>NC_071267.1:5069776-5428526 GCF_023375685.1 Ictalurus furcatus
TGAATTCAGAAGTATGTCGGATCTCTGGGAACAAACACGTGACTTGCAAATTGTCCTGGTTGTTTAACCTGATTCAAGAAATCAGGATTCATTTCATGTTCACGACTGTTCCACTTCTCTAAGATGAGGAAAAAGGCAAAGAGTTTACGGAAGCAGACAAACAGAAAGAGGGAACAAAGGAGGGCGAAGACATGACCAACGGCGGCCAGAACCAACAGGAGGAGGACGACTGGGAAATCCCATACAGTGACGAGGAGCTGGAGGACCCCAAAAACTGGATGCCTCCACCTGAGGAGATCAAGCGCTTGTATGAGCTGCTGGCTAAAGGAGAAATGCTGGAGCTGAAGTGGATCCCTCTGCCTCGCAGACCTCCGACTCCACCACGCACTCCTTCTCCAGAGAGAGATGGAGAGAACTCGGACGAGGACAAAGAGGAGGAGAGCGAGCGCAAGTGGGTGACTTTATTGTTTTTGTGAAGTGACAGACTGAATGATTCAATTATTGTGTGTGTGTGTGTGTGTGTGTGTGTGTGTGTGTAGCAGTGGTAGTAGTTAATATTCTGCGCTAGTGACCAGAAGGTTGTGAGTTTAATTGCTAGAGATGCCAGAAAGTTCTCCACGTGCTTCAGGGGTTTCCTCTGGGTCCTACGGTTTCCACCCCAGTCCAAAGACATGCACTGTAAGCTGATTGACCTCTCTAAATTGTCTGTAGTGTGTGTTTGCATCCTGCGATGGGTTGGTACCCCGTCCAGGGTGTCCCCCGCCTTGTGCCCCGAGCCTCCTGGGATCGGCTCCAGGCTCCCCGGCAACCCTGTGTAGGATAAACAGTACATAAAATGGATGGACATTGGAAAAGAACGTTTTTATTTACAAATCTTTAAAATATTTAACAGTGCTGAAGTATGTACGTATGTCAGGAAAGTGTATTGCGATACGTTGTGTCACAATGTCAATATTCTATGGTCCTATCTCCCAGCCCTAACTCAAGTGTGAAACATTTCTCTTAACATTGGCGCATATTGCAAGCGGCATTTTTATAACTTCAATCGGCTTTCAGCTGTAATAACGTTAATATTTAAGCTCGCCATCGCCTCACATTTAAACACAGCATTAAGTGACAATGAACACTCTTTAGCCAGACGACACGATTCATAACTGAAGACTGTACAGAGTCGTGAGATTCTGGACACAAGGCAGGTTTTGCATTATTCCAGTGCGCACTGTGTGATGATAAACTACAAAATGAATAATACACTGAAGTAAAGGCATACTTAACCACCACTTACAGCTTTTTTGGGATGTTTCGTGTACAGTTAGAATTCAGCTGTTTCTTGCTTGAAAATATTTGTTAAATTAGGCCACGGTCTGCTAGATGAGACACCCAAGGCATATTGATATTAAGACGGAGGGTTGTTTTCTGATTCTAGGCCTCCCACACCCACGGAGTTTGATTTTGATGAAGAACCAACCTCAGTGACTCCCAAGAACGCTTTCCTTGTCCGGCGCAGAACACCAGGTATGAGCTTTACTACAACAAATACGAAATGCACAATATTGTTGTCATTAAATGTGTTTATGGTAGTTGGAGAATTGCTGCGGTTTAAGAGGAATAAAACACTCCAGGAGTCCGCTTTAGGGTGGTAACGGTACCTCGGGCCGCATCACACTACGCACTGCTGAGTATTTTCCTATAACAGCACTCCTCCCAAGTGTATTATTCCGTAGGAGTTTTGAGTCACAGCACTGTTCTTCCTTATGGATGCTTGTTTGCTCATTACAGCTCTCTAAACCGCCTACTTGATTCTCTACAAGGAAACGATGGAATTGTCTGAAAAGCATCATTCGTAATTACAGTCGCGATTATGAGAGCGTGTGGTTTGGTGATGATGGATCATATCTTGCTTTGCTCTTTTCAGGCTCCTCGGCTCGTTCCACGGTGAAGCGAACAGCTCAGCTCGACAAGGTGCTCTCTGATATGAAGCGCCACCAAAAGCTTGAAGAACAGATCCTCAGGACGGGTCGCGACCTTTTCAAAAGCGAAAAATCCACACAGGAGCGCTCATCTCCCAGCAGTCAGCGGGAACGAGACAAGGAGAGAGAGAGAGACAGCGACCCCAGCACCATCTTCAGCCCCAGACAGAGGAGATACTGAGTGCATATAGCGGAATGGGGACAAGTTTGGGTCACACCCTTATTTTGGGCCTATGATCCATTTTTAAGAACAGACGATGACTTGTTTCTTTGTTTATTTTGAGGGGTTTTTTTTTTTTTACAATCCGGTTTAAACATACTTGTGGATTTGAGTGATTGTGTTGACGTGAAATGTATGAAAGAGATTCCAGGCAAAACATTATTCAGTTGAATAAATGTCTTATGTTGATGATGATCTTTTGATTTGTAGAGTCGACATGTAAATGAGTGAGCTGCTTTCTGTACGCTGACTCAAAAATCCTGACCCATAGAGTGGACCGGGAACCAGTGTAGTTTACTGTGTCAGATCATTTCATGTTTCACTTTAACAGTGGCAGCACAGCAGTTCAATTCAAATCTTTACAGTTACATTTTTATAGCGCTTTTCTAGCCACTCAAAGTGTATTGGGGGGGGGGCGGGGTTTAGGGTGGGGTGGGGGGATTGGGAGGTGTGGTCTACTCGAACACCACTAGTGTGTAGCATCCACCTGGATGATGTGACGGCAGCCATAGTGCGCCAGAACGCCCACCATACACCAGCTTTGAGTGGAGAGGAGAGAAGAGATGCCAAGTCTGAAAGCCACTGCCCAAGATGCCTCAACTACCTGACTCCATGTCTGGATTGGATTCTGCTGTGCTGCGTCAATAATTTATCTCTATACGCTAGCAGTCAAAAGTTTGGACACCCTAGATGTCTTTTTTTTTTTTTTACACGTTGACATAAATAAATACGTAATAATAATAATAATCAGTCCCTCACAGGATTTTGCGATTGCAGAAATGAACGCAAAATCAAGGAAACTCTGCAATATTCTAAGGAGCTGGCAAGTTTTGAAAATTACCGCATGTTTTCCGCAGATTTGGGCCAAGACGTGTCGTGTGAGGTCATCACAATGCAATGCACATTCAGGCAAAGCCCTCTTCTATTCACGTTTGTTGAACATGAGTACAGCAAAAAAAAAAAAAAAAAAAAGTCTCATTTGCCAAAAAACATCACTGAGAAAGACGAAATTTCGTGCAGTTGCAATTTCGCCACTTCAAGTAGTTTTCTGCAAAAAAAAAAAAAAGAGAAAAAAAGATCAGCAAGTTGCATTGCAAATTTAGAAGAAGCTGCAGCAAAATCAAGCATTTTTAGCAGCAGCAATCACCAAAAAAAATCCTGTACGGACTGAACAATAATAATAATAATAATAATAAGGATGCATTTCTGGATCAAAATATATTTTAATATAAGAAGTTTTTACTTAAATCAAGTAGTAGTTACATAAAATGAAATGGTTTCCCTACATGCCTACAAGTAGATTTCATTTTAGAACCTAGGAGCTCAGGCTATTTGGGAACTTTAAGAGAAGCTTCCTTTATGAAACTTGTTGAGATGATGATTTTGATTTGTTTAACACTTTCCTTGTCCAAACCTTTGACTGTAATCGAGTGTAACATACAAACTTCTAATGGTTTCACAGGAAATTAGGGTTGGACATGAACAAACAATTGCGCCCTGTTACCCTCATAACTTTGATGCATGTCAAAACACAGGTGCAGTATATTTCAGTATATTTCAGTGCTACCAATCTATTTACACAACAAGCTACTCATGCAAAGAAGTTCCTTATCATTTTAGCATCAATTGATAGAAGTTCTGTTTTGGTGTTGGGGGAAAAAAATAATAATTTGTAAGTGAAGAATATATAGTAAAGTTTAGGATTTTCATTTTATTGCATGACTGTGGAAAAACCAGTAACCCGGCACTCCGTTTAATATTATACGCATGGTGGTGTAAGGAAACCTAAAGTAGTATACATGGCTTAAATCTAATATACACACAGACAGATTTTTGGTGTAAAATTAACAGGCAAACTTTTTACATTAACAAATGAACACTGTTTGCTTTTAATATATTACCATTAAATATGTGATATTACTGTACATTATCATTTCACAGTGCATTTTATGGTAAATGCTGGCAGCTGTGGTTGCCAGAGATGTAATGAACAACTTTTCTCTTAAAGTATTGCCGTACCCTATATATATATATATATATATATATATATATATATATATATATATATCAGCATTTTTCTATGACTACAGCCATTGTACTGTAAAATACTGGCACAAAACCTGTAAAAAGGATTTTCTGTAAATAAACAGCAATTAGAAACCAGCAAATTACTACAGTGGCATTAAATATGATCAAAACACTATATATACTTAGACCTACTGTAAACGGCTTTTCAAATTTAACTCACCTCAGTGGAAAAACTCGTACAACAGAAATGAGAATAGGGTTTTCTTCTTTTCTCTAAATACTATGGTTTATGCACAATAAACAAACACAGATATCATATGCACATTATAATAAATACAATACAGTTCAGCTCTTCTTCTTGGTGCCTCTTAGCAAGTGGTTTCATATAAGACATCTGAATGAGCAGATCAGAAATGTTGAGCAGGTAATTACTGAACAGCACCAATCATGTACAAAATACCACCAGTATGAAAGAAACGAATCAAGAAAACCCTAAACATCGGGTCTCAACAGTCTGCACGAAGGAGCACACACACACACACACACACACACACAAGCCATGAGCTAGTGACGGCTTCTTTTTGAGTTGTTTTATTTTATTTTATTAAGTTGTGGAAGGTGTGTAGAAAAGCATGGTGCAAAGGAACCCGGAGCTGGGATTAAATTCTGCCTGTATCCATGCCCTTACACACCGGGGTTCTATCTTATACTAGACAACAATCCCTGAACATTTTATGCATCTAACACGAATAGTTCAAGAGTAATGACATATGGAACTTTTTAACTTTTTCTGTAACATGCATTTTTACAGGGCCACACCCTTGTTTCAAAGCCTCTACAGTATATCTCAAAAACGAATTCGGATACGAGATATTTTGCACACTGTTTAATGGGAATAGTGACATTATTTCCAGAAAGTATGAAGCAAATCAGACTGCTGGATTTAGAGAAAACAATCAATCATGTTACAATTGCATATATGTACCTAAGAACTTCTGCTATAAACATCAACTACTCATCCCAGGACAATTATTCACAATCTTTCAACACTCTTAATACTGTTTGAACTTACTGCTACACCTGTATACTGTAATGATTTATAATACATAATACATAATACATAATGATTTATAATAAATAATATATATGATTATATATATATATATATATATATATATATATATATATATATATATATATATATATATATATATATATATATATATATATAATACATAATATGTGGCAATATGTTGGTAACACTAGAATTACCAACACCAAAGTTGTGTGTCAGTGACGGCACACATTTAGCAATAACAAAATTGGACTTATTAGCAAGAAACAAATAATTATGGTATTTCCAATTACAGTTCCTAGGCAAAATGGGAATGGGAAAGAGAGTAAGCATGATTTTTTTTCCGGGCTTCCCACATGGGGTCACGGCTGCTAGTGCCATGAAGTGGCAGCTTTGCTAGTGGTACTTGGTATGGAAACAAGCACACAGGAAGACTCCACCATTTCCAAAGGACATCAAACTGGCAGTTCAGAAACTAGTTCTGGAAGTATGAGGAATAATTGATCTAAAACACTATCTAATGAATGTTATTCTACTATCATTATCATTCACACAAGGATAAGCCTTTTTAACTTAGCTTGTATGTTATATATTAACTCATTTTCAGTGGTGTTTGGAGACTGTGGAATGCATAAGGGAATGTAGTGTGGGGTTATACAGAGAGGGGGAGTCTGAGGAGCGCACACAATGTCTTTGTGTTTCCCTACATGCCTCTCAGTCACGCAACAACACTGATGGGCAATATCTCAAACCCTTTTTGGGGGGAAAAAGTGAGCAGTGAGGTAAGTGTCTGATTATACAGCGTGACTAACGGTGAAGTCGTGACACCGTAACACCCGCATCTATCACCTCTACATGCAGCTATTACGTAAATACTGAGGATGTATGAACCATTACAGGAAGATGACAGTAATTTACAGTTAGCTCGTGTGAATATGTTTTGTACAAAGGACTGTTTAGAGTGAGGATTTTCTGGTTCCTTTTACGAGACATGCAGTTGTGTCTCACTGTCTGTTCATCTCTTTCGACACAGGAAGACGGAGGGATTCATCATTTGAGCCGCTGTTTGCTGCCGATGAGCTCCACTATAACACCGTGGACAGTGACTACGAGGATGACTTCCAAATGTCTGACCAGCATGACCAGCTCCTTCGAGAAGCCCATCCCCTGTACCAGGCCCATCTGCTCTGAGAATCACACCCCCTTTCCTCAGGCAGTCTCCTGTAAGAAGCCCATCCCCTTCACCAGGCCCATCTGCACTGAGAATCTCACCCACTTTTAAAAGACCAGCCCCTGTGAGATTCTCATCCCATTTAAGAACATCATCAACTATAAGAAGACCAATCCCTTTACCAGACCCATCTGCACTGAGAATCTCACCCACTTTTAAAAGACCAGCCCCTGTGAGATTCTCAGCCCATTAATTAAGAACAACATCAACTATAAGAAGACCAACCCCTGTGAGGAGGCTAGCTCCTGAAAGACCAACCCCTGTGAGGAGGCTATTTCCTGTAAGAAGACCATCCACTGTTATGGGCCCACCCCCTTCTGTTACTCCTGCATCCCCTGTTCGTATCAGTGTCAACAGAACGGACTTTTTGGCTGGTCAGCCTTGTGTTGTAGGCCACGTTTTGATTCCCATCCAAAGCTGGAGGAGGAGGAGGGATGAAGAGGACAACGAAGAAGCCAATCCTAGTAGAAGGCAGCGTGTAAATCCTGTTTAGGAGGGGGAGGAATTTATCAGAAGGCCCGTCCGAATCCATTCTAGTTTAATTCCAATATATATGAGAGAGCGATAATCTTCGAAACCTCATATTCACCACCTCATACTCATCACCTCATACTAATCACCTCACACTCACCACCTCGTAGTCATCACCTCGTCATCAAATGTGTAGTAAGTATGAGTGGTAAGTATTTAATATCTACATTCCAGCATTAGTCTTTTATTATTATTATTATTATTATTATTATTATTATTATTATCAACATCATCATAATTATTATTGTTGTTATTTTATTTGTGATTTATATGTAACCCCTAGACTCCAACAGTAGTCTTTTTTTTTTAATAATATATAATTAATAATGTATATTAACTACATTTATATGGATAAAATGTGAAGGTTAATCAAATTAGTATGGTACATTCATGGAAATATGTATATATTTATATGTTTTTAAGATTAAGTAGTTTATTATTAAGCAATAACACACAGCAGACAAAAGTAATACATGCCCCCCCCCCCCCCCCCCCCCATTGGTCTATAGTCTATTAATCCGCCCATAAAACAGCAATTTTCCAACCAGAACAGTGTTTAATTTATCAATGAACAAACCCTCACACAATTTAATAACGGTTTCAATATTGCAAATAAAAATATTTACAGATTTCATACTGTTCATACTGTTGAAAACCTCTGTGAGTTATGAACAATAAAAAATAATTAACAATAATTTATTAAGTACTTAATAAGATCACACAAGGGCTTCAAACAGTATGAAATCTGTAAATATTTTATTTGCAATATTGACCTTAAGTATTGGCCATTTGACTGTAGAAAAAAGAGATTTTGCACAGAAACCAAGAAGAGTCTGGCTGTTCATTTTGTTGAGCACCATCATACCATCAGATTCCAGTGTAGAGACACTTCAATAGCAATGGACGTAACATAAATGACTCTGTTTGCATTGCTAGTTGTTATGGGAGCAAAGAAGAGAGGAAACGTAAGGGGAAAAAGCTCATCTTCACTCTCAGAACTTTGAAACCACATGGATGAAAAAATGCCATATAGTATTGACATCAACACTGACATTCAATATTGCATCGTATTAACAAATATATTCCAAGCTTGTTTAACCATGTAAACAATATAAAATCAGCTAAAACAAACCCAGCAAATATATCTGCTATCTAACATCGTAATATTTGTGTAAATTCAAATAAAGAGTGATTCACTGATACTTGGGGCTGTTATGAAGGTTGGTGCCATCATAAATTCTGGCAAATACCAGGATATTCCAGCCTAAAACCTGGCCACCTCTGAAAAGAGGTTAAGACTTGGTTGTAGATGGCGCTTTCAACAAGACCCCAAACGTACCTGCACAATTGTGCGATGGCCATCTCAGTGTCCAGATTTTACAACCTGTAGTGTGAACTGAAGAGGGCAGCAGACATTTGTAAATCTACGAGGATCTTCCAACCAAATCTAAGATCCAACCTTGTTAGACATTACATGAAGAGATTCAGTGCTGTTATTCTGTCCAGATAAGGCTTCACTAAATATTAACATCAAATGATACAGTGTCTCCCCAGGTTAACAATCATTACATGTGTTGTTTATTTTCTATATGAATATTCGGCCCATTTTCATAAAGTGTAGCAATAATTATAGAACCGAATTCCCCCTAGTGCTGATGGGGGAGGGGGGGGGGTGTTTATTGCATTATATAAACCAATTTGCACATGGAAGTCAATGCTAGTAGCTTTTGTTTTGTCTTTGCCTTCCATAGTGAGCAATGTAGTCACAGTTTTATCTCCAAACCCTGGGATTACTTGAAATATTAGCATTGTGAGTTGATGGTCGTATCAACCCACCCACTAAATTTCATTTGACATGGAAGGACATGGTTTTCTGCACAGACGCCACCAATTTCCTTCCGTCCTGATGAGTTATGTTTTAGTTTCATTAAGGAAGTTACTGGTTACTGTACTGTCACAGTTTTTTTTTTTTTTTTTTTTTTTGTAACCCTCATTGCTAACAGTAAGTTACATGTCATCTCAGTATACAGGTCTGCAGTCTGTAGACATAAACCTCTCATTTATTTACAAAAATTACTCTGTAGGCCAGAACCTATAGATTTTGTGAGGTGAGAGGTAAAACAGCTCCTCAATAATCATACCTGCAATATTTCCTTACAAAATGATTTAGTTTTATTTCCCAAAATATAAATGTACAAATGAAAAATTTAAACTACTGTGGCTCTGATCTGAATAAAGCAGTTGCTGGAGATGAATGGATGAATGAGGCTAATGTGTTACGTAGCACAAGTACCCAATAGGCTCCCATGTTAATGAATGTGGCCGTGCTTTTTTGTTTAGTCCTGTGGGATCCCAGTCTCTATGCACTTCTCTACAAGGTGTCTCATGTAATAGCTTTTTATGGTGCAGCTTTCAGAGGCTTTAAATGCTTATTCCCTTCATTCTACCTCAGCCATTGTGAACAACTGAATGATTTAGTTTGTCAATGAGCACATTACAGACATTTTTTTTTTTTTTTAAATGGTGGAATTCACTAATTAACATCATGAAGCAAGATTACATAAGTAGCCAACGTTCCAGCACAAAGATCATCGTTAAATGAGTAAACACCACACCGAACACTGTCTCTACCGGATGTAGTTTCCCTCCTGTATGTAGTTTATTCCATCGTCATTCCAAAAAGCCGAAAAGCAAGACAGCGGTTGCAAGCATTTCAGGTTTACTGTAGGGTCATATGTCCATAACTTTAATAATTTAGGAATTCAATACAGGCTATCAGTTTCAACATACATTTTCATAACCAGTATGATAACGGACATAAATCTTGGACTGAATGGACAGAACACTAAATAATTAGATTTTTTAAAAATGACATTTTAACGAAAGAATGAATAAATAAATTTGGACTTGTCATCAAAGAATAAGCATAAACAAAAATCTTGAGAAAATTTTCACCTTTGACTTGCCCACACTGTAGTTTTTTTGTTTTGTTTTGTTTTGTTTTGTTTTGTTTGTTTGTTTTTCATTTAACTACTCTCCTATATCCAAAAAAGCAAACAAAAACTAAAATGACACAAAATTCCAAAATGGATAAGGCAGCGATATATTTGATCGTTCGTTTCTCACCTATAAATTCAGGGTTGTCTATTTTATCTTTGTATATACAAGTAGTATATATAGATAGATATATAGATAGATACAGTTGATAGTGCTGGTTAAGATCTACCTGAATGTTCTGCCTTAAAGTCAATCTACAGGTCACCATAAGGCCTTAGGACAGGACTTTTGAGTAGCATCTCACCTTTTCTTTTATGCTTCGGTTATTAAGCGTAGCCAGGCTGTCTAAAAACAAGGAACTAGCATGTACAAAATAATACATTCCAGAAAGGTTTTTCTGTAGAGGTTGAAAAAGCTCATGTCTTTGCAGATCTCTGTTTTACATACGCAAGATTTTGCTTATGTAACCAATTTAGGTTTTATTGCCAGTTAGGTTTATCTAAAACCAAACTCTTATTTGAAAATATTTGCATTTCGATTTGGATTTTTCCATGAAATTTCCGTCACGTTTATTCATCATTAAATGTATGATTTCTTGCACAAAACCAATACATGCCTATCTAATCAGCCATAACCCATTTAGTGTCATATAATGCATAATAATGACACATATTGCCTCAGGTGTTGAAACTATTGTGCAAACACAACTGCAAAGTTCATTCCAGTCTTTTTTTTGTGTGTGTGTGTGTGAGCACAGCTCTTATATGTCTACTAAAGCAGTCCTATATGCAGTACATGGGTCTTGGAGCTAAACAGAATGCTGTAATGTACTGCTATAGTACTGCACATCCAGTGTCACTTCGTTTCCTCTTCTTCACAGTTAATTCATTCAGACTCATTTTGTGACCCATTTAGTCTCAAACTCATACACACACATACACACATACATTTGTTCTTTAGCTGAGTGTCACTCTTAGTGGATCGTGGTGGTGGGCGGGTCGAGAGTGGCCGCCTGACCACAGTAGCCATTGGCTGTCTGAAAAGAAGATGTGTGTCCATCTAGGAGGAGCTTAGAGGGAGAGGTAGGGCAACGGGAACGTGGGGAGCCACCAGTGAACAAGCGCAGAGCCCCGCGGCAAATGAGGCAGAACCAGTACAGCTGCGGTGCCATGAGCAGCGCAGCACCCAAGTTACACTGCCACGGCACAGCAAGAGGGACCTGGTAAAAAGGGATAGATGCGTACCTGAAAAGGGAAAGATGGCAAAAAAGATTTCACGTAAACAGAAGGCATCAGTAAATGCGAAGCAAAGAAAGAGCTTATCTTTCGTGTGTTTTTTGATAGATACCCATTACATGTTATAAATTGGAAAAAGGGAAGTGAGCGAGAGAGAGGGAGAGAGACAGAGAGCAGAAGAGAGAGAAATAGCCAGAAGTTGGGAGATGAGACCCATACCTGCCATAAACATAGTAGAGGTAGGGGAAGAGAAGGACTCGACAGATGAAGAAAGTGACCAGCATGAGAGCCCCATTCACTTTGTGAAGTAGTGTGTGCTGCTGCTTATACTGAGAGAAAGTGCAAGTGAAAGGGTAAAAACACAAATGCGTAATCTGGAAATAAGTTTGAACTAAACAAATGGGGGGAAAATGAGGCAGAGGGTTAGAACAATGAAAGAAAAGAAAAATTGTAAAGTTTAACTATGCCCAAAATGCCTTATTCGCTATATAGTGCCCATATGTATATGTTTTAGGTCTGCCATTTTGAAGTGGTGTCTGAAAGTAGACAAATCCAGTGCACTCTGTCAATCCCACAATGCCCAGCAATGCAAAGAGTATAAACAATATATCCTAACAGCTGCAAAATACTTACAATGCACTGCGTTGTTTGGTGAACAACTTTTACTGAGAAATACAGTGAACAAAGACGTATTTCCTCACATATTGGCATCTCAGAGAGGATTATTTATTTTGTAAAAATAAGGTTTGATACATCTCAAATAGTTGTTTTCAAGAGTTTGCGAATGTTGTGCGTGTTTATCGAGTGTATATAATAGTGTTCTGCTGATTTTCCAATGTGGGAAACAGTGATTAGCACACTGTTTAATATACACAGCATGTGCTGTCTGAAGAAGGCACTGTAATTACAGAATAATCATTTAAAAAAAAGGAATGAAGTAATGAGGCACGGTTAGCAACAAAATACAATCAAAAATGAAGGGAAAGAAACGTGATCACAGTGACTTTGACCATGGTATGGTTATTGCTGTCAGATGTGCTTATGAGGATATACTTAGCTGTGAGAGGCTCTGAGCAGGAAAATAGTAGACTAGACTTAAGAAAAGATAACAATTTTTGCATTCTTCCCCTTAAAAACAAATAGCCATTCCTAGCTCAAACTGCATCACAGTATAGGTACATGTAAATATGTGCTTTTCCATGCACTGTAGCTGAAAGATCTCTTGAGAGTGCACTAGGCCTTTCAAGTCAGGGCTTGCACACTGACACGTGTTCTGTTTTGCTTATGCCCAGGCATACAGAGACCCAGTTGTGGCTGGTGGTTTTTAAAATAAGGGGGAGCACAGGTGTCTGTTATTGAAGTGTATATCTCTGTGTATTATGTCCTATTTGTTTCATCTGTGAAGGTTCATCTGTGATGTTCATCCGTTTTATCTGTTTATTTCTATGCAAAATGAAACCACCCGCCCACACACTCACTGACTCAGAGTGAAGCTGTGTGGGACCCAAAATCATGTATTAAAAGGCGGCTGTCCAATAAACATTCTTATTTGCTCCAATTGAAACACAATGTACTTGAATTTGCCATAGGATGCCATTGAAGGCCTGTCAATGGAGTTCTCTCGGCAGGGTATATACGCGCTTCAAATGAGATTTCCACGCAGGCTGCGCTGTCCACTGAAAACAGTTTGCGTTTAATGAACAAACAGCGTGATATTGCAGTGAGACTTTGTAATATTTTGATTCGCTAAAATATTGAATTTCCAAGACTGATGAATAATGTAGACACAATTCTTAACTGACTGTAGAAATATTTCATTACTGCGCTTTAATAAAATTTTTGGGGAGCTTCGGCTTCTCGTGTAGTCTTAAAGTGATCACCTGTGCGGAGACCTAATGTTTCTAGCATCGGCTAACTGCCTCACATCCCATACGGCCGTGCTATAAATTCATACAAATTTTATTTGGATAGAGCTTTTAACAATAGATGTTATCAAAGACGTTTTACAGGAGATTTAGATGCCTAATCAGTAAGCCAGAGACTACACTTACAAGGAAAAAATCCCAGAGGAAAAAACTCCATAAGGAAAGGCATTAATAAATGTGCATTAATGTACGGTGTGATCACTGCATGCTAAATATTGCATGCATTGTTGTTTAAGACTCGGGGGGAGTGATGAATAAGTATTAGAAAAGGCCAGAGGGATGGACGGGAAAACACTCATCAAATCAATAATGAATGTACCTGAATAAGGATTTTGCCTAAGCAGACGGAGGGAGTGCTGAGCTCAGCTAGGAACATGACGCCCTGGAAGTAATCACCCTTCCCCTGCCTCCAGAACTGAGAAAGGAAAAACAACATCACATTAACACATAGAATGTACAAGCAACAACTCACCAGACCAAGCTTAATTTAGGCATGGGTTCTAGTGTAGAAAACCTTTCAGTGTGACTTCGAGACTCACGTTTCTTCAGAATCATTCGTTTTCTTATTTCTATTTCCTTCCCCTAAGATGTGAAACGAGATACTACGGCACGCTTAGATTCTAGAGTGTTTACATGACACTTATGACTGGATGTCTCACAACCGCAAAACAACTAGACTGGAAATTAAAAAAATTAAACTAAAATAAAGCCATTGCCTAAATGGCTGCCTAGCAGCCAGGGAAACCTTTCTATTTCTAAACTTATAAAACATTTTTTTTTTTTTTTTTTACATTAAAACTGTCATTTGATTCAATGTTGACATTGTTTATGGGCATATCTGATATTGAGTTAATAGTTTAAATTCATCCCATTCATTTCTATTCACCAGGAAAATAGGCTCATAACTATAAGTAAGAACTCAATAAAAAAAATCATAATAACTCTGGTAATGGTGGGTTGTGATTTTCACCACTGCAAGAAAATTAAAAATCCCATATGCTTCACAGACGTCTGGGGCCCCACTCTGAGACCCCGGGGCCTAAATGTACAGCATACTAAAAGGTCAGTAGAATTATATAGAATCACTAGTCTGGATAGAAACCATTTATGTTGTTTTTAAAAACGTGATAAAACGTACAATTGTAATCCTATGTTTACTCAAAAATAACTTCTGATGGGGAGAAAACCCAAGACTACGTTCTGATCTAATGCTGGATTTATCCAGGTAAAAAATGAGGCCCTAGATTTTCTTTTTCCAGAAAACTACACAAACAAAAACATGCATGGCGACAGTTACCACGGAGACGGGGAAGCACACGGTGACCATGACTACATGATGTAAGACCATGAGGAACTCTCTGCGGAGGTAGCTGCTCAGGGCCACAGACTTGGACTTGGGGCCGTTATCCACCTCGTGACCTTTGACCTGAAGCTTGTGCCAGTAGCACAGGAACATGGCGTATATATCGTACACGAAGTAGGGCACGGCGAACAGGATGTAGGATGTGGTCAGCCAGTGCCTGAAAGATCATATTCTTTAAAACACATGGCTCTCACACTTCTAAAGACCCGGTGCTTTAAACAGACGGTTCTTTTCAAAGATAATGAAAAACAAACTGATCTGGATTTTTGACAAAACATATAAAATCCTCTCAACGCCATAGCTGATCAAAAGAGTTGACATTCTTCCTTTTTTGTTATACATGCAACAGTATGAGCAGTTTAACTGGTGCTATTCTTAGTATCTAGTTTCCTCAGGATAAATATGCATGACCTAATATCATACAAGACCCCATAAACATTACTGCACAAAAAAAGATTCCCCAAACTAGCACTAGTTGCATTGGGCCTTAGGGGCATCAAATCACACGGCTTAGCCTCACATTTATCTAATTATATACTTACATAAACCGGTGTGACACAAAAATCTATAAAAATCTAGAAAATATGTTAATCCTGCTAATATGCTGAATTAAATTATCTGTATTAGTAATTACTCTATCTGCTGAAAGGGGATACCAAGTGCTATTAATTTTTTTTGGTTTTTTAACTTTTTTTTTTTTTTTTAAAGATTTGATAAAGATCAGTTTGCAACTCCATTAAATAACAACTTACTGATCCTCGATGATGTCATCACAGGAAGTTGAGATGATGTAACCAGCCGAGGAGGCCATGACGGCTTGAACGGATGACACCAACCTGGTGTGTGTTTTGTATATATTAACAACTAACATGTACAATCCTGCATTACTCTATGAATGAAAACCAAAAGCATTAGGATCATTGCCCTTTCTAAAGCAGCACTGTGTACTTTACCTGGCTGACACCATCACCGCATCCCCCTCGTGCCATCCTAGACCAGGCAGCCGTTTCAGACACTGCTTGGACAAGAGGAAAAGCCCAGGGAAAAACACCGAGCCCGCAGCCAAGATGGATAACATGATCGTTGGTGGGTGAGGTCAACTGACGCAGCGTTCACAAAGCACTCGGACCGTTTTAGAGCGTCTGCTGTCCTTCCCTCCTTTCTGAAAGAAAAGATATTATCAGATTAATAACTGATCCATGTTGTACTTTGATTATACTACTGAAATGAAGTACAATAGGGACCGAACATTTGAGTCCACTACCATGAACCACTTAATTGCACTGTTTGTCCAAAACAAAAAAAACTATGTTCTTATTGACTCGAATAATAATGTGTCAATAAAGCATTGTCAGTACTGCATAAGGCATATGGAACCCTACTAATTGAGTCAATGACACATATTACTCTTTAAAAGGATAAATCACTGTGTTTTAACTTTAGTGTCGATACATAGCGATTTTAATCAAATGAAAATATATGGCGTCACAAAATGTTTTAGAATTAATGCACATAGTGTGTGGACAGAATATCAATGACAAAATAATTTTACAAACTGCTAAATGCGTTGTTGATCAATAAGGATCAACCAAGTACAATTCTCTGTTACATTTCTGTAAATGATGACATTAAAGAGTTCCTGCTAATGAGTTGAAACTTCTGAGATTTCTGCATGTAGAAACCTCACCATATGAATAGCTGAGTAGCTCATATGGTGCCATCTGTGGCACTTTCACACATAAGATAAGACTGCCACATGTTGAATTTTTTGCCAAGCACTGCCTTAGTGTAAAGTATAATTGAAGTGATTAATTGTGAGTCTTATAGCGGTTTATCTGGACTACTATTTTCACATAAACACAAGTCTTTTCATTGCCATAAGAGACTGTTATACAGACGTTTACAATATGAAAGCTTGAATGTGACTGTAGCCTACACAATAAGTGCTATCACACATTTTTACTGTAAATGTAATTGCAGTTTTCCTTTAAAAGTCATTTGCAAAAGACCCAAACACGTCCGTAAAAGTTCCAGTGACCAACGTTGTGAACAGTGAAACATTACTATCCGTATAGGATGATTTGAGGTAAATCATTAAAGATATTGAAATATCGACAAAAATTTTCACAAATTTGACAGACACAACCTCCATGCTTACAAACAACAATAACTACAAATAAGACCTGGTGGCATGAGAGGACAGGAAACTGGTGGGGTCTCGAGAGATCTACTAACACATGGAATGGACTTATTTGATCAAAATCCACCTCAGGGCACAATTACATTCATACACCAATTAGCCTACCATGCATGTCTTTGGACTGGGGGAGGAAACCAGATTAGCTGGAGCAAATCCCACAACACAGGGAGAACATACAAACTCTGCAAGCACAGGGCAGTGGCAGGAAGAAGAAGAAGAAGAAGAAGAAGAAGGTCATCATCATTCCTGGCAGTTTAACTGACCGTTCAAACATTTTAACTTGTCCATAACAAGCTCCAACAATAATATTAACAGCTGAAGCATGCATGGTAATCAGCATAAAACAATTTACTCCCAAATTGTGGCACAGAGATCAACTATTATGATACTAAATTATGGGCGAAAATATCTATAGACCAAGGTCAAACTTGAAGAATGGCCGTGTCAGTGCTATGTATGGCGGTAAAACAGAAAGCAGAAAATTGCTGTTTGTTGAACGAGTGACACAGTGGTGTAGTAGGTTGCTTTGCTGCCTCACGGTCCAAGGTCCCAGGTTCAATCCTGATCACATTTAGTGCCTGTGTGGAGTTTCTGTGCTTGTGGTCCTTGTGTTCTTTGGTTTCCTCCACCTTTACATTTACATTTGCTGCATTTGGCAGACACCCTTATCCAGAACGACTTACATTCATCTCATTTATACAACTGAGCAGTTGAGGTTTAAGGGTCTTGCTCAAGGGCCCAGGAGTGGCAGCTGAGCTATATACACTGAGCTACCACTGCCCATAAAAATATGCCAGTAGGTGGACAGGCTACTTAATTGGCCCCATTAAGTTGGTCCTGGCTACATTATATTGACTCTAGGTGTGTGTGTTTGTGTGTGCATGCGTCCGTGCCCTGTGATGGACTGGCATCACATCCAAAGGTGTACTGCTGCCCTGTGTTCCAGTGCTCACCATGACTCTGACCATCCTGCCTAAAAAATAAACAATAGAAACCCTCATAAAATTTGTAATGGTTTTAATGGTTATAATAGGAACTGTATTGGTTTTATTGGAAACTGTAATGGTCCCTTTGGGTCTCTACTGGTAATTTGTTTCCATGTGAGGCATGTTATGTCTAGTGTGTACCATTAAGGACCAGTAATGGTAATAGTTTTAATGGTTAGCTGATGGTTTGTACTGGTATTTGTAGTGGAAACCATTAGAATTTCTACCGCGATCAACCCCCCCCCCCCCCCACCAGCAGAGCAGAATGAACTGAAGATGATTAGTGAAGATGAATGTTGCTTGTTTAAGCAGAATCTGGTACCTTTACAAGAATAACCGGTCTTATAGAATACACCAGTGGTTTTCAAAGTGGGGGCCGCCAGGGGGCGCCCCGGGGGGCCTCAACAATTTGGTGTGAAAAATAAATAAATACATGATTCTCACTCTCAGACAACCACACACACACACACACACACACAATCAATTCCGAATGTAATATAATGTAAAGATGTAAGATGTAATTATTAATAAAAAGGGGGATATATTCAGAATGTGTTTTAAAGACATCTTGCAAAAGGGGGGCCTCGGTCAAATATTAATGCCATTTGGGGAGCCTCACCCTGGAAAAGTTTGGGAACCCCTGGAATACACAACACACTTTACTGCTAGTGAATCAAACAAATCCAAATTGTGAGCTTAAGTAAATTGACTTTTAGGTTTGTTTCAAAGAGCTGAATCAGCGGATTGAGTCGTGTTTCCCCATCACCAGTAAACAAGGAGAATTGAGTCCAGCAAGTTTGCTGGGACAGTCCTTACCTCTGTACAAAACATACCAAAATAGAACATAAAACCCTGAAACAGCCCACTTAGCACTTCTGACCTCCAACATGCCTGCATGATTACATGCATCACAGTAATTCTATCTATATATCGCCAAATAATGAAATGCATATCACAGAACTGCACCTGCTGTAAAAAATGCGCAGTGCGCTATTACGCAGGTGGATGAGATTAATAATAAACAGAGGAAACACAGCTAGTCTCTGAGCAACACCAGACCTCGCTATATAAATTAAAAAGCAACGTAAAGGATGATGATGATGATGATGATGATGATGATCGTCTCCTCATATGACGTGTTAGTGATGCTCATTTGTTTACACCTCAAAGTAAACGCTTTAGATGTAACCATTACATATCCACAGACAAAGATCCTGAATAATAAGCGCGTTGTGTTGAATGCCTGAGAGGAATGTCACAACAATAACAGCGTCGATTCCTAAACAACGATATCAGCAAACCCCATCATTCAACCTTCAGCACGTTAAAAGTCAAACCCAACATGTTCTGTTGGACTACATCCAACACCGCATGCCGCACAGAACAGCCAGCTGTGGGGTAGCATGCGGGGTTTGGGTGTAGTATTGGATAGAATCATGAGCGGACAGTGAAAAACGCAGCCTACGTTGCGGTGTTTCAGTCAGCGGCCTGTAGAAATCCGCATCCCGGTAAAAGACAGCGGTGATGTCCGGTTAAGACACCCCGTGCTGTTTACCGACATGGTCGTGGTTCCGTCGAGCTGTTGTGTGTACGCTGTCAGTGGTGCGAGGCGCTTCAGGGTGCGAGCAGATGCTGCTCTTGTCTCTCTCTCACTTCCTCTCCGCTTATGTGGTTTGCCCCATCCGCACTTCAACACCGATCTCGCCCTTTAAATCTGCCCCCTTTTTCTTTTCATTTTTTTTTTTTTTTTTCAGACGCTGCTGGCGCTTTAATTTCCTTGGAGTCTGGACCATTTTCGGGTCATGGTTTAAAACAGCGTTTTGCTGACTACACTGGAGCTGGACGTAGATGAATACAGACTAAACCTGCGGTTCTGTCGTGCCAGCTGTTATTATGCTACATTATTGATGAGGATGCACAGTGAGGACAGGATGCACAAGGATGAGCTTAGCAGTCACCTTAGGTGGCGTAGGCCTACTATTGTTCCATACTAAAAACAGCACAATACCACCATTCCAGACTGCATACAACTGTAAATATCCATCCATTTTCGGTACCGTTTATCTTACACAGGGTCACAAGGAGCCTGGGGGATATCCTAGGGCAGGGGTTCCCAAACTTTTCCAGGGCGAGGCCCCTCAAATGGTGTTAAAATTTGACCGAGGCCCCCCTTTTGCAAGATGTCTTTAAAACACATTAAAAATACAGACTTCTGAATATATCCCCCCCCCTTTTTTTTAAAATCAATAAATACATCTTTACATTACATTAGGAATTGATTGTGTGTGTGTATGGTTGTCTGAGAGTGAGAAAGAGAAAACATACATTTATTTATTTTTCACACCAAATTGTTGAGGACTCCCGGGCGCCCCCTGGAGGCCCCGGCTTTGAAAACCACTGTCCTAGGGGACAGCCTGGACAGGGTGCCAACTCATCGCAGGGCACAAGTGCACACTGCAGACAATTTAGAGATGCCAGTCAGCCATACAACACATGCTATTGGACTAAGGGGAAGACACTGGAGTTCCCAGAGGAAAGCCTTGGTGGGAATCGAACCCCCATCCCTGGAGATGCGAGGCAAATGTGTTAAACACTAAGCCACCGTGCACCCCTACTGTAGACATCATTTACATTTATGGTATTTAGGAGACACCCTCATGCAGAGCGACTTACAGAAGTGAACGTTACATTTATCTCATGTCTACAGCAGTTGAGGGTTAAGGGCCTTGCTCAAGAACCCAACAATGAGAGCTTCGCAGTGCTGGGACAACCTTCTGATCAGTACTCCAAAGGCTTAACCACTGAGCTGCCACTGCCACGTTCATTAACCTGATTACTGTTCTTAAAAAAGGTTTCTGAATAATATATCATTCCTTACATTGGGGTGGTACCCCTTAAGTGTACACATTTAGCTTGTATATTTTACCTAGAAAGGTACATGCAGTGTGACTTTAAAGCTTAGTGAACAATAAGTGACAACCTGGTATGTCTCAATCTGCAATGTATTATATAGCCCGTGATCACCTGTACTATAAAGTTTTTGCCGCTCAGTTTTCACGTTACACCTAAATCGCCTTTTCTGTAATTTGTCCCCAGATTTTGGCTTCTCGGGTGCTGTTAAACGTCTAAATAATATCATATTTTTTTTGAGACATGAGACAAAATAACTTCCCCTTCTCCCTCTTAGAAATTCCTTTACTCTTGCTGTCTTGTCCTCATTTAGTAGTTTCAGCTCTCTTTGAGCTGTTCCTCAACATATGCACACGAGTATGAAGAAAACCAGTATCAACTACATTTTTATAAAACTGGTGGGAATTTTTAGTTTGGTGTGATCTACAAAAACATTTACACACAACTTTACTAAAAATGCTTGAGAGATGCAGCCACAGTTTAGCCTAAAACCTGATTGCTTCCACCAGAAGGTTAAGACTTGGACAAGAACAGATCTGTTCACAAGATAATAACCCCAAACATACATCCAAATCGAGAGGGTAAATGGAAATAGGTACATTATTTATGAAAACATAAATGTGTTGTTAATTTTCCCTCATTTTAACAAAGCCAATCATTCTGGTATTTCTGTTCTCATCAATGTTGAGCTGTGGTTGTGTTCTGGCAGCCAGATTTGCTGCTGTATAGGGGCCTGATGAAAGTTTGGGTAGCACTGAGCCATCACTTGTTATGAAAACGTATGTGAGTATAAACTAAACAATTTCAGGACTAGAATTTTAGAATAAATTCTTCAGTCTGCTTTGAGTGGAGGCAGATGACATACCTAAAGGTCAAAGTTGACAGTTAAAATCGGCATCACTGTCGATTTCACTAGGCATAAGTAATTTGGATTTCAATATAGGAAAATTGATGGATGATGTTGCTTAAAATGAAAATAGGAAGAACAAAATACTTAATATTTAGTGTTGCTGTGCAAGCAAAGTGCTTCAGAAGCATCATTAGTGATATAATCATAAACACATAGAACATTACTGACTAAAGCTATAGTAACACAGGCAGTCAAGTCAATATGTTGTGTGGCCACCCTGTGCCTGCATCAATTCTCTGAGATACACTGTCAGGTAGTTGCACAGACAGTACCCTGAACAGACAGTAGCACTACTTCTCCTCTACTGTGATGATTGTAAAAAATTATATATATGTATATGTATAAAATAAACATTACTCCCTCCTCTATCATGCTGGATAGAAAGAAACTTATTCCTAAATGCTTTGTAGGAGCAGTTACAAAGGAATTTGGAATTCATTCAAATGCTATTCATTTGGAAAAACGTGCATATTCTATGATAGCTCTTGAGTTTGTGTAAATTTATGTATAAGGAAGCTTACAAACCACGACATTTCTCTGTCAAGCATCTTGGAGAACTTGCCACAGCTCTTTTAAAGACTACTGCTGTCTCACTTGCTTCTGTTTCACCATTTAATTCGACAGGCTCAGTGATGTTTTTAACTGAAAAGTGGTCTATTTTTTAATATCCTCCTTTTTTAAAATTACATGAATTGTTTGAGATGTAAAATGTGATCTTTTCTACTGACACACTAATGCATGTACAGTGCTGTGAAAAAGTATTTGATTTCTTGGTTTTGTGTATATCTCATACTAAATAGTTTTAGATATTCATACAAAATACAACATAAAACAAGGGCAACCTGAGTAAACACACAATACAGTTTTTATTAATTTCTTTTTTAATTGAAGCAAAAAGTTATCCAACTCCTTTCACCAATGGATAACTGGCGAGGAGTCTTTCAGTTACTTCTAGGACTAGGACTTACTCCTGTGCTTTGGATCATTGTCTTGCTGCATAATTGCGCGAGAGTTTCAACTTACGGACTGAAGACCGGACATTCTCCTTTAGGATTTTCTGGTAGAGAGCAGAATTCATGTTTCCCTCATTTATTGCAAGTTGCCCAGGCCATGAAGCAGCAAAGCATCCCCACACCATCACACTTCCACCACCATGCTTGACCGTAGGTATGATGATCTTTTTGTGTAATTCTGTGTTTGGTTTACGCCAGATGTAACAAGACCCGTCTTCCAAACAGTTCCACTTTCGCCTTATCAGTCCACAAAATTATTCTCCCCAAAGGTTTGAGGATTATCAAGGTGTGTTTTGACAAAATTCAAACAAGGCTTAATCTTCTTCTGGGTTAGCAGTGGCTTTCACCTCGCCACTCTTCCATGGATGCCATTTTTGCCCAGTGTATTTCTGATAGCGGAGTCATAAACCTTTATTGATGCAGGAGAGGCCTGTTGGTCCTTTGATGCTGTCCTTGGCTCTTTTGTGACTTGCTGGATGAGTCGTTGCTGTGCTCTTGGAGGAATTTTGGAAGGTCAGCCACTTCTGGGAAGGTTCATTACTGTGCTGAGTTTTTTCCATCTGGAGATAATGGCTCTCACTGTGGTTCTTTGGAGTAACAGAGCCTTTGAAATAGTTTTGTAACCCTTCCCAGGCTGATGTCTTTCAATCACCTTCTTCCTCATCATTTCTGGAGTTTCTTTCAACTTTGGCATAGTGTGTTACTGGGTAAGACCTTTGATCAACTCCATGCTGTTGAAAAAGTTCTATTTACGTGTTGATTTGATTGAACAGGGTTTACAGTAATCAGGCCTGGTTGCGTCTAGTCCAGAAGAACCCCATTCTGAATGCAGTTTCATAGATTTGGGGAATTAGTAACTATCGGGGCGAATACATTTTCACACAGGCCCAGTTGGTATTGGACAATTTTTTTGCTTCAATAAATAACATTACCATTTAAAAACTGTATTTTGTGTTTACTCATGTTGCCTTTGTTTTTATCTTGGATGCAAATACTTTTTCACAGCACTGTATATACACCAATTAGTATAACAAACCACCTGCCTAATATTGTGTAGGTCCCCCTTGTGCCGCCAAAACAGCTCTGACCCGTCGAGGCATGGACTCCACAAGACCTCTGAAGGTGTGCTGTGGTATCTGGCACCAAGATGTTAGCAGCAGGTCCTTTAAGTCCTGTAAGTTGCGAGGTAGGGCCTCCATGGATCGGACTTGTTTGTCCAGCACATCCCACAGATGCTCAATTGGATTGAGATCTGGGGAATCTGGGGAATCTGGAAGCCAAGTGAACACCTTGAACTCTTTGTCATGTTCCTCAAACCATTCCTGAACAATTTTTGCAGTGTCAGGGAGCATTATCCTGCTGAAAGGGGCCACTGCCATTAGGGAATATGGTTGCCATGAAGGGGTGTACTTGGTCTGCAACAATGTTTAGGTAGGTGGTATGTGTCAAATTAACATTCATATGAATGACAGGACCCAAGGTCTCCCAGCAGAACATTGCCCAGAGCGTCACACTTCCTCCGCTGGCTTGCCTTCTTCCCATAGTGCATCCTAGTGACATCTCTTCCCTAGATAAGCGACGTACACGCACCTGGCCATCCACATGATTCCTTATACCAGGCCACCTTCTTCCATTGCTCCATGATCCAGTTCTGATGCTCACATGCCCATTGAAGGTGCTTTCAGCAGTGGACAGGGGTCAGCATGGGTACTCTGACTGGTCTGCAGCTATGCAGCCCCATACGCATTAAGCTGTGATAAACAGTGTGTTCTGACACCTTTCTATCATAGCCAGCATTAACTTTTTCAGCAATTTGTGCTACAGTAGCTCTTCTGTGGGATCGGACCAGACGGGCTAGCCTTCGCTCGCCATATGCATTAATGAGCCTTGGGTGCCCATCACCCTGTCGCTGGTTCACCGGTTGTCCTTCCTTGGACCACTTTTGGTAGGTACTACCCACTGCATACTGGGAACACCTCACAAGTTGAGATGCTCTGACCCAGTCATCTAGCCATCACAATTTGGCCCTTGTCACTCAGATCCTTACACATTTTCCTGCTTCCAACACATGAACTTCAATAACTGACTGTTCACTTGCCGACTAATATATCCCACCCCTTTACAGGTGCCAATGTAACGAGATAATCAATGTTAATCACTTCACCTTTCAGTGGTTTAAATAATTATTGCTGATGGTGTATATTTGTTGCAGTTAAAATGGTATTTCATGCATAGTACTTTGTCTATTCAAGACAGTTTATGTAAATTTTATTACTTTATTTGTCTAACTAATGCTGTGAGAGGAAGTGCATTCTTTACCTTGTGATCATTTGTGTGCTGTAGTTGTTATGAACACATGAGGGCAGGTTAAAGACAGTAAACAATAAACTGGCCTCTAATCCCTTACATCATATTTCATTACTGCAAGCCTTTGAATATTAACTACTACACACAAAAACAATCTATTAACTGTGGATTGTAATATTGATTAAATTGTGAAATTAACTATGCTCAGATACCACAGCCTCCACCAAAGCCAGAGCTGAAGTAAAGCTGCATCAATTATCATTATCAGTGTAAGATGAATCAAGGTGAATTTAATACATTGCTCATACCCATGTATGTAAAATACCCAATATCTGCCCAATTCAGAGCTAAATAAAAGTGACACGTTTCACCCAAAGCTATCATTACTTGCCTTTCTTTTTAATAGTCAAAATTACAAAATAATAACATGATCTACATAATCTACAAAATAATGACATAATATTCATGATCATGGTAAGCATCAACATAATTCCTTTTTTTTTTTTTGCTCTAACAATTGCTAATAGGCATGCATACTGTTGAGAAATATAAAAATATAAATATAAATACATCCCATTAATATTTCATACTGAATCCAAGCCTACAATTTAAAATACCTTTAGAGTCTTATTAATTAAAACAGGGTAGAGTGGTACAATAAGGCATTGAGATGCAGTGCCGGAACTCTACTGATTCCTATAGGAGAGGTATTCAGCTTAGTGCTAGATGAAGAATAACCTAAACATGATTCAGAGCTTAATAAACAATTACTGATTAAACAAAATATCCAATTACAAAAAAATTTAAGTTAGTGAATGACCACATAATATACAGTACCAACACTAAACTGCTCAAACTAATCACTCCAATACAAAAAAGAATTTTTTTGTTCTTTTTTTTTTTTTTTTTTTTTTTTTTTTTTTTTTTAAATCTCAACAGGTGGCATATATACTCGTTTCTGGCTATTAAATTCAGTTGTTTGATTAAGCCCTTCCTTTAAACACTTGCTTCACACAATGAAAAAACACAGCATGAATAACAATTATGGCCAAAATATAATTTTTCTTAGTCCTCTTAGAAGCAATAAGTTGTATTCATTTTGTATGAGCATTTTTTTTTTTTGCTTGCAGTAAGAAAAAAACAAAAAAACAAACAAACATCAATTAGCTCCTCTTTATGCATTTTATAATTTGCTTGAAGATCGTGAAGCTGTAGTGTCCTATTGAACCGAGTCAACCAAGCGTTCATCTTTTTTCTTTTTATAACGAGGCTCCTTTAGCAAAGACTTCACTTGCTAACCAAATTCAATAAGGAAAACCATCCTGGTTAACTGTTTAAGGTGCACAATGATCCTGAATACAGCTCTTGCTTTTTTTTGTTTGACACATTTTACCAAACCGTTAATGCTCTAGACACAGTTATCAATTTTTACCACACACACCTACACCCACTTACTTTCCCAAAGCATTGCCAATAAAGTTTAGTGTGAGGTGTTCCATCTCTGGAGTTAAGAAGACAAGAAAATTGTCAAACTACTCTACACCTTTGTTTCCCCTACATCTCCTCCTTCTGTTCTCGTTTTATGTGACCTCTTTTTTCCTCAATTCCTTTTCATCTCTTCATGGTTTAGAGTGTGCGAGTAGAAAGGTGTGGCAGAGAAAGCAGAATAAGAAATACAGTAGAAAGTCACAATCACAGTATCGTTGTATCCTGCAGCAATAAGAGTGAAACAGATTTTGAGAACAACAAAAAAAAAAAAAAAAAAGGAGAGAAATCCAGCCAGTGCAATCGTACTTGGTACTGAAATTAAGTGTCAAATTGCCCTCGTGCCATTTTGAAGCCACCATGGACTTCACAGGCACCTCTGATCATGTTGCAATAATACACTGAAGATCTACATCGTGCTGTGGAGACTGGTATACATAGTGTTCATGCGTATTGAGTTTCTTTTCTTATTTGCTACAGTGGCTGTGTAATTGGTGAGTGTGTGTGTGTGCTCAGCTAGCTGTGTAATAGCTCTTTTCACAGTATTTGCTCAACAATGTGGATTGGTATGTTAGAGAGAGAGAGAGAGAGAGAGAGAGAGAGAGAGAGAGAGAGAGTGTTATAGTATATACCAGGGCTATTCATCATGTAGGGAAACACAAGTCAACAGCCTAATGGTTAACAAAAGAGTGCTACAGTATATCTTTTCAATAATAAAACACAATAAAATAACACAGTAGATCTATAATTTGATCAATATACATCAATCAAAGTAATCCTTTTTATTTGTGATGGAAAGCAAATCTGCCTGGGAGCCATGCTTTTATGACACATGGGATAAAATATTTATGAATCCATCAGGATTGTTTTTTATTATTCGTTTTGATTTAAAAAATTACTATTCATTACTGATGATCTTTTTGGCAGTGAGACAGACAATGCTGAACCTTCACATAAACATTTGATCATTCAGTAATCTTATGAGTAAAAGACTAAAAGACACAGTGACAGCCACCACATAGTGATTATAACTGATAAGAAGTGGAAGTCACTGTGTTGTTGCAAATAATAAGGCATAATCCAATCAAAGACAACTCCAAAGCTGGTCTATGAAGGTTTCAGTGCTCCCTAAATCTGTTAATGATTTTAAAGATTTCTTCTCGAACTTTTGCCAGACTTAGCCACCTCACTTGCTCTATCCGAAACACCTACTTCCAAAGACGAGGCAGTGCAAGCAGTTTATGCAAGCAGTTTAACGCAAGCGGTTAAAAAAAAAAAACTTGATATCGGATCAAGAAACCTCACCATGCATACACTTAATCATTTAATTTGCAGAATCAGTGTGCAGTTGTGGGGTTAGATCAGAGGCACCTACATTGGTGCTTTTGTAAGCCACATCCAAGCAAACAACACTCATAACTAAACACTAAGAGACTGGAGGGCTGTTTTCTGTCTAGTTAACCATGTCATGTAAATTTGGCAGAAATGACACTAAGTCTAACAATTCCAAAGGCAGCAAAGTGCTTCAGATCTATCAAGTCTTTCCAGCTCTGGAAGACATAAATGTTTACTCTTCCTCTTGCTCAGTCCCATTTTTTTCCCCCCTGTACACTTTTCATTTCCACACTTCGTTTTCTCAAATCCATCAACAGCCGGAACAGAAATTTTGCTCATCCTTCTTTGCAATCACTTCTGTAAGATATAGATCAACCCATTTAAGATCGAGCTTCCCTTCTTACTTATATACAGTGAATGTTATATGACCTGCCTGTGCATGTGCAGAGAGGACTACCTCTCTGAAAAGAAGTTTCCTGATTGCTTTAATATAAGGAGAACATGCTCATTTTTAGTTGCTGGTTCCAGAGCCCAGAAGTTTTATTGATTGCTATCACAATGTAAAGACTAGAAAATCCATTACAGCAACTTTATTATAGTATCGTTAACAAGCTGGATTGTTTAAAAAAATAAAACCTGCTAACTGAATAGTCCTGGTATATACCATTCTTATAAACATGTCCTATGCATCACAAAGGTATGTACAGAGATCTAGTTTGCTAGCTGGGTACTTGTGTGTGTGTGTGTGTGAGAATGTGAATGTCTGTGGATATAGATGTGTGTTACAGGCATGCAGTACTAGCTCTGTGGCTCCTGTGCGATGCAGGAACAGTCGGTGACCAGCAGGTCCACCATGGTGTTGGTGCTCACGAAGACAGCGGGTGCCGGCGCCATGCTGCTGCTGCTCAGCACCACCGTGCCATCAGGTGCGCCCTCTCCACTGCTGCTGCCCGGGGGATTGTGGGTACCCATGTGGCCCTGCAGCTGTGTGAGGGTTTTGCAGTGCACGCCACACAAATGGCACACTAGAACAGAACCGCTAGAACCAAAGCCACTTTCCTTCCACTCCTGACCGTGGTGCTTCTGAGCATGTATGCGCAGGTACGTGAGCGTTGTGAAACCTAGTAAACAGAGTGTGTTTACGTGTGTGGTAAATACACTCGCAACAAAATGCCCTTAATCCACAGCGTAAAATGTCTATTTAAATCCCCACGATGTATTAAGCACAATGAACATTTACAGCACACAAAACTGAAATGGTAGGTGAAATAGGAAATGGAGCTCTGTATCAGGGATTAAAAATGGTCTTTTTGATTCTTATTAAATCAGTCCATACAGGATTTTGCAGAGATTTATTTTGTGATTGTTACAGCCAAAATTGCTTGATTTTGCTGCGTCTTTTAAAAAAAAAAAAAAAAAAAAAAGTTTGCACGGAATTGTTTTGCACATCGTTTGTTTCGCAGTGATGTTTGTTGGTAAACGAGACCTTTTAGCTGTACTCGTGGTTGACGCACATGAATCGAAGAGGGATTTGGCTGAATGTGCATCATGAGGACGTCACATGGCCCAAATCTGCAGAAAATCTGGGGTACTTTTGAAAGAACTGCAAGCTCCTCCGAATACTGCGGCGTTTGCGTGATTTCGTATTCATTTCTACGATCGAAATCCTGGAGGGACTGATTTATAGAGGCGAGGTATTTCTTTCGCCCTGGGCGCATTTCTACTGAGGTTTCGAAACATTTTAAGCAAAAACTAAAAATGTTGCTAGAACTACAGCCATGGATTCTCTGGCGAAGAAATGCAATCAAAGCTTCCGAGTTCCTGAAAAGTTCGAGACAAAATGCCCTGCACGTGATCTGTATATGATTCGAAAGTATTTTCACATTTTTTGTGGAATTGTGTTGCAAATTCTTTTGTCACACCTCTCGTACTCGCTGGAGGGTGCACATTGTTATCATTTTTTTGTGGTCCACTTTAAAATATTTAAGAATGGGTCAATGTGTGAAATGTTCAAGTCATAAGATGAAATTAACTAACTAAATTAATAAATGAATGAAAAATATATAAAGACTTTGCCTTCTCCTTGAGAGCAAAGTGATTAAAAAAAGAAACACACAGAGAGAGAGAGAGAGAGAGAGAGAGAGAGAGAGAGAGAGAGAGAGAGAGAGAGAGAGAACACAATACTCACTTCTGTTACACAGGTGGCAGGCATGATGTTGTGACTGGTTGTGCACCCTCATGTGATCAGTGATGTAAGCGGCTGAGAGCAGTTTGCCACAGATGTGACATGGAACCTTCTCCTCATGCCGGATCATATGAGCACGCAGTCGATCTTTTGTGGCAAAACTCGATTCACACGTCTGAAAATAACAAAACGAATCCTCACATTAGTGCAGCAAAGGTGAGAATACTCATTCGTTTTGCAAGCCATGCAACACAACACGCCCCAACAATTAGCTTGCAGTTCAAACTACAGAAAGCAAAGAAGAAATTAAAGAAGAAAGAATGAAACTTCAGGATGTGCTGTTATAAGAAAAGAATCATTTTCGGTGTGGTAACGGTAACTGTGCTTTGCGTCAGGCCACAACACACCACCTAGGTGTTAATTATTTTCCTCTGACAGCATGTCCCAATGTGTTTTATTCCTCTTATACTACAACAACATTGTATGCATGAAAGAACAGCACGTTGTTTGTTTTATCTATTTATAGTTATGTTTAATGATGTTGCAATGCCTGTGAGACAAATTACTTCCTGCTAAGTGACTGCCCCCTAATCAGGCGTCCTTTTCTCGCTCTCTTGACGTTAATAAGACAAATCATGCTGCTGAGAAAACGCAAAGCCCTCCATCCTGAAGGCTTTCTTGTGTCAGAGAACTTACAGGAACAGCTTTACCTTTGACAGTTATAAAGCACGAACACTGGAGACTCTTTCCGAAAATGCTGAATAAACGTCTCCTTACAAAAAACTCCACAATTTTAGCACACATTTCATGTGGAGTGTCTTCTATACAAGTCTCTGTAGAAGTTGTTACTATAGAAATGGTAACGTATTAAAACAAGCTCACTATTATAAACCTGTGATTTACCATCCAGCCAGACCTACAGTCAGAGCTGCTGTTAGAGAAAATTAATCAGCACCTTCTGACCAATCAGAACTGAGAATTCAAAAGCACTGTTGTATAAAGTAATGTAAAGCCTGGGGTTATTAGGTAATGATTTAAAATAGATTCTTTAACATCTCTCTATAAACACAAATGCATCATACCGGACATTTGAAAGGTCGTTCTGTAGAATGAACTTGTCTGACATGGCTGTTGAGGTGGTCAGGGCTACAGGGAAAAAAAAGAGAGAGATCAAATTCAGGCTCTAAATTTGACTTAAAGGTATTACAGCTACAAAAAAAACACACACGGAGTATAATGTTTGTTTGAGTTTCAGACCGAGAAAAGGCCTTGGCGCAGTGTGGGCACACGTAGGGCTTCTCGACGCCACCCTGGTGTGAGCGCACGTGGTGGCTCATTCGGTCTTTCCTCTTAAAGCGCTGCTGGCACACAGGACAGGAGAAGGGCTTCTCATCCGAGTGCGAGAGCCGGTGCCGATTCAGGTGGTAGACGTCCCTGAAGGCCTTCCCACAAGTCTCACATGCATGGTTCTTACGCACCACGTTAGCATTTGGGGTTGGGTTCACTGGCCTCTGCTTGACACAAGAGAAAGAAAAGGGCAGACACGTCAAAGACCTTTAAAAGGCGTACATAACGTGCACATAGCACACTGTAAATTCCACACACATTTATGAACACTTATGTCCCACAACCTACCGGTATTATTACAGTGCCTTGTTTATTACATTTTACATCACAGTGCTGTCGAATTCTCGAATCCGATCGGTCACAAGGTGTTGAATATTCTATTACAACAGCTCTGACAATAATGTAAGAGTAAATCATCCACTTACATTGATTCACTTGGTCTAATACGTATCATTTCTACAGTAGCAGCACATTCACATGGATTTGTATGGTGGATGCTCCACATAATCTAGTTATAAATGAATTAAAAAAACATGTTCTTTAATAAATATTTTAGAAAATCTGATATGGTCAAACCTTGTGTAAGCAGATGCTTTATTAAGCATTTTCTGCTGCAGGAGAAAAATCGGAATAGAGGTGTTTCCTCTTTCTGGTTTTTTGTTAAAGTGAAGACAAGCTGAATATTTTGTATCTTATTAAGTTCGAGAGGGAGAAGTAAAAAAAAAAAAACGGACTGTTTAGAGCTGCTATAATGTAAGTGACAACAAGAAATAACAGATGTTCCACAACATTAAACGTAACTATAAACTGATCAGTTTGATCTTTCGGTCTTTCGTTAGTAAAAATTTTAATTGTTGGCAAACTGCGGTGGTATAAGACGAGTAAAACACCGACATTCTGTACAAGAAAATAAATCAACTTTGTGTGGTAACAGTAACTTCGCTTTGTGTCAGACATCACCACACCACCCTGTCATTATTATTTTCCTCTAAAAGCACATTCCCGAAATGTTTTATTCCTCTTAGACCAACGTTTTTTTTTAATCCATGAAAGAACAGCACGTTGTTTGTTTTATCTATTTATAGTTATGTTTAATGATGTGGAATGCCTGCGAGACAAATTACTTCCTGCTATCACTATGACAGCTCCCTTACCAGGCTTCCTTTTAGCTCTCTCTCTCTCTCGAAGTTAAGACAAATCATGCTGCTGAGAAAACGCAAAGACCTCCATTATGAAGACTTTCTTGTGTCAGAGAACTTACAGGAACAGTTTCACCACTGACGGTTATGAAGCGCGAACACGGGAGACTCTTTCCGAAAATGCTGAATAAACGTCTCCTTACAGAAAATCTCACAATTTCAGCACGTTTTAATCTGTTTATGTGGAGCGTCTTCTATACAAGTCTCTGGAGAAGTAGTTACTATAGAAATGGTAACGTATTAAAACAAGCTCACTATTATAAACCTGTGATTTACCTTGCAGCCAGACCTACAGTCAGAGTTGCTGTTACAGAAAATTAATCAGCACCTTCTGACCAATCAGAATTGAGAATTCAGCAAAAAATAACAAAGCCTGGGGTTACTACGTGCATCACTTCTTCTATCCAACTCGTATCCCAATTTCAATGAGACTGCCCCCTAGTCATTATCGCTCGTAAGGAAACTAGCGTACACTCTGAAATATGGCTCTTGCTCAGCATGAGCCATCAGTCTGACGCAGAATATGAACAAGACACTGAGGAGTAAAACATCCAGCTGATGGCAGGACAGTAAGTTTATTCTAGAGTATATTAATTACAGGCTACTTAGTGAAACTGACTTGAGGGCTAATTGACTTGTGGTATACTCAAACATGCTTTTTCACTTGAGGCTTTGCAGTGGAAAATCCCCCAGCATTTATATGTCTGCAGGTCTACACTTATGATGCAACTTCTTAAGTTTAAAGGACAACAGAATAAAGCCTGAAATTTTCTAGATTAAAAATTTCCCACAATTCAGTAGAATTAATAAATCCAGATAATTCAGCCATCAGATAAGTGGCCATTAGACGTGATATTGATTTGCCGTACTACTATTCCTGGTCAAATCTTTGACCTGAATGATGGAAACCCATCAAAAAAACTAACTTGAGCACACGATACTCACCTGGACTGGCTCCCCCGTCGGCATGACGATGGCTGTTGGGGGGGGAAGGGGCGTGACTGTGCTGGTCATGGCTGAATCACTGGTGTCATGAGTTAGCAGCGGCTGCTGTGGAGGTGGAGCGGGAAGCACTGAAGTGGGTGGGACTATACTGAGGTGGAGGAGGGACAAAGGCTCGGTGGCCTCTTTGGAGCCACTTTCCCGATTCTGGGAGGAGCCTCCCTTTAGACGCACACCTGTGTGAACAGACTGGTGCCGCCGCAGGTTGTAGCTATTTTTGAATTGCTTGTTGCAGATGGCACAGATATGAGCAGCACGGCCTGGACGAACTGGTGGCTTTTCTGGAGGAAGTGAAAGAGAGAACATGTTTTAGGGTGCAGTCACATTTGCAGCATTTTGTTCATTTGAAGCTAATCTTGGGTGTATTTTAGCCCTCAGTGTGGTTTATTTGCACAGGCGAGACCACAGCAATCACACTTGAGTGTCAACTAAAGCAACCGGTCTAAAAGCGAGAAGGTCTTGGCCCGCTTACAAGTGAACTCTAGTGTGGTTCAATTGCAGCGAGAAAGCGATTCGACTCTGAATTAATCCGACGACAGGAAGTGCCCAAACATGCAGTGTGTTTCTGGGGTGCAGGCAGCATTTTCTGAGTGGATAAACCGCTAAAGGACAGAGGTGTCGTGCTACAGAAATAAGCGGGGTTCTGGATATTTGGTCCAACGAACAAATAGAGTATATAAACAGTGGATGCATACAGAAAATATATTTGAAACTTGTTAATAATATAAATTATATAATAATTTATTGAGTGCCGGCTCGGTGTTCTCAGGTGATTTTTGTGATTTCTATGAGATCTTGGTAAAGTTTCATTTATATTGTTCCTTCTGCATATTTCTAACCAACAAATGAAAGAGTCTTAGGAGTACATTTTCAGCTCTACATGCCCCTGAGCCATTTTTTTTTCCTTTTGGGGTCGTTAAATTATGTTTATAACGATGCGAAACAAAACCAAACAGCAAACAAACAATTCTAACAATCACTCTGAATCAGACTCGAGAAATAGACTAATAGTCAATGTCTCAACAAAGAGAAGATGATAACAGGTGGGGGGGGACTAAAAAAATTATAATATACTAAAAAAAACAGTACATTTCATGTACTAGCATTCTGTAGATTTGGCTAAAATTTTTTTTTACAGAAATATAACATTTAAAAGTGAGCTCTCTGTTTCCCCAGTGTGAGATCCAAGTAACAGATGTAAAACACCAGCAGAAATTTCACAACAGAAGGACAAAAGTAAGCAGCATGTTCTCTTCCCTTCCACATGAACTGGATGGATGTCTCTCTCCAAAACCCTCCCTTCCCCTCTTCTTACCAGGTACAGGGTCCTCACTGAGGGCGGTGGTGTCCACAGTCGACGGGGGCGTGGCTACGGACTCAGTGGGCGGGCTATGAGGCGAGCTCGCGTGGACCTGCATGAGCTCTGATTGGAGAGAGCCCTCTAGATGGGTTTGGGTGGGCGTGGTCTAAGAAGACAATTCCAAAACACTTAAGGGTTTGCATCCCACACTATTCCCTCTTTTTCAGCATGAAGTTAATTTAGTCGCTGTTAGGGACTGTAAGAAGTGTGTGGTGTAACTTCTATTTAAAAATATATATATTAAAAAATAATAATAAAAGCACTGATGAGTGTAAAAAAATAAAAATAAAATTATAAAGAGTTCCACTAAAACACAAAACAGACAGCTCACCTGGAAGAGAAAACTGCTCCATGCAGCATCCATGTTGTTCCGCAGGTAAGATAAACAACTACAGACTAAAACTTTCGGCCGCTTTTAGCCGGGTATCATTTAACATAAGAAACCTACCAGCTGCATTGCGATAATAATAATAATAATAATAATAATAATAATAATATCACTTATTGTCGGATACACTGAACTATCGCAGTGATGGATTAAAATCAGTGTATCTGGACAAAAGCGTTCGCCAGTTCAAACCGGATAATTATCACCATACATGTATATGGAAACTAACCGCACTGCTCGATCAACCGTCGGAAACTTCAGACGCAATTCAGCAACTCGGAGAACGAAAGCAGTAATTGTTAGTTATACAACCTGACACACAACATGCATCAAAACACATTGATTTGATTCGGTTTTCAGACCTTGTTTTAACCGTCACACATTATAGTATTCACGCGTTTTGGAAAAGAAAAAAAAATAAAAGGTTTAAAAAAACAAAAACAAAACCCGAACCGATTCATAAATCTGTGTTGTTATTTTTGTCCCCCTCCCCTGGCTGTTAACTCCCCCCCCCGCCCGCCCCGAACAGGCCAATCGGGTGTTTTGGTCGAAGCCTCGGTGTTGCGTTCACGCCGTGACCCGGGCAAGTGGTGCCGGAGCCCGGCCGCGGCCTACCGCTCCACCTCGGCGCTTCCCTTCGCACGATGACATCTTTCTTTTTTTTTTTTTTTTCCTTTTCTTTTTTTTTTTATCGCGGTGCTCGCTCTCACTCTCGCTCTCCTCCCCCGCCTCCCCTGTCTCCTTTCTTCCTTTTCTTTTTTAAATTCCTCTTTCTTCTCCCCCTCCTCTCCTTTTCTCTCTCACCGCTATGTCCCCGGTTGCTCTTAAAGGGATGTGGCAGCCGGAGTTGAACCCCCCCACCCCGCCCCCGACTATTTCCGTCCGAGTGAAGAGAGAGGGACAGTGTTACACCCCGAGCCGCACAGTACCGTGCTGAATAGTATCTCAAATACTATAAAGGCATGCTAATTTCACATGCTATTTAGCACGCTAGCGTGCGGTTTCGGACGCAGCCGACTTGCATCGAAAGCGCGCAGGATCAGGATCTCTGCCGACAAAAATAAAACGGCAACGCGTTTAACTGCGCTGACGTCACAGGACCGGATTCACTAGAGAAAGCATAAAGCACATAAATAACGGGCAAGCCATGCGTGTCTTAAAGGGCACGTCCCAATGACGCCGAGGAGCTTTTTCACTCTGGACATCATCAGTATGATTATTGGGGGGGGGGGTGTATAAATATATAACCACATGTCCCACTGCAGTGCTGAAACAGTAGACCAATACCATAACCCTGTTGAAAAAAAAATCCCCACTATATTAACACATTCTAATGGTTTTCACTACAAATATCAGTACAAACCATCAGCTAACCATTACCGGTCCTTAATGGTATCCACTAGACATAACATGCCACTAATAGTTTACCAGTAGGGACCATTACAATCTCCATTAAAACCAATACAATTCCCATTATAACCATTACAAATTCTGAAGGTGGTTCCCCTCAGATTCCACAAATCCCCCCCAAAAAAAATAAATAAAAGATTACAAATTAGCCTATCTTATTGAAAACTCAAAATAATGACAGGGAGACATTCCATGTTTAATATTAATTTATTACCTTTTAAATTACTTTTCATTTTGTTCGACACATTTCCAAATGACCTCCTTCTTTCAAGCCAGAAACAGCTTAATGTAAATATTTAATAAGTTTAAAGTCTTTACTAAAAATGTCCTCTCAGCAAAACCTGCTCTATCCAGTAGTCACTTTTACAATCCGCCTACACATACTTGAGATGAAAACACATATCCTAAACAAACATGAGAGCCTCCTTTACCATCGTATGTGAACTCAGACATGCGCCGGTCCCGTCTGGGGTCAGCTCAGTCGGCATTAGCCCTTACTTATACTATTTTTAGAGCAGATCACAAAAAAAAAACTGCTCTGAAACCAGTCACTTGGGGCATAAAATACATTTCTATGGCACGTCATCGGCCCTCCCATCAACTAGATATTCAACAAACACGAGTTGTTCTGCATGCACTGTTTTAAACCAAGCACAAAGGATGTAGATTATACAGAGTCATCGGAGCTGGTGTTTCTTACTTTTTTGTGATCTCTGAGGAGCAAACACTGTCTTGGTGATTACCCTTTGACTGAGGAATGCACGATTGTTGTGTGTTTGTACACTCCAATCATTTTTATATACATCTGTTGATATTTTTTGGACAAGAATTTCATGCTTTCTGTAAGGGCAGTTGTAATTTTGCCAAAAAGAAAAAAATATATAATATAGCCTCAATATTCCCTCATGAGGCCTCTAGTCCTTTACATTCAAAAACATCCAACATTGAATTAACTATTATTTAATCTCAGAAGAGGTCTCCCTTCATGTGCGATTTCCTTAATATTACTGATTGCAATCCAGTGTAACTAGAGAGTTTGACATTCTTACTATTTTCAGAAAAAGACTCTTACCCAACATGGTGTTCATGATTGGTTAAAAAAAGTGTCAATATTACTGAATTGCGTACAATTCGGCCAACACGCATTCGTACAAATTATTAATAATCAAATGTTTGTAACCATTGATAACTAACACACACCAAATCTGACAAATTTAAGTTAACGCAATTTCTTTTACAAGGTAACTGGTCAAAATGGGCTTTTGTTTTTGAAAACAAAAAACAAAAATGTGCACATGATAAACTCCCCGCTGTAGCTAAATGTTCAGAGTATTCCATTCACATATTATATCAAAGTTATGATGATTATCATTACTATAGAAAACTGTGGACACAATGCTTTAACACTTCAGATATTATATACAATAAAAGATCCACTTGGTGGGAACCTGACTAAATGTCTACGATGGACAAGTACAGTAGCCTTACGTATTCAAATGTAGGTTACAAATACAAATGTAATTTTTTTTTGTACATTAATCTCATGCACTGGAGCAATGCCCACGGACACAAATGTTATTGTAAAGTCTGACTTTTTTTTTTTTTTTTTTAAAAATACACGCGCACACAGTTGTGTAAGCGTGGAAAGACATAATTGTAATCTTAGAAACATTCTGCATTCGTATCTTGAGTACATTCGCAAGTATTCTCCATCACTTAATAGAAATTTATGTACCACTTCATTCCTTTATAGCTTCTTAAAGGCAGTGGTGATGATCCAAGCCAGCCATGTTTAACATTAAAAAAAAAAAAGAAACACCTACGATGACCAACAGCTAAATAAAAACAGCAATAAGGTGTGCTCTTTCTTTTTCTCTCCCTTTTAAAACTCTCCTATTTAAAATGCATCAGATGAAAAGAAAAAGAAAAAAAAAAAAAAAAAAAGCAACAATACCCAAACAAATCTTCTGAGGATTTACATTCTGCTCTAAGAGTAGGAGAGATGTGAGCCATTGGAGATGTGGGAGGTGACAGAGGTGCTGCGGCTCAACACTCCATCGGCATTCGGTCCTCCGCCCCCAGACGCCGTTCTACGTAGTGGCTGAGGGCTGTTCCTCAGAGCCATCAGGCTTGGGCCTCGCACCACTAGCCCCCCTCCACCTCCTCCGTATACCCCCTGAGAAGAGGAGGAGGAAGACGAGGAGGAGGATGAAAGTGAGATGGAGGCTGGTGCTGGAGGAGGAGGAGGAGGGAGAAGAGCCAGTGACTGAGAGGAGGAACGAGAGGGAAGATGATGTGGGAAGGCATGGGGGTGGACGAGCTCAGCTCTCCCACCACCTCCTCCCCATTCCCGCTCTTTTTCCCGATCCCTATCCCTCTCTCGCTCGCGGTACAGCTGCGGTGTACTTTGATGGTGGTAGTGTTGAGCCAGGTGGTGGCGATGATGATGGTGAGAGGAAGAGGAGGATGATGACGAGGAGCGGGAGGAGTGGTGCAGAGGGCCCAGGGCATGGGAGGAGGATGAAGATTCAGAGCGGCTGGGACCTCGGCGTGGGTGAGCGTGCGGGTGGGGTGGTGCACCTCCATGGCTCCAATGCCCAGACTGATAACCCTGCTTTGGATATGCCTCAGAGGGAATGCCCGTCAATGCCAGGCTGCTGAAGCCGAGACGCAGGCTCTCTGAATCGAAGGCCTCGATCTCACCCGCTTGACGCTCTAGCAGTGAACGGATCCTCTCAGAGCGTTCATTCTGCAAGGACAGCATCTCCTCTTCTATCTGCACAGAGGCACAGGGTTTAAGAGCTTAATGCCAAAAATCTCACCCATGCTCTCTTTCAATACAAGGCTCACAGATTATTTAAAAATTTGCATTTTGCTCTAGTCAGCTTAAAGGTCAGGTAATTTTCCTTGCCATCACTCAGTGTCTGTGCAGAGCACACACTCTCTAAGTCTGTAAAAACAAGATCTCAGCAGTCACATATACACTCACTGTGCACTTTATTCGAACACCTGTCCATTCATACAGTTATCTAGTCAGCCAATCATATGGCAGCAGTGCAATTAAACAAAATCATGCAGCTACAGGTCAAGAGCTTCAGTTAATGTTCACATCAAACATCAGAATGAAGAAAAAGTGTGATCTCTGTGTCTTTAATTGTGGCATGGATACTGGTACCAAATGTGCTGGTTTGAGTATTTCAGAAACTGCTCTAGAAACCGTCGTGTGTGAAAATCCCAGGAGATTTGGCCTGTGGTGACTTTTGATTTGGCCCACCATGAGAAGAGGGGAAAAAATGCCATTTTTTCACAGATCTTCATTTCCAATTTAACATAATATTTATTGTTTTATTTTTGAGTGACAGAATTGTAAATTGAAATTAAATGTAGAGAATAAAAGTGAATTTGACTTTTTATTTAATGTGCATGCATACTTCAAGGTCAGCGTGTTTTGCGACTCTCAACGAACAGGTAATAATGCAAAGATCCAGACAGTGGCACACAGACGAGAGGAAATTTAAAAACGTTTGGCAATGTGATTTTTTTTTTGTTTACTGAAGTCAGTTCAAAGGCACGGTGTCTAGTTTGCAAACAGTCAGTTGCTGTTTTGAGAGTACAATATCCGTCGTCATTATAAAACAAAACATTCTTTATGTTTCTCAAAGTACAGCGGCGAGGTGCAAAAAGGGAAAGCTAACGAGCTGCTTGCTAAACTTCGACCTGAGCAGAGCATGCTCCTACGTCCTTCATCGGTTCAAGAAAGTGCCAGACGGGCCAGCTATCACATTTCCACGCTAATTGTTAAAAGTGGAAGAGCCTTCGCTACTGGAGAGTTTGTCAAAGAATGCCTTGCAGTGGCTGCAGAAGCAGTGTGCCCTTCTCAGATACAAATGTTCTCGCAAATCAGCTTCTGAAGGAATACCGTTTTCTGACGCGTAGGAGGACCTAGCACAAGACATCGGTGAGCCAATCGAGGCAAAAGCTGCTGCCTTTTCAATAGCTTGCGACGAGAGCACTGATATATCTGATTCTGCACAGCTGTTGGTATTTCTACATGGAGTAAACGAAAAATTTGAAGGTGACAAGAGCTGCCTAGCATTGAGAGTCTTTCTGGTACTTCTAAAGAAGAGGGGACCTTTTTTTTTTTTTTTTTTTGCTGTTGAGAGAGTGTTAAAAAAGAATGAATTAAAGTGGGTGAATATGGCTGGCATTACAACTGATGGAGCCCCGGCAATGGTAGGGAGGAAATCTGGGCTTGCTACGTTGGTGTCTCAGAAAGTCAGTGAATATGGGGGGGAAGTGGTAAAGTACCACTGTATTTTACATCAAGAACAGCTATGTGCCAAATCCATCGGGCTTGTGGATCTGATGTATTACGTCGTCTAAAAGTGTTAATTATATACGCTCCAAGGCGCTCTCTCACCGGCAGTTTAAGGTACCGTTAGATGAGATGGATGCGCAATATGGTGGTGGTGTACCACCAGGAGGATAGATGGCTGAGCTGAGGAAAAGTTCTCAGGAGATTTTTTGATCTGCGTGATGAGATCAGAGCATTTCAGGACAGCAAGAATGGTAATATTCAAGTGCCCATGGATAAGAAATGGCTTTCTGACCTGGCCTTCCTTGTGGATATCACAGAGCTGCTCAGTGTTTTGAAGGTTCAGCTCCAGGGAAAAGACCAGATTATCACCCAGCTTTTTGATCACGGCAGAGCCTTCAAACAAAAACTACTGCTGCTCAGAAGACATTTCTCAGCAGGTAACATTCACAATTATAATATTCACAATAATTTTATGTGCAGTTATTATTAATAATAATTATATTTAGTTTGCATTTGTATCCAGTGGTGTCAGCTTTGGTATCTTTTGTTAATCAAGCTGATAAAATGTGTTAAAGTTCTCTTAAATGAGTATGGATTAACTCCTTTCTTTTGTCGGTTATTTATTCTCTTTGCCTGTTTTTACATGCCTGCTTTTCTCTTCTTTCACTCCCAGTCTCACACTGCCCCCCCCCCCATCCCCCCATCCCCCCATCCAGGGAATTTAGCCCATTTCCGCTGTCTTAGAGAGGCAGGCATGATGAAAGAGAAGGTACCAGAGTATGATGCTGTTCTCAGCAACCTTATCCAGGAGTTTGACAGTCACTTTGAGGACTTCAGACAGAATGCTACTGATTTTGAGCTGTTTGCTCAACCCTTCACCATCAATGTGGATACAGTCAATAAAGAGGAGAGGGACCGGTTTTTATCAGCGCTCAGTTCAAAAGCCTGCATCTCTGATGGTATGGGGGTGAATTAGTGCCTATGGAATGGGCAGCTTGCACATCTGGAAAGGCACCATCAATGTTGAAAGGTGTATACAGGTTTTAGAGCAACACATGCTTCCATCCAGATTCCATCCCATCTTTACTTCTGAGAGACTCTGCCTCTCTAAGATACTCTTTTTATATCCAATCATGTTACCATGTTGGCAATTAACCTAATTAGTTACAAAATGTTCTCAGCTGTTTCTTTTTAGTAACACTTACTTTTCCAGCCTTTTGGTGCCCCCGTCTCAACTTTTTTGAGACATGTTGCAGCCGCCAAATTAAAATGGTACATTTTCTCAGTTTAAACATTGGCTATGTTTTCTATGTTCTAGTGTGAATAACATGTGGGTTTATGAGATTTGCAAATCATTGCATTCTGTTTCTATTTACATTTATATATATTTTAAAGAGCATCCCAACTTTTTTGGAATTGGGGTTGTACCTCTGTAAGCAGACTTTCAGTCTGATAAATTTGAACAAGTATAAACTGAGAATCAAATTAACTGAATCTCACCTACATAATATCCTGACTTGGTCAGTAAGTCAGCTGCAGCCCAATTTGGTAAAACTTGGAAAAGTAAGGACCAGCGTTATGTGTCTCTCATTAGAGGTCACTGATACTGCAAGCATATGGCTGTATTGGTTTTAGCTTGAATAGCTGTATTCGGCATTGAACTCTATTGTACTATAAACGGGATGTTTATGTACTATAAGTTGAACTACAAAACTTTGAAAATTAAACTGCATTATTTAAGCAGATTACAGAGTAATGTTTAATTTATTTTTTTAAATAATATGAAATAATAAATCATTAAATCATTATGAAATCATAAATGAGGGGAACCATGGCAACCTTAATTTTAATACAATACAGTTTGTTATAATGCAATGTTTACTTTCGGCCCACGGCCCTCAATCAAGTTGGATTTTTGGCCCTTCATAGGAAAAAAGTTTGGCCACCTCTGCTCTAGAGCTTACACAGAATGGTGCACAAAACATCCTGTGTGCGGAGGGTCTGCAGGCTGGAACACCTTGTTGATGAGAATGTGTTCAGAGGAGAATGACAAGATTGGTTTGGGCTGACAGGAAGTCTATAGTAAATCAAATAAGCACTCTTTACAATTGTGATGAGCAGAAAAGCATCTCAGCATGCTATGCTTCAGCCTACAGACCTTCCGCACACAGTATGTTTTTTGTTTTTCACACCATTCTGTGTAAACTCTGGAGACTGTTGTGCGTGTTAAAATCCCAGGAGACCAGCAGTTTATGAAGTACTCAAACCAGCCCATCTGCTACCAATATCCATGCCACGATGAAAGTCACAGAGAAGCTTTTTTTCATTCTGATGTTTGATGTGAACATTACCCAAAGATCTTGACGAGTATCTGCATGATTTTTTGCATTGCTGCCACATGATTTACTGATTAGATAACTGCATGAATGAACAGGTGTTCTAAATAAACTGGACAGTGAGTGTATATGTAAATGGGATGATGTTGGGCTACTGATCGGAAGGTCATGAGTTCAAACCCCAGCACTGCCAAGCCCCCACTGTCGGGCCCTTGAGCAAGGCCCTTAACCCTCAACTGCTCAGATATATAACTGTAAGTCACTCTGTACAAGTGCATCTGCTAAATGGCGCAAATTTAAATGTAAAAGCATTGCCATTACTTTGGTTCACTTTCCCCTATTAGTATATCCACTAAATTAAATAAGACTAAATTAATGCTTAAGATTACTTAATTCAAAAATGTCAACACTGATGAATGAAATTTAACGTGCCTGTAACTGGTCAGCACTGTTAAATGTCACGTTGAAGATTAATGGATAACAGTGCATGTGTTATCCATTAAACTTTATGCTAAGGAACCCTTACCCTTTGCTCAAGCAGAGCTCTACGAATGGACACTCTCTGCTCCAGGTCCTTGACCTCTCGCTCATGCTGCGAATCAGTGTGGATCTTGATCTTACTCTGATATGCATTCAGCAGCTCAAGTTCCTGCTGCAGCTGCATCTTCAGTGCCTGATACTCTGCCTCCTGGGTCTCGTCCAATCTCAACTGAAGAAACAGAATACATAAAGCCAATGAGGCGTGGCCTCAGGGGAAGGGGCAGAACTACTACCCATCCTTAATTTCAGCTGTTGACATGCCATGAATATAGAGAACAGGCACCATATGTAAAGTTAAAACAAATAAAAATAAAAAAAATAATAAAATGCAGCATGTCATGTTGCTGGAAATCAACAAAGCACAAAGTCCTTTATACTCCAGTTGGGGAAAAGTTTGTAAATAATGGTTACAAAAAGTGCTGACACTCAAGACTCTCAATATCAATGATACATTTTTCTTTGCTAAATAACAACACATTTAAACCCGCTACTCATAGGTTATATGGAGCACTATACAAGTCCCTGTGGTTACTATAGAAATCATAACATAGAATGTGCACATTAATATTAGCCTGTGATTTGCCTTGCAGCCTGGTATTACTATCCGAGCTGCCGTTACATGATTTACATGTCACATGATGCTGTTACATGAAATTAATCAACACCTTTTGAGCAATAAGAATCGAGAATTCAACAATGTTGTGGTATAAGTGGCGCTGAATAATGACTACAGGGTAGGTACAGTGATATTAACTGTGACTATGAGGACACAGCCCACACTGTGTAGCAGCCGTCAGCTCAGTTTCATAATTTGCAACTTCAAGTAGTTCTATTTCACCCCTTCTATCCACCAGGGGCAGAACATGACATTGATGCAATATTTGCTATAAAGTCAACACTCCCAGCATCCTTGAGTAGGAGCTGGAATAGAACATAACGGCCCAAGTCACTTTTCTCTACATGCCAAAGCCCACTTGACCACTTGTAGAGCAGCTTTTCTTCTCCTTCAAACCCGAGATGCTTTTTTTTTTCTTTTCAGTTTTCTTCAGTCTTTTCTCCCACCACAGCGAGTGTGGCCAATTTTTTACTAAATGGTAAAAGGCGCACTTATATAGCGCTTTTATCCCAAACGCTTTACACTGTGTCTCATTCACCCATTCACACACACACACTCACACACCAATGGTAGCAGAGCTGCCATGCAAGGCGCTAACTTGCCATCGGGAGCAATTTGGGGTTCAGTGTCTTGCCCAAGGACACTTTGGCATGTGGAGTCATGTGGGCCGGGAATCGAACTGCCAACCCTACGATTAGTGGACAACCCGCTCTACCACCTGAGCCACAGCCGCCATATTGGCTGTGTGCCTGTCCATCCATTGCCTAATGCCACCTGCAATTTGCCAGTGGACTTATGGGAAACAACTGCTGCAAACCATGCGCATTCAGCCCAAGCCACTACCGATCTATGTTTGTGCAACCAGTGCCCTACTGTCTTGATAACAGCCACCAGCAAAACGCAACCTTCTACTCAGAGGCTTCCTACACGGAATGTGAAGGAATGCTACCTCAATGAGTGTGACTAGCAGGTCTAGACCCCAATTCTGAGGCCATCCAGGTATAAACTGGCCAGACAGTGAATCACAAATGCTCAGGTTTGCACTGACCGACACAGTATAAAGGCCAGGAAAAGATGTGAAGACCAGTGTGAAGATGATTACTCCAGACATGGATCAGATAAAATAGCGGATTTTGAAATTAAAGCCACACACAATGGCTTATGCCCTACTGCAAAGCCTGATAGCCAGTGGTCCAAGCCTCCCACATGGTGCTCAACTGAAACACATGATGGACAGTGTATCTGTGGACTTTTTCAGCCAGATAACGAATCAACAACCAACTCGCACTACTTGATTCTAGTTCTGGTAGTGTTCAAAGAGGGCTCAACCTCTGCTAGCCCACAGATGCAGCTGGCAAGTTCCAAACCAGGCCATCCTTACATAGTTTACATGGTTATGTTAAAATATTACACCTGTGTATTGAACTTTAAGCAGCCATCATCCACATGTCGAGGCTCTGGTGAGGGCCTTAACCAGAGTCCCCCTATGGAACCCTGCATCACATTACTGGTAGTGTCACCAGTCAAAGTATTATGCTCTGATCTATACTATCCCAGTCTTGAATGCAGACATATTGACAACTGCCTGACAAGAGCTTATGATACTAGTGCATATCTGCTATGGATGCACAATTTTATGGTGATTTTCCAGTTGGCACTGGAGCAGCTGCTCATCAAAGTCTTATTCTAATAGCAAGGCACATAGCTTAAGAAATGTGGAAAGTCTCTGCCAGGTTGGTCACTGTGTAGCGTCAGGTGTGGTTATCACAGTCCATCATAGGTGTGGTTATCACAGTCCATCATAGGTGTATGGCACAATACCCCAGGGCTCTACTGAAAGCCAGAGTGGCTCCATGGTTCAGAAAGTCAGGTTGAAAAAAAATGCTAGAAGAACGGGTCCTAGCAGCAGGATGCTTCATGACCAAACACTTGCATATTGGACAACGAGTCCTAAACACCTTACAGGGGTACAAACTCCAGTTCGATCATCTGGCCCAACCTACTCAAGGCAAATTTAGCTTGCCCTACATGTGTTGATGGTTGGATGTTTCCACAGTGACCTTGTGGCCGAACCCAGAGTTCCTGCCTAAGGGTATGTCATCCAAGTTTTTGAACCAGGCAATTGACCTTGCAGCATTCTATGAATTTCAATCTGCAGAACATTCCCTTCTGTATCCAGTATGGGGATTACAGTACTATTTGAACTGCATGTCAGCCTTTCATTCATTGGAGCAGTTATTCATCTGTCTCGGTGCAAAGACATGGGGTACTCCCATGTCCAAGCACAGATTGGCCCATTGGGTGACGGAGGTTATCTTCCCCCTACTGTGACATGCCATTCCATGTAGAGTATTTCATCCTCGTGGGCATTACTAAGAGGTGAACCGCTCCAGGACAGGTTCTCTGAACACCTCCTCAGTTACCCACAGGGGAGTCCGTTCTCATGACCTTGTGGCAGGGGTCATCTGGTATCTGGGTGTTAAACACTTCCCCTGGTGGTTCGGAAAGGTGAAACAGAACAGTAGTTATGAATGTAACTGTGGTTTTATGAACACGTGATAACCACCAGTGTTCCTTGTCATGCAAAACTGCCTGCCAGGCGAGTAGGTTACAAGAGAAGAGGTATTTATAGCAAATACTGCATCACGTTCACATTGTGACTTTGCTGAAGGTCTCAGGGTGGTGTACATTTGCAACAGAACATCCAGGTGTTAAATACCTCCTGTGGCAGTTATCCAGTGTTCATAGAGTTCACGGTTACATCCATAACTGCCATTTATTCTGTTTTAGAGAATAACTTTACAGCACGTGTCCCAACTAAACCTTTGACCTCCATTCCAGAATCAGAGCATATTCAAACAAGTATGGTGACTGATGCTCAATATTAACTTCATTTGGAGTAATTAAGGATAAGGTCTAAACCAGAGAAGGAAAAAAAAAAAAACCTGATGTAGGAAATGACCTATTGTTGATCTCCGATCAGGCTTGTGTCTCTTTGCTTGTATTACTGGATCACAGTGTAGTTTTTGATACCATGGGTCAATATATGGTTAAGGTCTTATCCAACTGACCGTTAATGGTTTGTAAATGTTAATGGTGACTTCCTCATGTATACAAAAAATTGCAGTCTGTTTTTCATACATCATATACAAAAGTCACTTCTCATAATTTTGTCCATTGAGTTTGGTTAATATTCCAACCCAGCCCAGATTTTTTTGAAATCACAATTTCTTTCCACCAACAAGGGCATGTCCTTAATAGAGCATTACAAGGGCCATGGATAAGGTAAAGACGGTGGGTGGAAACTGGGATTGCCATTTCCTTGCCTTACTCACAGCCTGTGTGGACAGCATGTCGTTGATGGAGTGGTCATACTGCTCAGCAAGGATGGCTAACTTGCGTGTCTGCTCGTCCTTCAGCCTCTTCAGCATGGCTTTATGATCCGATTTGGGGGTGTTTTCCAGCAGGTGGTTCCTCAGTGCCTTATACTGCCGCGTCTGGATCTTACATGTGTCCTGGAATTGTCGCTTGATCTGCAACTCCTTGGACTATAAGAACAAAGAATATTGAAGAAGGGGGTAATTTGGAATTAAAATGTTTATATCACTCATGTTGAGGAAAATGCAATCTCCATCCAAGATGTGTACAAACCCTAACCTCTTGTTCTTCAAAAATAAATAGAATTTAAATAAATAAATAAATAAATAAATAAAAGCTCAATATCAAAGAATTTGTCAGCAGATCCTGAAATACTCTACTTTTTTAAGGAAAGTGTCAACAGACCCTGAAATATTCCACTTACCTGTTGGCCTAGTAATACAGTCAAAAAATCAAGACTATATAAAAGGTCTTGATGTGCTATAGATAGAAGGAAGACTTGTATATACATTTCCAAGGTCAACAACTTTTCAACAACCTTATTAAGCTACACACTTGTATTAAACCTAATTTTGGACTTTCACTCTAAGCTAGACAATGGTCTATGTTCTAACTGAAAAATAATGCTGGGAGCCATTATCATTCATGTCTCAGCCAAACAGGTAGGGTGGATAGGCAGAAATCATATGATACGTTACCAAAAAAAATCAAAAATGCAAATCAAAACAAACAGAAGATGATTTCAACAGAAATAAATTTATTTGACAAAGAATAAGAAAATGACTGTTTACAGTGAACATCCATTCATTCACACAGTGAGGATGAAATGCACACAAAATGGCCTTGAAACACAAGGTGATTAACTAAAAGTAAAAAAAAAAAATAGGCACAAATATATTAGTTAAATAAGTGCAGATTCAAAGAATAGACGCACAAAACAGAATGTGTAAACAAAGATGAAATGTTCACAAAAAATTACATTCAAAAACAACTGTTATGGCTGAACTGTTACTGGTTTGCAAAAATAACACTTCACATTTGGTCAAATTTGCTTCTACATTGCTCAGATCAGTTCAAATTTGTTGAAATAAAACAAAGACAAACCAACCTTGATTTGCATCTACTCTTGTACTATATGTAGGGTCATTCCTTCTTTTTTTAAATAAATAAAATGCTTTTTTTTTCAAGTTTTAATCAATATTGAGACCATTTAAGATTAGAAGAGTGCAAGATATCTTTATCCAGTAATAAAGCGTCTCGTTCCTTTCATGGATTTTATGGCTTTAGAGATCTTTGGTATGATTCTGCATCATCGGCATATCCCACAGAGCTGCCATAATGGCGTGGCCTTAGTAACGACAAAAACAGCTTAACAAATTACGAAACAATTTGATACATGTAGAATATTTGCTGTTCAACAGGCAATGTTTTGTCTTCATATGAAAGTATATGACTAAACTGTTTACATCGTAAAATCATTCATTCAGTCCTCTTCAGTAACCGTTTATCCTGGTCAGGGTTGCATTGAATCTGGAGGAGGAGACACTGGATTGGACACTAGTCCATCAAACTACATGGTAAATCATTAAACCTATTACCATTAGACACAATAACACTATAATTAAATAATTGCCTTCACTATTTAGTCCAGTACTCAAATCAACCAGAAAGCATTCTCATGCATAGGTATACATGTAAGCTTAGAGAGACAGAACATTTCTCGTTCAGACTTGTGCTGATCAAGCTTTAAAACAGGCTACCGGTTCAGATTTATAACAGCATCAATATGTTCTGAGGCAAATGGTGAACTCCAATTTCCTTATAAGCTGCACTGAAAACTCTCTTGAACCACTTGCTAGTAATTTACATATCTTGAGAAGGGAAGGGCCAAATAACAGAAACAAAACATAGGGATTTGTTTTAGAGTAAGGCTTTAAGCATAGTCACTATAACATTAAGGCAGTTGTCATTATTACCACAGTCCAAATGGGAATATAGTGATCTCTCAGATCCTGCAAGTAATTAACTGTAGCAAAATATATAGTGTCATCCCCCCATCCCCTCCCGAGGTTGGGGTGGTGGTTTGGCCTGTTTGGGTGTGTCTGTGGGGGCGGGCGGGGGGGGGGGGGGGCGGGTGGTTGCTCCATAGTGTAAAATGTTAAATAACAGTACAGTTTTCACAATAATTGTAGCTATGGCTTCAGACTTAGGACTAGAACATCGTTCTCTCACAGCCCTTTTCACAAGCACACCAACACAAACAGGAAGGGTGGAGAAAAAAAATTGCACAAACATGGTCATGAAATAATAACCATAAGACATACTTCTTAGTAATTAAGAACATAAAAATAAATCAAAGATTAAAATTAAGACATGAAAACTTTTACAAAAAGCACAATCTTGATTAATACTTTATATTCACTGATTGATGGATAGTGAATATGGGAGTTGGACAGACAAGATGTAATGGAGTGATTTAAAGCCAGTAAACATATGAGGCTCAACCTGAGCATGCAAAAATGTATAGGGGGAAAAAAAATACATAAGAATGCTCAGCATGAATGATCAATCACTCACACAGACAGCAAACACTTTGGCAATTGTTCTGTTCGCTCCCCTGGTAATGCAACTGCCATCTACCTCCACGGCACAATCTTCCCCCTTGTGCTCCTTCCTGAGGATGTCCTCCTAAGCCCGCTCTCCCACCTCCCATCCTCTCTATGCATCATCTCTTGCGCCCTTCTTCGTCGCTCCCTCTCTCTCCTCTCCCTCATCCTGCGCTTCTGTTCCCTCACTTCACGTGGTAGGAGTCGGGGAAGCCTGCTTGGTTTCTCCTCCCTTAAAAGCCCTAAAGCCCTCAGTCTGCTCAGGTAATGTGGGGGAAGCTCTTTAAGTATTCGGTTTGCTAATCGCAGCACTAGCGAATTAGCCAGATCTGCTAAAACGCCCAAGGGACGCCGAGCAAAGCGCTTGACCCAAATGTATACCAAAGACTCGCGCTTGGCCTGGAGCTCAGTAGGTAGGCTCCGGGTAGGCACAGGTATGCGGGAGTGCCTACCACCACAATTACGTCCTGCTTTGGGGAACATATCAAAGAGGCTGCGCTCAGCCATGCCACCTGCGAGGGACTGACACAGCGTGAACAGTGGCTTTGGCAGACGGAAAAGCAGACGCACCCAGAATCGGGAAAGCTTTCGGGGTGCATTCTGAAAGAAGACGCGCACTGGACGCACCACCAGCACCAGCAATAAGTAGAGAGACAGGAAGAGTGAGGGTGAGCTGAGGAAGAAAGCCGAGATCAGGGCCAAAGGAACATAATAGAGGCCCAGACTCAGTGCCAGGCCCATGCTGAACAGGCCCGATGCCCAGAGCACGAGTGAGAAGAATGCAGAAAGGGAAAGTGACCAGAGTGAGCGAAGGAATAGGTAAGAGAAAAAGAGAGCCAGGAAGGCCAGCTCAGCTGAAAGAACCAGAGATGCAAGGGAGGGAAGAGGAGGAGAGCGGCGAAGGGAGAGAAGGAATATCGAGAGGAAGAGGAGGGTTGGGAAGGATGGTTTGGCTGCTGCAGAGAGGGAGAGGACAAGACATATGGTGTGAGAAAAGAGTGAAGGGATGGATGCTTGAGAACTGGAGGGGCTGGGAGGAGGGTGGATAGGAGGAGGTTCCAGTTCCTCTAGAGTGTCAGGGAAGTAGAATTCAGAGAGCTCATCTCGTTGAGGGATTTCAAGAGAAGAGGAAGGGATAAGCTCTGATGGACAGCCATCAGCCACGCCTCTACCCTCTTCTCCCTCTTCCTCAGTCTCTATCTCTGTCTCACTACTTGCATCATCCTCCTTATCCCACTGCAGCCCTTCAACTAGTCTTTGGTCCCCCAATCCTTTCTCCTCCACTCTCTCTTCCGACTGCCATTCTTTATTTTCTTCCCCCAAATCGTGGCACTGGTCATCTATGCTCTCTCTTTTGGCATGTTCAAAAAACATCATCTCCTCTTCTGTCCCTCCATCAGCCTCTTTCTCTCGGCCATGCTCATCTAAAGGCTGCAAATGGCTTCTTTCATCACCCCTCCCACCACTCAAACCCTCCCTCTCTCTTTTCTCACTTTCATCAACGCTCACACTCTTTGCCTCCTGTGCACTCTCTTCTACAGATGGAGTGTGCTCTCCACAGAACATGCTCCCATCTTCCACCTCAACTCCCTCAAAAACCTCTTCCATACTTTCCTCTACCAGCCCACTGCATGAATTCTCGATCCCCTCCCCATTTCTGTCAGGACCCTCCCCACTGCTCTCCGTGCCGTCACGCTCACTCACTCTGAGGCTCTTTGGCTGCTGGCGGACTTCGACAGCGTGTTTCTGGCGCAACTCCTGTTCACGCCGCTTGTTGTACTCCAGCTGGTTAGTGAGTTCACTCTGGTGCTGCGTGCGAATCAACTCTGCCCGTGTTCTTTGCACCAGACCCAGCTGACGCAACTCTAGTTCCTGTGTGGACTCGTGGTGCCGAAGCAGCATTGCACACTCCAGGTCCTTCAGTGTCTGTTTCTTATTGAGTTCCTAAAGGAATAGACAGAAAATGGTTGACAGAAAAGGAATTGAGAACTTTTTGATACTTCATTAGCTACTGATACTGTTATTACAGTGGGCCATTTTAAGAATATAATCATAAACCTAGTTACGTGTGACTGGCCATGTACAGCCTTTTTTGGTCACTTTTTTTTTTATTTATTTGCTTGTAAAAGTTACACAGATGTGTATTTTGGTCATTTTCACAACTAAAATGATATGGGACCTGATCATGACTTTATGAAGCGTATAAAACATTGTGTTTGCTCCCGCATAAAAGCTCAATACATTTTCAATATAGTCCTTACACAAATCTTGTTTACTGTTTAAAAAAAAAAAAAAAAGGTTCTGGTTGTGTATACTTACCACTTTATTCTGAGGTTCTGTGTGTATGTGTCCACACGTTACCTCTCTGAGCAGATCCTGCTCCAAGTTGTGGCGGGCCAGCAGCATCTTCCTCTTGTACTGGCGGCACTGCAGCTCATAATACTGTCTCTGGCGACGCAGCAAGCCGGCCTCTTCCTCAGCCTGGTGCTGCTGCAGACACTCCTTCTGCTGCACCAGCCACTCCTGCTTCTCCCGCTTTGGTGTGGATTGGTTCTCATTCAGCTCCTGGGCCATTTTCATACGACAATACAGACATTATTGTAGTGCAAACCTGACATTAATGGGGGGGGGGTTAACAACTGGTGCTAGTAACAATATCAGTGCATCTTGCGAACAAGCCAATTTACACACTAAATATCTAAATGCAGCGGCAGCTATTTTACGCATATAATGGTAATGTCGATAATGAGATGACTTCATAAAGTCATTTACCATCTCTAACTGAAGTTGAGTAAAACTACAAAAGCTCTACAATGGTACTAGTGTGATTATAGACAATGATTTAAAGCATTACATCTCTTTTAAACCTAGTTCATACATTTGCCACTGAGTGTGGCACACCATCCCTTTCAAGCAAAATGTTCAATGTGTGCAAAATGGTAATCAACGGTTGAATAAACTATGGGACATTTTATAGTCTATTGAGAACAATAGCTATTTCTTGGAACTGGTTTGTAGCAGAGCACATTTTTAGCACAGATTGTTTAGTAAAGTGGTATACAGCATTTCCATAAAACATGTACGCCATGACATACATGGTTATGGTCCAAAATTCAGAACATTTTGTGCTATTAAATATTATAGCTACTACTGTTCACCCATATATGCACTTTTACCATTTCAACTATTTCCAAAGTCCTGCATTTACCTCCTTGAGCTGCTCTTTGCGTTGTCTATACTGGCGTTTCTGAGACTCAAGAAGAGTAGTAAGCTCTTTCTTCTGCTGAGTCAAGATGTGCTGTTGGAACTTCTTTTCCTCTGCTGAAGCACTCTTACCCTGCAGAGAAAATGATAATGATTGACAAGAAGCCTTGGTTTCATATTCCTGTAAAACAAACTGATACGGACACCCACTGTAATTTGTGTTATGATTGTTCTCTCGCACCTCTTTCTCCAGTATGGCCTGGTGCTTCTTGCTGAACTTGTCACTCTCACTGCTGAAGTTGTTCCTCTGCGTCTCAAGCTCTTTGTCCAGCCGCAGCTGGTGCTCATCCATCTCAGACTTCAGCTTGTTCTCCAGGGCCATCAGCTGCTTCTGGTGCTGGCGGCGCATACGCTTGTAGCCAGTCATTTGCTCTCTAAGTGCTGAACCCTGCTCATGCTCCTGGATCTGACGAGTCACCAGTGAGGCCGTGCGGATGGTGGCAAAGTGATCACGGCCGCGACGACGCCTACCCCCTCCACCGCCCCCTCCTCCTCCGGACGGACCCTGTTGCTGAGAGTCCACCTCGGGCTGATAGGGCTCGTCGTAGATGTTATCATGGCTCTGGGGAACGGAATAAGACAGATGAAAAACCATTCATGTTTACAGCTGCAAAAACGTGTGCCTGTCATTAGTTGTGTGAAATAATGTTCAAAGTATCGTCACAATGTCTTTGTCCCATTCGTGAAACAGGCACCCATGTAGCAGTTTAACAATTCTGGGTGCACAGTGCTGCTATCATGGCTGCTTCACAATCATTAATATCCATGTGCTTTATCAGTCAGTTGGCTAATGTGACAAGCCAATTATACATTAAAAAAAAAAAAATTATATTTGTCTGTAGCCAAGCTAAGAAGACAGAGGTGCTACAGAATATAGCATAAGCATCCCTTTAAACTCTGTCTGCTTAAAGGAATAAATGCCTGGACTGAACCAAATGAAATTCCATTTTCACTTTACATGAGGAGCCTACAGGCTTCACAACAGCACATAGGAGCCCCCTACTGGTGTAGCCTGGTTTAGACGTAGCAAGTTAAAAGAAGAAGGAAAAAAGTAAAATATCAACAGGAATATACTTCAAGTATATTTTTCCCATCATATGAATTCATAAGGGTTGCCAATAATTGTTGCACACCTATATTTATTTTGGATAAACCTGTGTTTTGTTTGAAATTGTTTGATATCCATGAGAGTATTTTTGTGAATTTTTTTAACAAAAGATCTAAAGGTTAAAAAATAAAGACAATTTTTCACAGCTTTCTTTGCTCAGATTTACCAAGGGTGTGAATATTAGTGGAGGGCAACGTATGTAAAAGGACAATAATGCAATACTGAGACATTAACACTATGAAATGACACACATGGAACACACAGTATGAATTATGAATACAGACACACAGACTTTTTAAGTAGAATTAAGTATAGTTGGCCTGTCACATTATGCAGTGGCCAAGAAGAGTGTGGGAAAAATCAAAACTATTTTATATTTAAAATTTTTAACATTATTGCTGATAAAACTATGCGTCTTCTCAACCAGGGAGCTGAATCTATTTTTTTTTCCCTGCTGATTTACATTAATAATTAAACTTACATTAAGATAACACTAAAAGAACGAACAAGTCCACCAACATATCCTTTATTCTTTTGCATGGATAATGATCAGTGGTTTGTGGAGTATGGACGTGTTGCCTGTCGTACGAGCTCCTGACCGCGAAATCGTGTGGAAATTGTTGGTGCTCGCGTGGTTGCGGCTCGCATCATGTGAGAGGTATTAGAGGTATAGTAGAGCCGAGTTGCTCAGTTTAAGACCTTCTGAACATTTGTAAAAATGTCCACAAAAAAATAATAATAATAAAAAAAATCGGTCGTTGTTGGCTTGAATTCGTATGGTGTGTGCGGTTGAATGAGCCGATTTGGTTGTCTACCTGAAGTTGGACGATCAGTAGGCGAGGAAAACCACCAAAAAAGAAAGATGATGGGACATTAAACATCACGCCGAATGGGAAAACTCATCAACTACAGCCTTGTTGTGTTTATACTCTCACTCTTGCAAACTAGTCCAATTCAAACTTTCAAACTTGTAGATTTATCAATTTATAGTATTTTACAATTGTAGTGTTTTATAAATAAAGATTGAAAGAGTTGCCAGAAGCTTAGTGGTGGCGACGCTGACGTCATGCAGCTGTAGTGTAGTTCATTAATAGCTTTTTACTTCTGCTGATAGCATTTAGGCTTCAAAATTCATGAAAAGTTGTGTTCATTTATGAAGCTTATCTTGATGAACAAAATGTGTAATAATCAAACTATTTGTTGGTCATAGAGCTAATTTTCTGTAATAATATAAAAGCCAATGGAGAAATCCTATTGGATTTTTGTTGAGGGAACCAGGGTGACGCTAACTTCCGGGTGTGCCTACAAAAATAAGTCATCCCTGCAGCATGCTATTGATAAACGGTGGTAAAATTCAGGCGACTGAATCAGAATTCACCAGGTCGTAAAATCTTGTGTACCATTGCATCTGTACAATTTTCAAATTAACTGACTCGTAACGTGTGCAGGGGCTCACGACCTCAAGACAGAACACGCACCATGTACGCCCGCCCTTACTGACCGAATCTGGCCTATGCAAATATTCTCAAGAGATACTGACCAGTGGTTTGTGCAATACGGAGCTGTTGGAGGTAACCGTGTGCTCTCCCTCCTGCATCATGGCAATCTCACCGCTGTCATCCGAGCCATCAGCTAGGCTGTTCACCGAAGAACTCTGTGAGCTGGCGCTGATCGACATGGAGGGCAGGGAGTGCGAGCTCTCCATGCTGTTCACCGTGCCTGTGCGCAGCATGTACTGCTCCACATCCTGATGGTCAGGCATCAAACAAAGATGAAACAGAAATCAACCACTAAGACCCAGCATGCCTTATTTTGAAGAATATGCTGTGGCATAGCCAAAATCTCACTCATACTGAGAACATCAAACAAATAATAAGCAATTTACAGTGGGTTTGGAAAGTATTCATAACCATTTTGCTTTCTGCAAACTTTACTGTATCATGGATAACAGTTAAAATGAATTCCAGTTTCTTTTCTCCATTAATCTCCATTAATTAAAGCACTGGAAATGTAATGCAGTAATGCATAGCTTCTCAACCTTTTGTAAGTAAAGCCCCCCCACCAAAGCCTCCCCTATCACCCTAGGAGGAGGAGACCAGGTATAATAATCATCTATATTATATATATATATATATATATATAAAAAATGCCTAATTTATAATCTGTTTTTAATAGATAGATAGCTTTTTAAAATTTTGTGTTTTTGTACTTTTTAAAATTACTTTTCATAACTTATTATTTTTAAAATAACTTTGATGACTTTTATAAAACTATATAACAGAGCGTTATGGAACATGAATGATCAAAAATGTTTCGAACACTAACTACTTTAAGCAAGACAACTAGGTTGTAATAATATGTACTATGTTACATGTAAAACATGTTGCAGTCCATTCATCTTGCATTCTAAAAACATTTGCATACGAATTATGCAAATTGGGATGAAGGGTGCGTCTCGTTAGCCATGACATTGTTAATTCAACCAATGCTTCTTTTTACATTTCACGTCTCTGTCAGCTGCCGTGCGATCAACGGGATGTGCTGCTCCGGCTCTCGGCCACTCACTGAACAGAGCAGACGCAGAGAGAGGTGTGAGTGCAGCGGGAAAGCAAGACCTCGCGCTTACAGGACAGTACTGGCGACATTTGGAAAGTTGCTACGGTTTGTCCGAAAAGTTGCTGGATTTGTCACTAGGTGTTTTTTTTTTGCCAAAAAAAAAACCATGTCACTAAAGGGGTCTGATAAGTCTCCAAGTTGGCGACACTGGTCTGCACTGACAGCTAAATAAAAGGCAGGCTAAACTCCGCCTCTCCCCAGCAAATAGAAAGTACCGAGGGAACGCGGGGTTTTTCTATTCATGCGCATTCTATTTGAAAAGCAATAAAATACACCGAGTACCCAAATGATGCCCGATCTGTGTTTTTTCTTGAACAGACTTTGTGCCCCCCTTCCGATCTATCCGTGCCCCCTGTGTTGAGAACCACTGCAGTAATGTAATGGAAATGTAAAGAATTATCCACACACAGATGCAGTTACTTATATATCCACTAGAGGTCCTCTTGTCTGCGTCCTTAAACCATGGTTACTTGGAATCTTTGGGTATTTCCAACTTAACGTGAAAACGTGTTTGTTTTCACATTAATTTAATATTCGATGGCATTACGATACAAATCATGCTAAGTACAGCCATTATACTGGCCAGGCACATACAGACAAGGTAAATGAGTTGGTTGCAGCACTTATAAAACTACAGTCTGTTAACTTCCTATTTTCCTTGAAATGATAATTTCATTAAAATTGAGGATGAAGTACCTCTGAATTACAATTTCAGTGCGATTACAATTTTCAGTGGTGAAACGATAGGTCTGGTCTTGTATCAGTTTTATCCTTCATGTGTGTTAGCCTAATCCTGCCTATTATGGCTGTTATGTGAAAATTTACCTCAGAATTACATTTTGGGTGTTAAGTGTCAAGTTCAATTTTAACTGTTCTAATTGTTCTCGGCACGCCTAAGGTGATATTTTAGCCAATGTGGCCCCACCCCAAATGAGTTCCCCACCCCTGCTCTAGAATTTCACCGGATTTAGAATGGTCCCACAATTCACAGTGAATGTAAGACTAAAATCTAAGCCATGAAGTCCAAGGAACTCCACATACATCTGTGTAGGGATGCCACGATACAAAAATCTAGTAGTCAGTACCGATACCACCAAAAGTACACGATACCAGAGTCGATACCATGGTGTGGTATAAAAATAAATAAAAAATAAAATAAACTTCTGGAGGACATCCTCCTCTGGCTAATACTCGCAAAAAAGGGGGGGGCGTTATTTAGTTATCAAACACTGTCTCACGATGACTAATAAAACAGTGCTAAGTGCTAATAACAAGTGCTAAGGTGCACTCCTAAACGCGCGCACACACACCCACCCCTTATACTCTGAATGCAAGCATTAGTTTAAATTCACTGATATGGTGGCAGGCCAAAAAGATTTATTAAAACCATGAACATGAGGCTACATTTAGCTGACAGGACACGGGCTGAATGGTGATGCATGGTGACCCATTAGGAAGTAGTTTATAACATAATAATTAGTTAGCGGCCTTAACAAATAACTGGCTATCGCAAACATTACATGGAGCATAAAGTTAGCTGGTTTCACGGCAACAATGCCAGCTGCCTCAAACAAGCATAATATAGGGACCGTCTTTCAGGTGCGTCGCCAAATTCCAGGTGTTTCCTCGCTTTGTTTGAAATAAACGATAGCATCAGTTGCACACCGGCAACCGATGCTACCTTCCCTCTCAACGTGTCAGGGCGGAGCTAAACTTCTGTAGTTTTTCCCGTGTGCTTGTAGGCATTCTTCTTCTTCTTCACCACTTGTGGACCGACTAAAACACTTGCGTGTGTTTGCTGCCCCTTCAGTTCCAGAATAATTGCAACCCCGGTACCTTCATTACCAACGGTACCTACGCTACTGCAGAAAAACAAGTACAGTCACGTTTTAAGAATGTTGGTACCGACTTGGTACCGAAGTATCGGTTCTTGTGACATCCCTACATCTGTGATCAAATTGTGTTGAGACAGTGGTATAATATAAAATGGTATAAACCATTTCTAAAGGTTTGAATTTTAGCAGAAGCACAGTGGGTTCAATCGTTAAGAAAAGCAAGAAGTTTGGAAACACCAGGATGCTCCCTAAAGCTGGCCATCCCGCCAAACTCCGTAACCATGCTAGAAGAGCCTTGGTCAGGGAGATGACCAAGAACCCAATTGGCTAATATAACAGAGCTTCAGATGTCCTCCGCAGAGATGGGAGAACATGTTGGAAGAACAACCAGCTCAGAAATAATCCATCAATCGGGTCTTTATGGAAACCAATGCTTAGTAAAATTCATATGGAAGGCAGTTAAAAGACTTTGAACTTTTGAATGGAACTTTCTGGGCTGAACTCCAAGTGCTACCTCTTACGAACACCAGTTTACAGCTCATCAACTAGTTAATGCCATCCCTGTGGCGAAGCATGTTAGTGGCATTATATTTACATTTACATTATATAAATGGTATTGGGGATTTTTACAAAGTACAGAGAAAAAATTTATACTTTTCTAGTAAGTAATAGATTTCATTCTTTTAATTTTAACTAAATTTGCAGAAATTTCTGAAAACTTGTTTTCGCTTCATCATTATGGATTATTGTGTGATGGCCAAGAAAGTCAATTTAATCTATAAGACAGTAAAATGCGCAAAAACTGAAAGGGTCTGAATACATTCCGAATCCACTGTAAGTAATAAGCTCTGTGCTCATTTGTAAGCCGCATTTTCTTCACATCTACTGCCGTTTGCTGATATTTCTAGATCATCCTTTAAGGGTAGTCAATCTATAACTTTATAATCTATAACCTAGCTGTCAATAACCGTTGATCGATAAGTACAGTATTCACAAATGAATTCAGTGAGCGGCAGTGTGACAGGGTGGAAAATATATTTTTAATTGTTCAATACTGAAATTAAGCCTTCAGTGATTGAAGGGCTAAGTAGCTTCACCTACCTCCTCCTCCTCAGTGCCCTCTGCAGCAGGACCATTGTGCGTTTCCTGGAAGAGTATCTTCTTCATTTTGCGGTACTGTAGGTTGTCCAGCTCTCTCACAGCATCTTTAGTGCGAGCAATCAAATCCATCACCACAGTCAGAGGACGCTCACGACACAGGAAATGATGCTAAGAGGCAAAACAGACAAACAGCAAGCATTCAGGACAGAATAAAACTCCACAACACTTCTTAGGACCTCTACAGGACATTAATTTATTCATTCATCTTTAGTAACTGCGTTATCCAGGTCAGGGTCCTGGTGGATCTCAGGAGCACCGGGTGAGGTGAAAATACACTCTGAATCACAGGACACCATGCACACACATTCACACCTGGGGATATTTAGCATAGTCAATCCAGCATGTTTTTGGGATTTGGGAAATAAGCGGAAAACCCGGAAGAAACCAGCGTAGACCGGGGAGCATGTTCACATAAACTCTTTACAGTAACCTGAGCTCAGGAACATACCAGAGACTCTGGCTGCTGTGAGGTAGCAGTGCTACCCACCATCACCATGCCACCCCTCTAGAAAACATTTTAGGCAAATATGATATGCTGCCTTACGATATCCACTTTTAAGGGTGGATTCTCATATAACCACAAATATGAACTACATTTAAGTATTTTGCAGTACTTGATTGGTCAAGGAAGGCTTAGAAGCTCAATGTTTTGCAACAAATTTCTGTTTGGAGAAAGCTTTGCCTAAAATAAAAGAAAAGGGAATTAGTTAAAATAATACGTGCTGGTGACTCTGGGAAAATTGCCAGTAGCCTCATTTACATTCCTGCTGCATCCTCTGTGCCTTTACACATTCTCCACTGGTATATTTTCAGCACACAGACATGGCATTTTTGAATAGAATGCTGCTGATTACACAACATCTAAACAGGGGATAACCAATACAAAAACGGGAAAACAGTAGAACAATCTAGCTTTAATAAGCTGTAAAATTATGTAATGGTTATGAAGAAAAATAATTATTAACAATTTGGTTTTTTTTTCTATTCACTGAAGATATTGAGGTTTGAGATCAAAGATGAATATGAGACGATAGATCAGAATTTCAGCTTTCATTTCCTGATATTTATATGTTAAACAACTTAGAACATGGCACCTTTTGTTTGACCCCCAGATTGGAATTTACAAAGATATACAGAGACGAGCCACAAAAGTTCTGGAACCAAGATTAAACTCTACCAAAGTGATGGAAAGGCCAAAGTGTGGAGAAAGAAAGGACCTGCTCATGATCCAAAACATACAAGCTCATCAGTCAAGCATGGTGGAGGTAGTGTCATGGCTTGGGCTTGCATGACTGCTTCTGGACCAGGCTCACTAATCTTTGTTGATGACATAACTCATGATGGTAGCAACAGAATGAATTCAGAAGTTTATAGGAACACTGTCTGCCAATTTACAGAGAAATGAATCCAATTTAATTTGGAGGAACTTCATCATGCAACAAGACTGACACACAACACACTGCCAACACAACAAAAGGACTTCATCAGGGGAAAGAAGTGGAAGGTTTTAGACTTGCCAAGTCAATCGCCATACCCAACTGAGCAGCATTTCACCTCCTGATGAGGAGAATGAATGGAGAAACGGCCCAAAACAAACAACAACTGAAAGAAGCTGCAGTATAAGCCTGGAAAAGCATCCCAAAAGTAGATTGCAACAGTTTAGTGATGTCAGTGGGTCGCCAGCTTGATGCAGTTATTGCAAACAAGGCATATGCAAACAAATATTGAGTTATTTATTTTAAGATTATCTGTTCCAACACTTTTGCTTACCTAGAAAATTGGGTGGTCTGCTACCAAAGGTGCTATGTTCTAAGTTATTTAGCACATCTAGATGTAAATATCAGGAAATGAAAGCAGTCCTTTCTTCTTGGAATGGTGTAGACACACCCGAGTGCTCCAGAACACCAAACTGCCAAATGTTCTGCATTGTGGAAGTAGAAAGGGTATACTTATTTTTTCCCCCACCTGGTTTCTGAAAGTTACTTTACTTTTCAGGAAAAAATGCCTACATATTAAAATCTTTTGTGGATTATTTTGCTGTAACCTGTGGTTATTTGTTTGTTTATAGAACTTGGTGAGGACCACACAATTGTTATTTAGGGCCTGATAAATAAAAATACACAACTTGAGGAGGGTGTACTTTCTTTTTCCCCATGACTATTTGTTATATTTTCCAAACACCAAATGATTCATCTTTAAGTTTATTCTTAATCAGTGAAACAAAGTATCAACAATAACAAATAGAGGACTACTACAACCCCTGGCAAAAATTATGGAATCACCTCACTTAGAGGATGTTCACCTGGGTTTTTTACTTCGTAGCAAATAAACAAATAGATAGAAAAGTAGGTTTGGTGATGATCAAGTCATTGTTCAGGATAATAATGCATCTTACCACAGAGCAGAGAGTGTTAAAGCTTTTCTTCAGGAAAGGCAGATCAGCTCGATGACATGGCCAGCAAACAGTCCGGATCTCAATCCCATTAAAATTCATGGTGGAAATTTAAAAATATTGGTCCATGACAAAGATCCATCCCGCAAAGCTGATCTGTTAATCACTATTTGAGAAAGTTGGAACCATCTTGATGGAGAATATTGTTTTTCATTAGTGAAGTCCATGGCTCAAAGAATTCAGGCCGTCATAAAAGCCAGAGGAGGAGCAACAAAGTACTAATTGTGATTTTTTTTGTTGAAGATTCCATCATTTTTTTTCCTCAACATTCGGCAATTCAATATATTTTTCCACTACTTAATTTGGAGAAAAAAAAAATTATACGATTAATTAAAACAATTCATTTTAATTGGTTTGACGTAATTGGTTTCCTGAAGCCAGAAATTTCAGCTATTAAATTAAAATTGCTTTGTCTCATATCTGTGATTTTGTTTATTTGCTCCGAGGTAAAAAAAAAAAAAAGCCAAGTGAACATCCTCCAAGTGTGGCGATGCCATATTTTTTTTCCCCAGGCATTGTACTACTAAGGTGTCAAAAATTTTGTAATGTGTGTCAAACAAGATATTATTCTTTTCACAAAGAACCTGTGCAGATCTCACTGTTGAGACTGACTAAAAAGGTTCTCATAAAGTGGATTGATCATTGTGAATGAATATGATAGAGTAGGAGTTTTGATACTGTAATAATATTCACCTTGAGCAGCACATCAGAGGTAGGTCTGTCCTGGGCAATCTTCTGTAGACAGGAGTCCACAAAATTTCGGAAATAATCCGACCTTAAATTTAACAAAAAGAAAGAAAAAAAAATCAGAGTGTTAGATAAGAAGGAAGGTGTTAAAATGAGAACGTGTAATAAGACATTGTATGGAGTCATTAGAGAATCAGGTGTGAAGGCAGACTCCTGAAAGAGTCAGAAAAAAAGATAATAAATATATGATGTTTATAGGAAATGATTTCTCACCAGTGATTAGACTGCAGGACTGGGCTTTCGTTCTGAGCAATGTGGTATAAGGCACTCATAGCATTCATGTTAAATAAGGGAGGCTTTCTCTCCGCTGCGTGAGAGAGAGAGAGATTAGATTTGTTGAGCAGCACCGAACTTCTTGTTTTTATTATACTAGAAGAGTTCACTTCAGTTCTTTTTTTATGTTATTGTATAAAGTTTTGAACAGTCATTTGCCAGCATGATATTCTCTGATATTTATAGCCAATTTGGCTCTTTTGGGAAGGAACTCTACACCAATATCTTTTTCAACACCTCCTTGTAAAATGTGCATAATACCAGTAATTCCTATAAAGCTATGTAATTCTGCATATAAAAACATTTTAATGTCATTTTATTGGGTTTTAAATGAACAACGCTTTCATATTAACAAGAAATTATCATAGAAGCAGTGGAGATGTTGCAACAAATGTTGCAGCTGTGATCGACAACCAAACTGGCTCGGCTACTTAGCAATCTATGAAATATCAAAGATCGATGCTGATCGAGGACGGCGGTATTAACATGAAAGTTGAAGTTTTGGAATCTGATCTGTTTGAGCAGGGTGTACAGATGAGGAGGAGGGAGAGCTTTACATAAAGGACCAAAGTGCTGCTGCATTGCTCTCTTTAGGTTGAGATGACAAGTGCCCACTTAAACGGCATTGTGGGTAATGTAGGAAACCATTAGCCAAATTGAAAATAAACTAATATACCATCGGTCACCATATACTCCTAAAAGGTCATCAGATCATCCCATGATACAGATATGCGATAGTGAACAAGTCCACTACAAGTGTGACTATACTGATAAGTAAATACTACTACTGATAATAATAATCTAAGAAATTCTGCTCCCCTACAGTGCATCCGGATAGTATTCACAGCGCTTCAGTTTTTCCACATTTTGTTATGTTACAGCCTTATTACAATATGGATTAAATTCAGTATTTTCCTCAAAATTCTACAAACAACACCCCATAATGACAATGTGAAAGAAGTTTGTCTGAAATCTTTGTAAATTTATTAAAAAAAAAAAAAAAAAGCACATGTACATAAGTATTCACAGTCTTTGCTCAATACTTTGTTGAAGCACCTTTGGCACCAATTACAGCCTCAAGTCTTTTTGAGTGTGATGCTACAAGCTTGGCACACCTATTTTTGGGCAGTTTCTCCCATTCTTCTTTGCAGGACCTCTCAAGCTCCATCAGGTTGGATGGGGAGTGTCGGTGCACAGCCATTTTCAGATCTCTCCAGAGATGTTCAATCGGGTTCAAGTCTGGGCTCTGGCTGGGCCACTCAAGGACATTCACAGAGTTGTCCTGTAGCCACTCCTTTGTTATCTTGGCTGTGTGCTTAGGGTCGCTTGTTGAGCTTGTTGTCCTGTTGGAAGATGAACCTTCACCCCGGTCTGAGGTCCAGAGTGCTCTGGAGCAGGTTTTCATCAAGGATGTCTCTGTACATTTCTGCATTCATCTTTCCCTCGATCCTGATTAGTCTCCCAGTTCCTGCTGCTGAAAAACATCCCCACAGCATGATGCTGCCACCACCATGCTTCACTGTAGGGATGGTATTGGCCAGGTGACGACTGGTGCCTGGTTTCCTCCAGACATGAAACTTGCCATTCAAGCCAAAAGGGTTCAATCTTTGTTTCATCAGACCACAGAATTTTGTTTCTCATGGTCTGAGAGTCCTTCAGGTTCCTTTTGGCAAACTCGAGGCAGGCTGTGGCTTCCGTCTGGCCACTCTAACATACAGGCCTGATTGGTGAAGTGCTGCAGAGATGGTTGTTCTTCTGTAAGGTTCTCCTCTCTCCACAGAGACCAGCTGGAGCTCTGTCAGAGTGACCATCGGGTTTTTGGTCACTTCCCTGACTAAGGCCCTTCTCCTGATGGTTCCAAACTTCTCCCATTTACGGATGATGGAGGCCACTGTGCTCATTGGGACCTTCAATGCTGCAGAAACGTTTCTGTACCCTTCCCCAGATCTGTGCCTCGATACAATCCTGTCTCGGAGGTCTCCAGACAATTCCTTGCACTTCATGGCTTGGTTGTGCTCTGACATGCATTGTTAACTGTGAGACCTTACATAGACAGGTGTGTGACTTTCCAAATCATGTCCAATTAACTGAATTTACCACAGGTGGACTCCAATCAAGTTGTAGAAATATCTCAAGGATGATCAGTGGAAACAGGATGCACCTGAGCTCAATTTTGAGTGTCATGGCAAAGGCTGTGAATACTTACATGTGCTTTTTATTTTTAATAAATTTACAAAGATTTCAAACAAACTTCTTTCATGTTGTCATTATTGGGGTATTGTTTGTACAATTTTGAGGAAAATAATGAATTTAATCCATTTTGGAATAAGGCTGTAACATGACAAAATGTGGAAAAAGTGAAGAGCTATGAATACTTTCCGGATGCACTGTATATTCCAATTATCCCGGTTTAGACGAAAAGTCTATTTACAAGCTTTGATACAACACTTTCCTATACTTTCAACTTAAAAACGAATTTATTTTCATTATTATTATTAATTTTTTTATAATACAGAAAGAGGAAATTTAACTGTCAAAGTTTTACATTAACCCACAAAAATAAAACAAGTAAACGTAAAGCTTTACAAATGCTCAATTACTTACCCAGCTCTATACAAGTGATGCCGAGTGACCACACATCCACTTTCCCTTCATACTGGCCCTCATCCATGGCCAGGATCACCTCTGGAGCCATCCTACATCAAACACATTCCCTACTATTAATAGTGCATCTGCCATTAGTTGCCAAAATGACAATTAGATAGATAGATAATTTATTGGTCCTCAAAGAGGAAATTTGTTTCCACCGTGGGTGCGTAGCAAAACAAAAACATACCATCATACATATAAACCATCATAAACAATCACAGGCATAGAGGGGAGAAGGGGACAAAAAGAAAAACATAAGGATCATCATAGAACAAATGCATCTGGCATCACAATGGCTGAGTACCCGTGTGTTTAACGCTCGTATAGCCATAGGAACAAAACTCCTACCATAGCTGGCCTTTCTGCACATGGGTAGACTATACCTGCGGCCAGAAGGAAGGGGGTTGAAATATTGATAAAGTGGGTGGTTTGGGTCATTCAAAATTTTATGTGCCTTCCGGAGCGTATATGAACTGACACAGTCCGATAAATTAGGGGTGGGAATACCAACATTTTTTCTCACTAAATTAATTTTCAAAAGTTTGTTCTTATTGGTTACTGTTAGCATATGGAAAAAACTAATGGCACCATACATAATAACTGGTTCAATAATACTTCAGTACAGAAGAAGCAGGCTAGGCTGAACAGACAGATATTTAAGTTTACGAATAACTGCGAGTCTCTGTTGACCGCACTTGTAAATACCTAGAGTGTGCTGATTGAAGTTGAGAGGTTTATCCAATGTAATGCCCAGATATCTGAAATGCTCCACACTTTCAACCATCTCTCCGTTAATGGCAATACTGGAAGGATGGGTAAGTGTTTTGGAAGAGCTAAGAACCAGTTCCTTAGTCTTTTTGATAGTTATCACACCATGTACTAAAATGTGCTATGGAGCGTTGATAGTCCAAAAAAGAATCATTGTCCTTATTAAGCAATACAACAATGGCAATATCATCTGCATATTTCAAGTAATGAGTGGTCGTGACTGGACTCTGACAGACATTTGTATAGAGAATATAAAGAAGTGGACTAAATACACACCCCTGAGGGGCACCAGTGTTGAGAACAATAATGGGTGATAATGCATTGTTCACCTTTACCACTTGTGGTCTATTAGAAAGGAAATTATAAATCCAGTGTACTAGTGGTGATGGGACTTGCAGACACTGTAGTTTCCTGATTACCTGATGACGCTGAATTGAGTTAAAGGTGGAGCTAAAGTCAATGAAAAGAAGTCTGGCATAGTTTCCAGGAATATCCAGGTGTTGAAGTAGACAGTGCAAGAGACAAGCCACTGCATCCTCTGTACCTCTCTTCTGGTTATATGCAAATTGGAGGCAATCCAAAAAGGGTGAAACATATGGAAGCATAATTTTTTGAACCATTTTCTCAAAGCATTTCATTATGACTGAAGTTAATGATACCGGCCTGTAGTGATTTAACTCTGTTGGATGAGTTTTTTTTGGGAACAGGAATAACAACTGATGTTTTCCATGTGACTGGTATTGCTGAAGTACAAAGTGATCAAAGAAAAAGAGAATGAAGAATGGGGTTAATTCCAGAGCACAGTTTTTCAAGACCTGACCTGGAATTCCATCTGGCCCAGGAGCCTTATTCAGTTTGCACTTAATAGGCTGGAAATAGACATCCTGCTTAGTTAGAAGGGACTCGTAATCCAGCTCTTGAGAAGGCAAAGAATCCAAAAGGCTATCTCACACTGCTGAAAAATTAGAGGTATCAAAACGGGCATAGAAATTATTAAGATTAGCAGCAAAGGTGGTGGGATCTGGTACAGAGACAGTCTAACGGCTTGTCCAGTATGAGACCTGACTCGCTGAAAAGCCTGTTTGGTGTTCATATTTGCAAAGTCCTGCTCCAATTTGTTTTTATACTTCTTTTTAGCCTTGAATATTTCAGTTTCGATGTCCTGGTATATGATTTTGAGACCAGCAAAGTCATTTTGCTTAAAGGCAAGTTTTCTCTTGTGGAAAAGAGATTTTAGAGGAGTTGATCCAAGGTTTTGAACTTGGGTATGTTCTGGTAGTCTTTACCGGTATCAAGGAATCCATACAGAATTTAATGTAATCAGTAATAACCAAAGTCTGCTCATTGAGCTCTCCCTCAAAGACTTCCCAGTCTGTACATGCAAAGCAGCCTTGAAGGCATGCAATAGCATCTTCCGACCATTGAGGGATGCTGTGTATTACTAGCCTGCGTTGTTTCAGCCGTTGTTTGTAAACAGGAAGTAAATGGATAACATTATGATCCGCTAATCCTAGCGGTGGGACAGCTCTAGCTTTATAGGCTTCCGGGATATTACTGTAACATAAATCTATAGTTTTATTAAATCTTGTTGGTACATCTAGATATTGATTGAAGGCTGGCAATGCGTAATCAAGCCGACAGCTGTCGAAGTCTCCAAGTAGTAGTACTGGAACATCCGGGTATTTGCTGAGCATTGTCAGTGTATAACGTGCTATCTGCTCAGCCGCCGCCTTGACATTAGCACTTGGTGGAACATAAACACAGCTAAGCACAACGGTCGAGATCTCTGTGGGGAGGTAAAAGGCACGGGCGGACAGGGTGAGTAGCTCCAGGTCCGGATTACAAGATTTCCCGTGTACTTTGATGTTAGTACACCACTGCGAGTTGATGTACATACACACACCACCTCCGCGCTCTTTCCCCGAATTACTGGTTCTGTCTGCCCGAAAGATCTCAAAACCATCCAGGCTAAGCTCGGTATCCGGGACAGACTTATCCAGCCAGGACTCTGTCAAAGCGAGAACACATGCCTCCATGAACGGTACATCCGTGAGACATTTCGCATGCAATAAGTCCATTTTGTTTTTCAATGAACGAACGTTTGAAAGGACGATTGAGGGTGGTGGAGGTTTAAAAGAACGCCTTCTAAGTCTACAAAGCACCCCTCCTCGCCTTCCTCTTTAAGCCAGTTGTTAGTGTTATATCCAGCGGAATGGCGATAAATGGGTTCAGTTGGCAGTGGATAGAGTTACGAAGGAGTAGAAGTTCCTCCCGTGAATAAGCGAGTCCATTCCCCGCTCTGACATCATTTAACTGAATACTCCAAGCAGCACAGTCACTAACAATCCATGTAGTTATAGAAATAATCCAAATCCAACTTGTCCAATTCCCCATGATGTTTCAGCCGTTGACAAACAGACAAGCAACAACAAACAAACGCACACACGACGCACCGCTCGTGCCATCGCAGCTAACGCATGCGCAGAGTCATATATGCAAAACATATCATTAAAAAAAAATCACAGGCAGAGCATTTCGGCTTTTATCACACATTCGTTTTAAAACTGTTCGTAAAATTTCATTTAAAAAAAGTTCATCTCTCACCAGTAGGGTGTGCCTACAAAGGAATTGGCAGGCGCCACGATGGAAGCAGAGCCAAAATCTCCCAATTTTACTTGCCCTGGCTCAGTCAATAAGATATTTCCAGCCTTCACATCTCTGCGAGGAAACATACACAAAAATTTATCAGTAAAAGACCCAGAATTAAGGTATCATATGCATAGTGAATATCCACCATGCCAAGGGAAAACTTAAGAAATTTACCACCACTTAAATCTCATTCAATTCAGGAGCAATAAATCATGCCAAACGTCAGCATAAAACATGCAGCATTTTACTGAAAATAAAAAAAGAACTATATAAGACTAACAGCACCGCATTCTGTTGCAGTTTGTTCCTCATTTGTTTATTAAAAGCATAGCAGAAGCATATTAAATTTTATTTGTATAGCACTTTTAACAATGGACACTGACACAAAGCAGCTTTACAGAACTATATATATTTTAAATTGATAAATTTAATCCTTAATGAACAATCCAGAGGCAAATGTGGCAATAAAAAAAAAAACTCTGAGACGACATAAGGAAGAAACCTTGAAAAGAACCAGACTCAAACGGGAACTCATCCTCATCTAGGTAACATCTATGGGCATTTTCACACCTAGTTCATTGGAGCACTCAAAGCAGTCTTGGGCCAATGTACGTGAACACTCCAAATGATCTCAGACCCCCTTAAAAGGACCCACAAGCGAACAGTACCGAGACCACCTCAGGAGGTGGTCCGAGTAGGGTTCTTTTGTGGTTTGATTGATTTGTGCATTGTGAAAACAAAGTGGTCTAAGTCTGCTTCACATTTCGCTTTATAGATAAAGAACTTGAGAGTTGCTGTACATATATAGCTCAAGCTCCCCAGAAAAACAACTAAAATTGCTTTCCATGGGGTCATGTGGTCAGACAATAAGGTCAGCATGTTAGGTAGCAACAAGACAAGCTAATAGAGCCACTGTGGTAATAGCAATTATGTTATAGAGCTTAAGTTATTAGGCAGCAATAATAATAATAATAATAATAATAATAATAATAATAATAATAATAATATAGTGTCAGTGATGGGAACAACAGTTACTGTATAATACTATTACTATACATATTTAAATCTCACCCTGTCAAATCACTTCTTTGTGCTTGTGTATATGACACAAACACACAATCGTCAATCAGACACTAGCAAAAGATCTAGAAAACAACAGGCCTTGTAATAGTTCTAGAGAGCAGGTAGTGGTGGCAGGTTTAAAAATAGGCAATAAATGAGAAACTGGAAAGAAAAAAAAACAGTGAGGAAGGGTAAATACCACTTCTACAAAAGTCGTGAAAGACTACAGACGCAACAGATGTAGCTCTAGTTTAAGTGACTCAGCTCAGTGAGTCAATGTCCCCCCCCCCAGCCCAACCGAACATTTGGGAAAAAAACTGCATGGCACAGTGTCATATGCTTTGGTCTGGGAATATATTATATATATATATTCTTTTTTTTTATTTTTATAAAGGTCACTTATATAGCCAAGTCTATTGACAACTACAGTCATGTGAAAAAAGTAAGTACACCCCATGGAAATTGTTGGCTTTTTGGACAAGCAAACATTTGATCATTTTTGAAACAGTGCCTATTAATAAAGTTGATGTACTTGAACAAAATACTTTAGCTTTAAAATAAATTAGCTTTTTCAATCATTTACTCAACTGAAATATCAATAGATGTGATTTTTCTGTGGAAAAAAGTAAGTACACCCTTGGCCTCAGAAGCTAGCATTGTACCCTTTAGCAGAAATAAAGTCTTGTAGGCGTTTTGCATAACTGTCCACCATGCTTGGAATTTTTGACCACTCTTCCATGCAATATTCTTTCAGCAGCAAGATGTTTAAGGGTTTTCTTGCATGTATTGCCCATTTCAAATCCCCCCCCAAACATTTCAATGGGATTCAAATCCGGGCTTTGACTAGGCCATTCCATAATCCTCCATTTCTTCTTTTTGAGCAATTCCTTGGTAGATTTGCTAGTGTGCTTAGGATCAATATCCTGTTGAAAGGTCCACTTTTGGTTCAACTCCAACTTTCGGACAGATTATCTTCAAGCACTCTTTGATATGATACAAAATTCGTAGTTGAATCAATGAATGTCCAGTCCCTGAGGCAGCAAAGCAACCCCAAACCATAACATTTCCACCACTATGCTTCACAGTTGGTATGTGGTGCTTCTCCTGAAAAACTGGCTTTGGTCTGTGCCAAACATGTCTGCAGTTACTGTGGCCAAACAACTCGCTTTGATTTGTCTGTCCAGAGCACATTATTCCAAAAGGCCTGGTCTTTGCCTATATGCTCACTGGCAAACGGTATTCTTGCGTTAACGTTCCTTTTATATAGCAAAGGCTTTTTCCTGGCACACCTCCCATGCAGGTCACCTTTGTGCAATCTCTTTGTGATTGTAGATCCATAGACTTTGACACAAACAGTTGCAAGGCTTACTAGCAGATCCTGTGATGAAATTTTGGTATTCTTGGAGACCTGGACAAATTGGCAGTCATTTGAAATCTGTGCCTTACAGTGGAATGGTGTAGTTCAAATAATTTGAAATAATTTAAATCCCTTGCCAGACTCATAGGCATCCACAAACTTTTTTCTGAAGGCCTTATAGAACTCTTTAATCTTGGCATACACCAACATTTAATCAACACCACCACACACCTCAATACCAAAGGGAACACCAGACACTAGCTATGAGAGGGGTATAAATAAGAGACAGGTTCCAGTTGCACTCCCTAAGCAGGTTCTAATCACTCGAACCCAATCTTGAACACCTCATTCTAGTTTTATGGATGTGAATGTGTGATAAATGTAGGGGTGTACTTACTTTTTCCGTGTGACCTGTTTTTTTTGTTAATTTGTGAAAATTACTACAAAATGTCAATTTTGTGTGCCATTTCATAGAGTGAACCAACTTTATTCACAGCCAGTATTTGAAAGAGGATCAATGTTTGCTTATCCAAATATTAAGAAAAAAGATTTTTAAAAATTCCATTTTTTTTTTCTTCACATGACTATATTGACAAGTATTTGCATGTATACTCCAGGCTAAAACTGTGACGCTCAGATACCTATGGATGAACACATGGTGCGTGACTTTCTAGCAGCTTGTACCTGGCATGGCAATAAACCCACCAGGACCCCCTATTTGAGTGGCATTTATACAAATCCAAAAGATGCATCTCTTTTAACATAATACAACTGTATTCATACTCAATGAACAGGATACACAATGATATCTAAAAAGGGAACCAATAAGTATTAGAACTAGAAAACTGGACCTGGGGGGAACTGACACTCTACCTGTGAATCATGTTGTGGGAGTGGAGGTACACCAGGCCCTGCAGAGCACCATGAATGATCGCTGCAATCTCTACTTCCTGCAATGGCTTCTTGTGCACTGAGAGAAAACAGGAACAAATACAAAACAGCAGTTCCCAGTTTTATCAGAGCATGATCAGGTTATTATAGTCCTAACTTATAACTAATATAATGTCCAACATTGTAAGGTATTGTGCAATGCTGACATTAAAGAAGAAATTAAACATACACAAAATAAAAATAATTTCATAGAAATTAAGGGTCACAACAATGGAGTGTTTTTCCAAGGTCATGGAACAGTAATGCCATAATAAAACTTTCATTTCCACTCTGAAATAGCAACGTCAAAAGGTCAAAGTCTTTTATGTATCATTGCACATACAGTCAAGCTTGTATGTATACTGAAATGCGAGACTCTGGTAAGAGCAAGATATCAACAAATATAATCAATAAATATGAATAAATATAAATTGCTCTATTTAGGTTAATAAGAAGGCAAGATGGGCCATTTGCTTGGTAAAGTTTGACAGCAGTACTTTTTGTTATTTTTTGCAAAATAACAATGCTAAAGTAAAGTACATGAGGTCCCAGCATACAGACACTATCATGGTTTGGTGACAAATCTGTAAAGTGAGAATGGACATGAGGCTATGTGGTAATGTCAAAGCCCCTAAGTAAAAACTGTTCCTGATATCTAAATAGTTCAGTAACAGCTGTTAGATGACAAGCAAAGAGAAGCAAAGTCTATTTTGATTTTGCGAGCATTCCTCAGGCACCGTAACCAGTAGCTTTGTGGCTGTGGGCAGAGCCTGTTCCCTACCACACAGTGATGCAACCAGTCAGGATGCTCTCTATGGTACATAGATGGAAGCTGTTGAGATGTTAGGGGCCAGTTCAAACTTCTTGAGCTTCTATGAACTCTAGAGCCAGACCTAATGATCAGGAAGGACCAGTAAATCTACTACGGCTCTGTTGATGTGTATGGGGGTGTGATCTCCCTCCAGCAAAATCCTGTAGTCCACCGTCATCACCTTCATCTTGCTAATGCTGAGAGAGCGTTATCATTGTAATATTCTGACAAAGATCTCTTCTCTGTGGGGGTCTTTTTCATCTCGTTTGTAAAAAGAGCCAGAATTGTTTTATCGGTGTGCAACCGATGCTATCGTTCATTTCAAACAAAGCGACGAAACACCTGGAATTTGGTGAAGCACCTGAAAGACGGTCCTATATTATGTTTGTTTGAGGCAGCTGCATTGTTGCCGTGAAAATAGCTAACGTTATGTTATGCTCCATGTAATGTTTGTGATAGCCAGTTATTTGTTAATGATGCTAACACATTGCAATGTTATAAACTACCTCCTAATGGGCCAGCATGCATAACCATTCAGCCCGTGTCCTGTCAGCTAAATGTAGCCTAATGTCACTAATCATTATTGAAATGTTCATGGTTTTAATAAATCGTTTTTGGCCTGCCACCATATCAGTGAATTTAAACTAATGTTTGCATTCAGAATATAAGGGGTGTGTGTGTGTGTGCACGTGTGTTTAGGAGTGCACCTTAGCACTTGTTATTAGCACTTAGCACTGTTTTATTAGTCATTGTCAGACAGTGTTTGATAACTAAAATATCCCCCCCTCTCTTTTTGCCAGTATCAGCCAGAGGAGGATGTCCTCCAGGAGTTTGTAATTTTATTTAAAAAAAAAAAAAAAATTATACTACACCATGGTATCGAGTAGCGTGTACTTTTGGTGGTATCGATACAGACTACTAGATTTTAGGTATCGAGACATCCCTAGATGTTACCAATTCATATCACTTACTGTCTCAATCGTGAAGTTTAGCCATAAATATAAGCCTTGTGGTGAGTTTAGCAGGTAGGATGCAGTTAAATGCTGAGCTGTAATCAACAGAAAGCATTCTCTTAAGTGTTTTTCTCGTCAAGTAGTATTGAAGTTTAGAAAAGCCATTCTCTGAATCTGGCATGTCTGAACTGTCCGCCCACCTCCTCAGCGATTGGCCAGTAGCGACGTGTGAATGAATGGGAGGTGAAAACTCCGACACCTTCCTCAAGCTCGTTTATCACAGACAGTGTGGGGTCATAATATATTTATCAGTTTAAACTGGTTTTCACATACAGTTGCAATCAAAATTATTTAACCCCCATTGCAAATCAGGTTTGTCAAAATGTACAGACTTTCAGCTGTTTGAAATGAACAAATCAAACAAAAGCAATTGAAATAGTTCAACACAACGAATGTTTCAAGTGGTTTCCCCAAATTCAAATGAAAGTGCAACTTATGACTTCTCCAGTTTCAAAATTATTCAACCCACTGAACAGAATCCCTCACAACAGCACAAATATGCAAAACAGGTGTTGTCGCAAGCACACCTGATGCAGCTAATCAAGGGCTTCATTAGTTTTACCAGGTGTGCTTGAGCTGGAACACTTGATATACCTGAACTGGCTAGGGGTTGGTTGAGTGTACACTACCTGGACAGGGCAGAAAAAGGAAGCAATCAACGGCTGCAAACAGATTTCTGAGAAGGTAGGTTGTGAAAAACCCTCGAGTGACTGCAAAAGACCTGCAGCAAGACTTGGTGGCAACAGGCACTGAGGTTCAAGTGAGCACAGTAAGGCGCGTACTAAACGCAGAAGGTTTCCATGCCAGAACTCAAAGACGTACACCACTACTGACCCAAAAGCACAAGAAAAGTCGCCTCAAAATCATAAATAAGCCACAGAAGTTTTGGGATTCTGTTCTGTGGAGTGACGAAACAAAACTGGAAATTTTCAACATGACAGTGTTGAAGCAGTATGTCTCGAGGAAGAAGAATGAAGAAAGAACAGTCTGACCACAGTCAAGCATGGTGGTGGATCGGTGATGCTCTGGGGCTGCTTTGCATCCTCTAGCACTGGAAACCTGCAGCGTGTGGAAGGCAAGATGGGGTCACTGGAGTATCAAGAAATCCTAGGAGAAAACATCATGCCGTCTGTGGGGAAGCTGAAGCTTGGGTGTCATTGGACCTTCCAACAGGACAATGATCCAAAGCATACCTCAAATTCCACCAAGGCTTGGTTGCAGAAGAAGTCCTGGGTCATCAAAGTCACCTGACTTGACGAAAATCTCTGGTTGGATTTGAAAGGCAGTTGTTGCACGCAAACCCAAGAATATTACTGAACTGGAGGCCATTGCTCATGAGGAATGGGCTAAGATTCCTCAGGAACGCTGCCAGAAACTCTGCATCTTGTTTGCAGCAGGTCATAACAGCAAAATGATGTTCTACTAAGTACTAAAGATGCTTGCCATGAAGGGGTTGAATAATTTTGAAACTGGAGAAATCATTATAAGTTGCATTTTCAGTTGAATTTGGGGAACCCACTTGAAGCAATCATTTTGCTGAACTTTTTCAATTGCTTTTGTTTGTTCATTGCAAATAGCTGAAAGTCTGTAAATTTTGACAAACAAACCTGATTTGCAATGGGGGTTAAATAATTTTGATTGCAACTGTAGTGTGAGGGAATGATTGGTTCTTTTTAAATAAATTAACTTGTGGACTGTAATATTGTCAAAGGAGTGACGATAAGAAGTAGCGATAAGCAATACATCAAATGTTATTAATGTATTCCACATGTTTTTGAACTGATGGATGGTTATCACTGTTACTTTGTCATTCAAATAGTTAAATCTCATTTGGGTTATTTACTCGCTCAGGCTCTCTCCCCTGTTTGGCTGCCGGCTCTTGTCGGTCATTGTGTAGTTAGACGTCTCTCATGTCTAAAGTTGACGTGTGATGACGTTTCTCAACGGCCGTATGCTGCACGTGTACAAATTTTAAAGAGTCTCCTTCTCATCTCATTTAAAGCACAGCTGTTTTATGTAAACAGACAACACACAAAAAAAAGTGTTTTCACACGTTCCTCCTTGCTATTTAGCAGTCCTCCTTTTATGATTGACAGTTAAGCTCCTCCTACTGTTGTGAAAAATCATATACCAACATATTTGTCATTAACTATTGAATATTTCATGATAATGGAAGTAGTCATCAAAAGCTGAAAAGGTGGCAAAATAAGCTCCATGTACTAATCAGTGGCAAAGGCAAAAGGAAAAGGAAAAAAAAAAAAAAAAGTTTTAATCTAGTTTTAAGCAGGATCAGCAGGCAAAATAAAAAATAAATAAATAGATAAATAAATAACATTCACACAAGGCAGTCAAGCTTGTAATTGCCTGGTTCTTCATTGACTTACCTTCTATCAGATCAGAGGCTGAACCCAAACAATACTCCATCACCAGCTGAAGAAGAGAGAGAAAATGGATGATTAGGGTACATGTCACCGATTTATTTTTTCATTTGGGTTTTTAAAACTATTTTCTGTAGCAAAAATATTTAAACGTGTTTTTAAACACGTTTACATTAATAGTGCGTTTAATACTGTTCCTCTAGTTAATTGTACCTGTTAACTGTTTGCTTTTTAATGGGCAGAGTATGCTACCCTTATTCCTGAGAATGGTGATGCTTTTCATGGTCCTTCAGTGCAAATTTATAAGTTACTACTACTAATGCAACATTGTAGATATGTTTTCAAGAAGAACAGCAAGGAAATTCAAAAATTATTTATTAAACAATTAGATTAAGTAACAGGGAAGCTGGGGCTCCCCTAACAGAAAAGTGCTTGTCCTATCATCCAGAGATCATGAGTTTGAATCCCAATTATGCTGGAAAGCAGCTTCCTCAGATGCAGCATGATGCAGCATGAGCAGCAGTGCGAAAAGATGTGGTTTGATTGTCTAAACGTAAAGCATGTGCTAGCCTTCACCCACACATGTTGGTAGCTGTCGTATTATAGGGGAGTCCTAACTGGTGGGTTGGAACTGGCCAAGACTAAGTCCAGACAAATGTTTAAATAATAATATTAATAATAATAATAATAATAATAATAATAATAACATTAATAGGGAAACTGGAAAATACCAGCTGGCCAAGTCACCCATATGACCAGCTCATCCTGTGTTTTATCATGTGGTCAGATCAAGCTGGATTGAGTATTTTACATCCCCAAATCCAAAAAAAGGTGGGACACTAAAATTTATATAAAAATAGTGTTAAGTAAAAATAAAATGCAATGATTTACAAATCTCATAAACCCATATGTTATTCACAATAGAACATAGAAAACATTTCAAATGTTTAAACTGAGTAAAATGTACCATTTTAAGAAAAAAAAATAAGCTAAGTTTTAATTTGATGGCTGCAAAATGTCTCAAAAAAGTTGGGACGGGGCAAGAAAAGGCTGGAAAAATAAGTGTTTGTTACTAAAAAGAAACAGCTGGAGGAACATTTTGCAACTAATTACGTTCCATCAAATTCAAAATGACCGTTATTTTTTTCCCTTAAAATAGTACATTTACTCAGTTTAAACAATTGATATGTTTTCTATGCTCTAGTGTGAATAACATAGGGGTTTATGAGATTTGCTAATCATTGCATTCTGTTTTTTTTTTTTACATTTTACACAGCATCCCAACTTTTTTGGAATTGGGGTTGTAGAATAGTTAAACGTTTTCCAGTTAAAGAGTCGTAACAACTGCCCAATTAATAATAAGTGTTCATAAAATATGTGCGCATAGATTTTTATATGCTTCTGTTTTTCCTCAAGGTCAGAAGCACCAGTGCACCTTGGCCAAAAAAAAAAAAAAAAAAAAAAAAAAAAAACAATTTCATCACTGACCCATACTCATTGGCAGAGTCTCATTGTGACTCCACTTCGATGCATCCACAGGCATTACACAATAACGGATTAGCAATAGTTATGTGGTTCCTGTTTTGCTGTAAACACTAAGAACTAAAATGGAGTGTGTGTATATGTCCGTGGCAGCTGTCGGTGATTTAGCTTTGGGACGTTCGCTGGTATTGTTTCAGATACTGGATTTGTAAATGGTCTGCACTTATATAGCGCCTTTTAACATTAGCAGTTCTACACTACAAAGTGCCTTACACTGTTTCTCACACACACACGGCACTAGACTGTCATTGGGAGCAACTTGGGTTTCAGCGTCTTGCTCAAGGACACTTCGGCATGTGGAGACATGTGGGCCGGGGATCAAACTGCCAACCCTGCAATTAGTTGACAACCCGCTCTACCACCTGAGCCACAGCCGCCCCTGTATTCTTGTCAATATAATTCTTATGATATTTAAATATGAAAAGTATTTGCAGCAGTTAGCTGCAAACTTTTAACTTTGTGTTCAACCTGTTGTTAAATGTGCAACGATTTGCAGAGGGGACAATTATTTCTGAATCTCTTAAACGTAAGATAAGTGCATAATAAGACTGGTAAAATCAGCAAAACCCTAAGAACAATGGTGGGAAATACTTTGTCAGGCTAAGCAAGCACAGGACAAAGTAGAAAAGCCTCTGCAGTCAAAGGAAATGGCGCTACTGCGTCAGTATCGTCTATACTCAGGAAAGCACAAGCTCCCTCTACCTCCTTCCCACACACTCACCCATGCTGTGTGCTCTCGCAAGTAGCAGCCTTTGTACTCCACCGTGTTGGGGTGCCGCAGCTTCTGAAGGAACTTCACTTCTTTGACGATATCCTGCCACTTCTGGAGCAGGAATGAGAGAACAAAGAATTCATGTCATGTGTCCACTTGCCGTAAAGTTCTCGGCATGCAAGCATGCCTGACCACACTGTTTATATCGCATCTTGTTTGTCCCATTACTACTTCTGCTGTTCTGTATAGTTAGTACATACTGTGAGGTTACCCCTACTGTCACCTGTATTTACTGTGGCACCTCATGCTACTGAATCTCTACGTTCCTCTGTTACTACACTTACGCAGTCCTATGTTCAGAAACCCTATGTTTTATGCTGATATATGGCTCGATATGTCATCCCGCTGAAAACACGTACATGGAGGTGATGGAAATAAAATGTTAAGTTTTAACGGTGTGCAATGTTTCACCTCGTTTGACTGCTTGCCGCTGTACGACATCTTCTTAATGGCCACCACTTCGTTGGTGCGGATGTCATGGGCCTGTGAATGAGCAAGTGAAATGCTTTATTTCTTTTCACTGGTCATGGGCAATCCATTTCCTCACAGAAACCTACATCAAACATACTTACAAAGTACACAGCCCCAAAGCTGCCATGGCCAATCTCGCGGAGGTCTGTGAAGAGTTTCTCTGGATCTTCCCTGAAGAAGAGCTCCGCCACCTCCGGGTCCTTCAGACTCCCGGCCCGCACACTCGAAGGCATGGCCAGCTCCTTCACACACATTCGGTAACATATCAGATAAGTAATTGTGAAATTACTATTGTTACTAATAATCGATGACAACTACGCATAACCATGTGAGTAAAAGAATTTGAAAAACCGACATACAAACACTCTGTCAGTGCAAAATAAGCATTTTAGATTTGCTGTTTGGCTAATAAAAAGTAAAAAGGTTACAAAGTTAAATATTGTTACAACAAATTCCAGTCTTCCACATCAAACAAGAGCCAGTGTCACATTAGAAGAGCTGCAACTGCAAATCAAACATCAGAGATTTCACTGAGAGGTAAACACGTTACACACAGTGCTGTCTGAATAGGATGACATTCAACTTGTTATAACTTGTGGTCGTGTGACGACGTTTTAGAACAGATTAGGTAAAACTATGCGCGTCAAATAAATAAAACTTAAATCAGGAAAAGGCTAAACAAACCTGTCACACCATACTGTGATTATACTGCTACACTATATGACCAAAAGTATGTGGACACCTGGCCATCACACCCATATGAGGGCCTTCTCCAAACTGTTTCCTAAATTCAAAAGCACACAATTGTATAGAATGTCTTTGGCGGCTGTAGCACTACAGTTTCCCTTCACTGGAACCAAGAGGCCCAATCTTGTTCCAGCATGACAATGCCTCTGTGCACAAAGCGAGTCCCAAAAGGACATGGTCTGCCAAGGTTGATGGTGTAGAACTCGAGTGTCCTGTACAGATGGGATGAACTGGAACACTGACTGCACCCCAGTCCTCCTCGCACAACATCAGTCCCTGACATCACTAATGCTCTCGTAACTAGTGGAAAGCCTTCACTGAAGAGTGGAGGTTATCATGATAGCAAACTGGGACTAACTCCATGTTTTTGTAATGGGCACATATTTGTGTGGTGGTCAGGTATCCACATACTTTTGGCCATAGTGTACATATCGCAATTATTGGATTGCATTGTTCAGACCAATGTTTGTTGAATCTTACGAATCATGTAATTCATTAAAACTCACTAAAAAAAACACTTATTTGATGCAGTTTGAGACAAAATTCTAAGCAAATGATAGTCAGCTCAACTCCACTGCGCAACTATTAGATATGTCCATTGTCATCTGTGTTACAGCGTAAAACTATAATTATATTAGCATGGACACTTCATGCCACTACCCATGCACTCTATTGTAAAGGCGCCTGTCAGGATGTAGGTGTAATCTGGATCGATGCATTGATTTAAAAGCCAACAACTGAAATGAATCAAGACAATAATCATGAATTGATCATTGATTAGAAATCAAATACTAGCTATTATAAATCAATTGTTTACAATAATCGTTTATCGTCAAAAAAGACAGGCACCTAGCGTGTAAAAAAAAAAAAAAAAAAACACGAAAGAAAAGTTTTAAATAATGTGTAAACAGCCTTAACCCTATAGCTCATACTTAAAAAAAACAGTCCTTCTCTACGTCATTATAGTTTGTGAATTAACGACAGGCCTACCCCAGACTCGGAATAAAGTTAGTCACATAAGAATCAGGGGCTACTAAATCGAATCAGATCATATCAGTTCCATCGGTATTGCATAATAATGAAGGATTTCCTTATGAATTGAAATCGTATTATATCTAGTGTTAGTCAAAAACCTAAGCATTGCCTTATGCATTGCCTGAATCAATACTGTATCATATCGTACTGTAACGCATCATAGCAGATTTAGTGGTATGACCAAATATGAGATCCTTGCCTTAAGAATCGAAATCATATTGCATTATATTACACCCTTAGTAGACAGTATTTGTGAAATGAACTTCCTTATTTTGGACAAATTTGAAGAATTAATTCATATTTTGTTCTGAAAGAAGGCTGCATTGTTGTTGTCTTGACAGAGTGTGGAGTGGAAAAAAACAACAGCCTAGAACACACTAATAATAAATTTATGCAGTATTGTAATAATTGTTCTTACATACAGCATTGCAATAATATTGTAATCTGTTAAAGCAACACTTAGAGAGGAAAAAATATCCACCCTGGACAACTTGCAAATCAATATTTGTAACCAAGGTGTGATCTTCAATGTTTGAAAATGATTTATTTTGTCATAAAATTCTGAGTTGACATTTGTAAACTTTTCATCGACGTGGTCCAATTTCACTTTGGTTCACAGTTTCCTACATTGCTCACAACAGCATTCAATTGTCTACCGATGAATACTCAGTGGTGGCGGTGAGCAGTTTGTACAGGATATTGCAGTTTTTTTGTTGCGGTCATTTTTTTCTTGCTTTGGTAGCTAACAGTGAAACTTTGTGTGTGTTTATTACCGCAGGAACAATGCCACCAGCCCCGTGAATTTTCCTTTAACTGTTCAAGTTCATGCTGCAGTGGTTTTTGTAGCTACTTCGACACTGAAATTGTGATTTATTCAGGTATATTATATTAGCTAGCACGTTCATGCAAACCCTGTTTATGACATATATATATGAGAACAGCATGCAGAAGTTGACAGAACAACTCTGAACAAACCTCAAGAGTTATAGCAATCTCCTTTATAAACCTTATAAACCACACTAACTACAGTGGAAACATGAAAGTTTTTTCACTTTGTAATTTTAAAACTCCTTTTCCCAAAATCACCTTTTCTATATTGAGAATTTTAAAAAATCTAAATACATTTTTCACCCAAAAAAATCTGTTTCTAAATGGCCTGCATTCAAGTTCATTCCATTCCCTAATTAGAAGGATATTATAGAGGACTTTCCCATGATAACTGCTGGATTTGTGTGAGGTTTTAAAACTGAGGATTTGGTGACGTTATTGTCTCTAGTTTTAGGAGAAATCTCAGCCAGTGGTCACCTTCAAGGCTATCAGTGGTTACATCTGCATGCCATTCACTGAGGGTGTGAAGTTTCACAGCAGACAATGAGAACGATAATCAAAAAAAAGATTGATCCTGAAGGAGTGGAACGCTGGCACACGTGAACTTAAGTATGATATATTTAATCCTTACGGTGAGTCCATATGCCATAACATATCAGGGGCTTGATTGTTGTACTTGGTGCACTACAGTTTCATCTGTAAAGCTGGAGACGTAAACATCAGTAGCCTTGAAGGCGACTGCTATCTGCAATTTCTCCTACAATAAGAGTGTCAGTTTCCTCTGAGTTTGTGTGGTTCTTTCTTCTAATTGAAACACTATTTCTTGCACAGTTGTTTCAAAGAGCTAATACTAATAATAATTTGGTGCACCAGCAGATTAAGTAATTTCTTTATTTGTAAAGTACTTTTTTATTTTCATTGCAGGTCAGCTGCTACGCTAGTCTAATAGCTACTATACCACAGTGCCGGTGAAATCTTGAATCTGGTTGGTCAGAAGGTGTTTATTAATTTTCAGCGGATAACATGAGAAGCTGCGCTTTTTGTCTTATTAACTTGAATATAAAGTGAATATGCAATAATATTAATATTCCATCCATTTATGGAATCGTCAGGGTCGTGGGGAGCCTGGAGCCTATCCCAGGGAACTCAGGGCACAAGGCGTGGGACACCCTGAACAGGGTGCCAACCCATCGTAGCGCACAATCACACACACTATGGACAATTTGGAAACGCCAATCAGTCTACATCGCATGTCTTTGGACTGGGGAGGAAACCGGAGTATCCGGAGGAAACCCCCAAAGCACATGCAAACTCTGCACACACAAACTCTGCACACACAGGATGGAGGCGGGATTCGAGCCCCCAACCTCAGAGGTGCGAGGCAAATATGATAACCACTACGCCACCATTCAAATACTTTAATCCATACACACATCTGCACATGTCAATGTGCACTTTACTGCCACGTGCCTCATTTGCACGTCACACTTAATGCTACTTACTATTTAGCTATTCTGGTCTTGTACTCTGCTCAATAACCAAGTTGAATCTAATCTAACTTGTTTTTCAAAATGTTAAAGGTAACTATAAACGGTTAATGTGCATGATGTGTCGTGCACTAAAAATTGTCATTATCTATATTTCCATACAAGGATTTAGCGCATAAATTCTATGCCGATACTTCAAATGTTGCAAAAAAAAAAATAGTTTGGAAACAGTGTTTTGCCATTTTTCTCAACTACGTGCAAAAAACGTGTCGGATGACAGAATTTATTCATGCGTTGGGGGAAGAATAGGGATGTGCATGCCATCCAGAGCACTGTAAACCTGTGGCACAAGATGCGGCACGGAATGACGGTATGAAATTTCACTGGCCTCCGCTACATTCAGCAGCCTGATATAATGGCGCATAAATTTTTCTTTAATCGCTGTGCACACAGCATATACACATCGATGGACGGTCGTTTTACTAACCCCGAACGTCTCCCCCACTACACTGTACTCTGTGCAGGTCGCCAGCTTGAACAGGGCGATGGCAATCTGCTTTCGGGTCGGAACCGGGGGTCACTGGCAACCTGCGATGGGCGCAACATCAGGACCAATTGATTGGCACAGCATCTCAATCACGGGCCGTGACTTCGTAAAATGTTGCATCCAGAAACTTTCTGTGAAGCATCTCTCCACCACTACCTACCAGAACGCCCTATTGCGTGGTCTCCAACAGACCCCTGGGCTTCGTCACATAACGGCACTTACTCGGAGCTCCATCAGACGGGCAACTGCTCCATTCTGACGTCGTCTCCTGATATTTCGTAAAACTGCAATTATTTGTGAAATTAAAATGCCTAAGCTGGACAATTTCATTTAATTAGCTCAATCAACACTCTCTCCTACAAATCCACATCAGGTGAAGATGTGTAACCAATAGAAGACTGACCTCTTCAGAATGATTATAGCGGTGTCGCACCATCCCATTTTAGGCCTCTTTACACAACTCAGCTTTAAAAGAATATAAAAATCAACACCAAAAAAGACATAACCTGGATTGTGGTGTTGCAGCATACAAGAACAGAGGGTATATTTTAACATTGGCATGTGATGCGATATATATCCGGTTGCCGCACATATCCGTAGCGGTCTCCAAAGAAATTTTGCATGCTGAAAGTCTAGTGAACGCAGCTTTAATGCTTAGTGCCATTTTTTTTTTTTTTTTGTACGTCTGGTGCTGGTCTTGTACTCCGCTCAGTGACAAGAAAGTGGAATCCAATCTAATTGAACTTGTTTTCCAAAATATTGAATGTTAAAAAGCATGACATGTCGTGCACTAAAGACTGTCATTCTTGGAGGAGGTGTAAGAGGAATAAAACACTTGTGGAGGTGCTGTTACAGGGCAGTAATATTATTCTCCTACCCCATGCAGTTTATTCCTTCCTTACCGAAGATCGATCTCAAGCTGAACGACATGACAAGCACACAATTGAATCATCATTTAAGGTAAGGTAAGTTTTTTACCCCCCCCCCTTAATTCACACATGTCCCGCCTCCACGCTTTGACAGGCTGGGGGTGTCCTGCCTCCTGCACTGCTGTTTGCTTGGTTCTCGGTCACATCCACACCCAGCCCTGAGCTGCATGAACTAATAGTCAATCTTACACGACAATCTGCATCAGTCTTATTGCAGGAGGCGGGGTTTATCCCAAAACGAGTGGGGGACAAAATAACAGCCGATTAACCCGCTGTTAGCAGGCTGTTGGATTAAAATGTCAGTTGTTTAGTACACACAATATGTATATATATATATTAAACTACACACTGCACTTCCAGGAGAAAAGGAGACACTGACGTTATTATGTAGTTAACAACAGAAACACTAGATTACTGTGTACTCTGTGCAGGGGGATTACACTGGCGATGTGATGAATGATTATTTTAAGGGGACAAAAAAGGTCCTTACCGTGGTGTCTCCGCTGTAGCTAGCTAAAGCTAAAGCTAAAGCTAGCTCAGTGTCCGGCCTGACGAGGGGGAAAAAATGCTGCTCCTTTCTTCAGTCAACACAAGCAATCTTCATCTGAACATCGAGCCATATTCTTATCGCATACTGTCCAGAGAAAATGGCACGTCGTATTTTTTTTTTAACTAAGACTCACAAGTGCGAGACACGCGAGTCGGCTGGTTTCTCTCTCTCTCTCTCCCTCCCTCCCTCTATCTATCGCGCTCTCTCTCTCTCTCTCTCCCTCCCTCAGCTCCAGATGAACATCAGCTGATTGTCAATGAAAAAACTGCTGAACCGCTTATCAGCAGACCCTGATATTCCGCCGCTCTCGTTTTCCATCATATTTAATCATTATATATGGTGTCACTGGATTAATTTGAAGTTGTTGTCAGACACCAGCGGTCCCATGACTGTTTTCTTGGTTTTATTTTAATCCTCTTTATTGTTCAGGACCGGATGATGGCGGAGCGGGGCGGGAGCCGAGCGGAAAACGGAAGCTCACTATTCTTGGTTTCTTCTACGACCCTTACGGACAAAATCCGTGTACATCACAGCTGTCGCCCCCTACAGGCCTCACGTCCCAAACACCACTCAACCAAAGATTGCCACTAGACCATTACGGAAGCCCTAAGAGGCCACGCGTTATTTTTTCTTTTACCTTCTTGACCACGACTTAATTTTTCTTATGAAAATCAGTTGTTTTCTCCTGATCTCGACTTAATTTTCTCATGATCTCGAATTAATTTTCTCGTGCTCTCGACATAACAAAATAGTTGTTTTCTTGTGACCTCAACTTAATTTTCTCGTGATCTCAACTTAATTTTCTCGTGCTCTCGACATAACAAAATAGTTGTTTTCTTGTGATCACAACTTAATTTTCGTGTGATCGCGACATATGTTGTTTTCTTGTGATCTCGACTTAATTTTCTTGTGATATCGACATAACAAAAGTTGTTTTCTTGTGATCTCTACGTAATTTTCTTGTGATGACGACATAAAAGTTGTTTTCTCATGATCACAACGTAATTTTCTTGTATTCTCAAGTGTTTTCTTGTGATATTGACATAACAAAATAGTTGTTTTCTTGTGATCTCGACATAATTTTCTTGTGATATCGACATAAGTTGTTTTCTGGTGATCACAACTTAATTTTCTCGTGATCTCGACATAACAAAAGTTGTTTACTTGTGATCGTGACGTAATTTTCTCGTGATCTCGACACAAGTTGTTTTCTCATGATCACAACGTAATTTTCTTGTATTCTCAAGTGTTTTCTCATGATATTGACATAGCAAAATAGTTGTTTTCTCATGATCTCGACTTAATTTTCTTGTGATATCGACATAAGTTGTTTTCTCATTATCTCGCTGTAATATTCTTGTGATCACGACACAAGTTGTTTTCTCGTGATCTCAACATAACAAAATAAGTGTTTTCTCATGATATCGACATAACAAAATAGTTGTTTTTCTTGTGATCTCGACATAACAAAAGTTGTTTTCTTGTGATCACGATTTAATTTTTCTGTATACTCGACATAACAAGATGTTGTTTTTATTGTTCTGGAGGCAGCAAAAGCTTAGCTCAATCCTACAGCCTCAGTGATGAACAGATTAATATTTACTTTGATCAGGGACTCACTCAAGCTGAAATAGCTCTATGTCTGTCTGTCTGTCTGTCTCTATGTCTAACTGAAAACGTCCACATTACTGTCTGACACTTAAGAAGGTGGCTGTCAACGTGCACGCCACACCAGTCCCACTCACAAGGAACAAGATTTTCTCACCATAAAAATATGTCATGAGAAAACAAGGTTTTGGTTTTTTTATGCCAATGAGAAAACAATTTTTGTTATGTGGAGATCAGGAGAAAATTAAGTCATGATCATAAGAAATAAAAAAACGATAATGCATGGCCTCTTAGTTCTTCCATGGACCATACACAGTTAGTTACTACAAGGTTTGTATTCTGTTTTCACTGCCATGGTTTAATTAACCAGATACAGGGGTATGTAATATGGCGAGTGCAAGAATGAACACATAGCACTTTGGTGGTCAGTTCAAAAAACAGAAAACAAACTTTGTAGTGGTCGATAATATTTAGTTGTTTAATGGATATTTGATGGAATTAAGATGAACTTGTTAATGTAATAGTTAGTATAGTAGTAAGCAGTCCCTTTGTATAGTAATGTTCTCATTGCATGCATTTGTTTACATAACACTGTATGCAGGTTGAGTAAGGTAAATACTGTAAGGCCTGGTTTATATTCCTGCCTTAAGGCATATTTTCATCGGGATGCAGAGAGGGAGATCATGGGCAAAATTATACCCATGTTGTCTTCAATATATATATATATATATATATATATATATATATATATATATATATATATATATATATATATACATATATATATATATATACAGTTTGTGAACCCTTTAAAAATTTCTATATATGTCCTTAAACATGACCTAATACAGTCATGTAAGATAAGATAAGATAAGTTAAGATAATTCTATACTTTATTAATCCCTAGACGGAGAAATTTGGGTGTCACAGCAGCAGCAAGACAGGTGAAGAAAAATAGAGATAGTAAGGAGAAAAATACAGGGATATTTAAAGAATACAGTGGATGCATATATAAATATGTATAAACATAAGCACAAACTATATTTATAGTATACAGTGGGGGAAATAAGTATTGAACGCATCAACATTTTTTTCAGTAAATATATTTCCAGTGAGGTTATTCACATGAAATATTGCATTCAGCCTTGCATTGCCATCACCCTTGCTTTTTGCTTGTATTTTCTCATTTGTAAGTCGCTTTGGATAAAAGCATCTGCTAAATGAATAAATGTATAAATGTATAAATGTATAAATGTAAATGAAATTTTCACTAGAATTTGGTATTAACTCAAGAAATCCACACATATAAAGAAATCCAAACATTAAAGTCCATAAATGAAGTTATGTGTAATAAAGTGGAAATACTATTATTGACTTATAAAGCACTAAACAGTCTTGCACCACAGTATCTAAATGAACTTTTGGTTTCTATGATCTGTCACACCTACTTAGATCAAAAGGTGCAGGCTATTTGTGAAGATATTTGTATTTGGTAAGAGCTTTCTCTTATAAAGCCCCACAGTTATGGAACAGCCTTCCAATTAGTGTTCGGGACTCAGACACAGTCTCAGTGTTTCAGTCTAGGCTTAAAAATATTTGTTTACTGAAGCCTACCATGAGTAGACTTTCTGTTACGCAAAGCACAGTCTTAACAATCTCTCAATCTCCCACACACAATTTTATGGAGATACTAGAGATCCTGATCCTTTATGCTCTCCGGACCTGCCTGATCCGTTCGGATGCCGTACCTCTGGATGGAGCTCTCATCTACTCCAATTCCAGATGGACACACTCACTGTTGTTGCTGGGACTATGGTTGCTTCTAAGGCCCTGGGACTGCAATTACAACATGGAGTTTTGCACTCGGGTCGCCTTTGAACAGTGGACTAATTCAGCAAACACACCTCATATATGGGGAAGTGGTGGCTTGGTGGTTAAGGCTCTGGATTACTGATTGGAAGGTCGGGGATTCAGGTCCCTGCACTGCCAAACTGCCACTGTTGGGCACTTGAGCAAGGCCCTTAACCCTCTCTGCTCCAGGGGCGCTGTATCATAGCTGACCTTGTGCTCTGACCCCAAATTCCTAACATGCTGGGGTATGCGAAGAAATGAATTTCACTGTGCTGAAATGTATATGTGATCAATGAAGACTCATTATCATATTAAACCATAATGAACTTTCCTTTACTGTTACACTATCCATTGTTACCCAGATGAGGTTGGGTTCCCTTCTGAGTCTGGTTCCTCTCAAGGTTTCTTCCTCTTAACATCTTAGGGAGTTTTTCCTTGCCACCGTCGCCACCGGCTTGCTCAATTGGGATAAATTCACACATTTCAAATCTGTATCCAAATTTATATGTTTTATGTAAAGCTGCTTTGAGACAATGTCCGAAAGTAAAAATGTAAAAAGCCCTATACAAATAAAATTGAATTGTATAAAATTTCATTTGTCTTCCTCCGCCACTGAGGTCTCAGTCTCTTCTAGTTCTTGTAACCTTTGTCTAGTTAGCTCCAATAATTCCTTCTGATCTTCAATGGAGTGGTTTATCTGTTGTTTGATTTCCTCTATAAATTTCATGCTTTGTATTTGTGTGTGACCTGCATTGTGGATTTCCTCAGTGGCCTCACACGCCCTTTTGACTAGCATGGTGGAATTCTTTCCTTCAGTTTTACTTTGTGTTCCTTAACTTCCTTCTCTTTAGCATCCTCATGTTATTTCTTTTCCTGCTGTTTCCTTGCCTGTTCTTTCCTTTTCCTATCCATCTTTCCTTCTAGTTCAAACCACCCCACTATTTCCTCCTTCTTCACTAGCCTGGCCTTGGCTTTCTCTCCTTTTTTCTTCTCATTTCAGCAAGCTAACCTCTGCTTCATCTTTTTGCACATCTGTTCATTAAATGATTCCTCTGTTGGCCACTGAAACTTTCCAGCTGTCCTGTCATGCCATTTTTTGCAACAATGCCTTAAATACGTTTAATCTTTTTTATGTTTCTTTATTATTATCTCAATTGGAGACTCCATACTCTGTGAATCTAGTCTACTTCCGTGGTTACTCCTAGGCTACTTATTATGTGCTTTATCACCAAAATATATAAATTGGGTACTTTTCTGAGGCTGTACCTTGTGACGCACACCCCATTTGCCGATAACCTGATTGCTAGCTGATCAACTCCTGGCAATACCAATAATAATTATGCTATGGAGTTGTCTGTATTGACTACACAGTGAATTTCCACTAAGCCTGCTTCAATGCTCATGGGACTAGATATAAAGGCAAAACATGGTGCTTGTGATTATAAATATTTACACCCCTTACCTTTTTAAATTTTTGTCTGTTTTTTTATGATTCTCGTGCACTTATCTGTTTTTCTTTTTCCGGTGTGTAAAGGTATGGTAGGTCTCTTCTCCCTTCCACCTCTCAGCTCCGCCTCATTTCCTAGGGGCTCAACAATATTCACTAATTATCCAAATAACCTTCCAAAAGAATGACCACACCTTTTTACACATTGTTTTCAAGTTACACCTCATGTTCTTACTACTACCTAATATATTTTCCAATCTTCACCATTTGCCTAACAGCCCAATATTGTATCCACTCTTTTAGGTATTTATTTACTCATGCATTCATCTCCTATACTCACACATCACACTCATACACACAGTGGGTCTGCTTTCACCCAAAGGGTTGGCACTTATTGCTCCTACCCCTTCTTCAGCAGATACCCAGACCAGGGCCAAAAATATCTAAAGTTTACAGCCTGTAGCATACTGTAGGTCGCTAATGTGTCTCTTGATGCCAGAGGAATCATATACCAGCTAGCCTGTTACTGTTCAATGAACTTATGAATTTACTGTCACTATAACATTAACACGATAAAAGCTCTTATGATAAATTGCTTGTGAGGTTCCTCATTTTCATGTCCTTTTTTAAATCACATGCTAGGGGAAAAATGTTACTATATTGTTTGCATTTCATAATGGGTCTCATTGAGCAACTGATCATTTCTTACTGACTTATTTTCACTGATCTGCCAGTTACAATTGTGACCAAAAAAAAAAGTTTTTTGAAAAGTTAGTGAAAGTATCACTATCTTTTTAAAACCTTTTTTTTTTTTTTAGAAAAGAAATGCATTGGGCAATCCAATGAGTAAAATGCATATGCTCACTTACTATAGCTTGAATATCTTATGAGTATCTTTGAATTCACATGCAAATTTAATGGGCAATTAATTCGATCACTTGCCGAAATTTTGTCATTCGACATGTATTGTGAGCCACCAGTTCAAAGATCTATATCAGCAGTTTCTCTTTTGTCCAACACTTCACCCCATTACTCTTCAATAATGTCCCCATTCTGTTTGAGGCTGCCAGAAACCCCAAACACTTCTTCAAATTCACAACATCACATTCGCCGATTTCTCCTCCCCGAGTGATTGTACCCAATGTGTGTTTAAATCTGTCCCTGGAGAAAGAGGAAAAAATCTATACCTAGATTCAGCAGGAATTTCTTTGTCGCTGAACCCAATCCTGAAGTCTGATTTAGTTAACTAAATCTTCGACATCCGTTACTTGCATTGATTAAGCTGGTGGCTCAGCTTTCTATCATTGTGATAATGCCGTTTTTCTACTATTAATATGTTGTTCTCAAAATGATACTTTATTCTCATAATGCTATGACTTTATTCTCAAAATATTATGAATTTATTCTCATAACTCTACGACTGTATTCTCAAAATAGCATGACATTCATCTCAGAATGCTATGACTTTTTTAAACATGGGGGGGGGGGTAAACATTGGGGGATGGGTAAAACACAAGGCTAGCTATACCTACAAGACTGTGTACTTAACGTCCTCAATATGGGAATAAACTACAATCCCATAAACATTACAAATGACATAGTCAAATTAAAAACTATGCAGAAATACAAAACTATGGGATGCTTTTTACTATTCAGTAAAGATCATCAATTTATTTGTTTGTTTTAATTAAAACTTTAGTTTCATAATTAAAGAAATTAATATATTCTACTGACACAATTATAGTTTTGTCTATGAAACAGTGAATTTTTTGTTATTTTGTATTAAGTATAGACAAGAATGCATTGCAATTTAAACATGTAATATAAAATACTACTTCAGTGTACTAATTCTTTTATTCTCTTGCAGAATGAAAGATGCTCTTGTAGCCGGTCATCCTGCTCAGTGTCATGATTCCCCCTTGAAGCAGCGTGCTCTAAGTGCGAATTCGCGAGCACCTGCTTTTCCATTGTTGACAGTAGTGACATCTGGACACGTGTGTTTGGTTTATGTTTCTGTCAGGTCTCCTCCCTGTTCTGTCATTGGCTGGGATTTCACGTATGTCTGTATTGCCCTCAGCTGCTAGCAGTTTAGACGCTGATCATGTCCACATATATACCGCGCGCCTCCCAGCACACAACGCGGAAGATTATCGTAGATTAAGATTAGTTCGTATAGTAGTCATAGTCACGGTCCATGTTTAGAGTTAGTTCACGCTGGGTTATCCGCTCCCAGTTCCTCGTCATAGTTCAAGTTTCTCCTTTTGTTTATCGACCCTGTTTTCCGTGACCACGACCTTGATTCATGTTTAACCCTGTGTATGCCTGTTTGCCGATCGCCTGACCTGTGCCTGTTTTGGATTACGTTTATGGATCACGTTTTGGATTTGTCTACTTGTCTCTCTTTTAAAATAAACACTGTTCATACTGCACTTGCATCCGTCCTATCTCCGCTCCGTCGCGATACGTGACAGAATCTTCCGCCATAACATGGATGCAGTAGGAGGACAGGGGAGACATCACGCTACAATGGGAGTAGCAGGACAATACCTTATCGGGAAACGTTCGGATTACTGGCCGCATTTCTTGTCCGTGCAGTTCCCTCAGCGGTATGCCTTTGAACTGCCGCCAAAAACAGCGGGATTGGTGAGCTACCCGCTGGAGTTCCTCTTCAGCTGCCAGGAATATTTCTGCAGCCTGGTGTATCCTAAGCCTACTAAGAGACAGTGGATTGGGTTCTTGGTGTCCAGGTTTTGCGGTCTGGCCTGTGACTGGGCGGAGCAGCTGGTGAGCACTGGGTCCTCTGCCCTCCAGCATGTCACTCAATTTGCAGAACTTTTTAAGGAGGAGTTCATGTAACCAGGGCAGCTTCATGGTCTGGATTTACTGGGGTGGAGAGTCAGTGGACAGCCCCAGCCTGACCTGCCCTTTAACCTCTATTATGAGGGGATTGACAGGTCAGCCTCCACCGATCCGCTTCAGGTTCCAGCCAGCGTGGAGGAGGTGGCACCGACATGCATGTCTGAGGGCTGCAGGAGGGAGACCAAGCTACAATGCCCTACCTGCAAAAAACTGGGTCTCCAGGAAGCAACCAAGCTCTGCTCACGTCCATGTCTGCTGACACGGACAACCAAGCTCTGCTCACGTCCACGTCTGCTGACATGCACAACCAAGTGTCTGTTGACACGGACAACCAAGCTCTGCTCACATCCCAGTCTGCTGACATGACCAGCCAAGTTCAGCTTGCAGGCTTCGCTGAGTATGTCGCTCTGCCTTCCTGCTCAGCCGAGGACGTCGCTCTGCCTTCCAGTTCAGCCGGGGACCTTGCTCCGCCGTCCTGCTCCGCCGAGGACCTCGCTCCGCCTTCCTGCTCCGCCGAGGACGTCGCTCAGCCTGTCTGCTCGGCTGTGGTCGTCGCTCCACTTTCATGCTCCGCCAAGGACTTCGTTCAGCCTGCCTGCCCTGCTGTGGTCGTCGCTCTGCCTTCATGCTCCGCCGAGGACTTCGCCCAGCCTGTCTGCCCGGCTGAGGTCGTTGCTCAGCCTGCCTGCCCGGCTATGGTCATCGCTCCGCTTTCATGCTCCGCCGAGGACTTCGCTCAGCCTGCCTGCCCGGCTGTGGTCGTCGCTCTGCTGTCATGCTCCGCCGAGGACTTCGCTCAGCCTGCCTGCCCGGCTGTGGTCGTCGCTCTGCCTTCATGCTCCGCCGAGGACTACGCTCAGCCTGCCTGCCCGGCTGTGGACGTTGCTCCGCTTTCTTGCTCCGCCGAGGACTTCGCTCAGCCTGTCTGCCCGGCTGTGGTTGTTACTCTGCCTCCCTGTTCAGCCAGGGACGTCGCTCCGCTTCGCTGCGCCACCAAGAACACTGTGCAGTTTCCTGGCTCTGCTTGGGACATTCAGCCCAGGGGGCCGGGGCCGCTAATGAAATGGGATGACTCATGGCACTCCGGGAGGAGTGCATTTGGTGGGGGGGGGTTCTGTCATGATTTCCCCTTGAAGCAGCGTGCTCTAAGTGCGAAGGCGCGAGCACCTGCTTTTCCATTGTTGACAGTAGTGACATCTGGACACGTGTGGTGTGTTTTTTTTTTTTTTTTTTTTTATAAATGTTTCTGTCACGTCTCCTGCCTGTTCTGTCATTGGCTGGGATTTCACGTATGTCTGTATTGCCCTCAGCTGCTAGCAGTTTAGACTCTGATCATGTCCACATATATACCGCGTGCCTCCCAGCACACAATGTGGAAGATTATCGTAGAATTAGATTAGTTCGTATAGTAGTCATAGTCATGTTCCATGTTTAGAGTTAGTTCACGCTGGGTTATCCGCTCCCAGTTCCTCGTCATAGTTCATGTTCCTCATTTTGTTTATCGACCCTGTTTTCCGTGACCACAACCTTGATTCATGTTTAACCCTGTGTATGCCTGTTTGCCGATCGCCTGACCTTCGCCTGTTCTGGATTACGTTTATGCATCACGTTTTGGATTTGTCTGCCTGTCTCTCTCTTAAAATAAACACTGTTCATACTGCACTTGCATCCATCATATCTCCGCTCCGTCACGATACGTGACACTCAGAGCATGGCTTGAACCAGCGACGACCGGTATGGGAGGTGGACGCGCTAAAGAAAACTGAAGTGTACAGCCAGTAGCATTGTAGATCACTAATGTGTGTCTTGAGGCCACGGGCATGATGTACTAGCTAGCCTCCCTTACTGTTCAATGATATTATTCAATTACTGTCACTATAACATTAACACTATAATAAAACAGTGGTCAAATATCAGAGCCTTAGCTTTGAAATAACATATTGTCAATCAAGATGAGGTCATTTATTTAACTGTTCAATGTAATGTAATGTCATGTTCACTTCACTTTTAGAAATCAGTTTGCTTGCTCAAAGAATGTGACTCGACTGCAACATAACGGGCTTGTCTCATCAGCACTGACTGAGTGACACACAGCAGGGTACTTGTTCTCAGGATAATGTTATCTTTCTCATACGTTTTTAATGGACACATCTGTACCTTCCTTTTAACTTGTCCCTCTGTAATCTAGGGAATATTTGCTCTTCACTTTAACCACTACATTTACTTGAATGGCAAGAGCTGGCTGCTTGGTTCTCGCTTGACTGCTTGGTTCTCAAGAGATATAATAAGGTTCAAAACCTAGGTGAGAGCTTGCTTGTTTCTCAACTTGTCTTTCTGTAACTGAGTGCCGTTTTGCTCAGACACGAGTCACCACGAGCAAGTTTTCCATCACCGTTCACATCTTTCACAATACTATCTAGTGCAACCATCTCAAAAGTTTAAGATTAACCTGCAGAACTGTAAGGACATATGCAGTGTAGAGTGGAACTCCAGTGGTGCATGGAACATAAGCATATGTGGGTTGGCTCTAGGGGTATGAGCCTTGCGTAGGATTTGAGAGGTGAAGGGTTCGAACTAGGGATGAGCCCAGCTATTATGTTGAATAGTCTACCTCTGGGTGGAAAGTACTAACGAAATCCTGGCTGCCTGGTTCTTGCAAGGCTGCTTAGTTCATGAGATGTTCAAACACCAGATGAGCACAATCATTCCTGTACACTTGCCTTCTGTGACCAATTGCCATTTTGCATTTTCAGGAACTCCCCCTGCTTTAGGTTCAGGTTTAGTCTCCCTATTGTTTAGCAGCTTGGGGGGCCAACTTCAGCGATGAGAACTTGTAAACTATCTATGTCACCACAGCTTTGTAATAAAACCAGTGCTCACCCATGCTAGATTGATCTCTGAATACAAAAGCAAAAATAACTGTAGCAGGCATCTATACAACTACATGTCTGTATTATTGTGTTACAATTAATGTGAGAGATGGATTAAGCATGGAACCATATTGGAAAGGAAAGTAGAACTTTCCAGGATGTCTAGTCTTGTCTATGTTATGACGGTTGTGCAAGTGGAAATGAGCAAAAACAAAAGTACCTTGAGGTAAACAAGCCTGATTAGCAATTTGTCTTGATGGTCTAAGAGTATGATTCTAATTTCTAATTTTGGGTCAAAGTGGTCCCGGGTTGAAGTCCCTGATGAGCCCTTTCCTTGCTGTTAACTCATCGTTCTGTAATCATGGAAATTTTTGCTCGTCACCTCAACCGAGCTTCATGACATAGTTAATGTCAAGAGGTTCTCTCCAGCCAGGTTCAAATCCCATATGAGCCCTTGCTTTTGTCTGAACGTGCCCTTCTGAATCTGACGACCGTTTTGCGCAAAACACTATTCTGGGAAGCCCATTTGCAAGGACTCCCCTTTCAGGTTTAGTCTCCCTATTGGTTAGCACCTTGGAGGACCAACTTCGGTGATGAGAACTTGCAAACTCTCTTCGTCATCACAGCTTTGAAATAAAACCAGTGCTCAACGATATCATATTGATCTCTGAAAAAAACAAAAATAATTGTAGCAGGCACCTATACCACTACATTGAAATGGCTTGTGTCATGGACTAAGGTTGAGACAGCCAGATTGGCCGTTTAGCTTGTTGGGCGAGGGATTTGATTCTGACTTTGTGTGTGAGATGTCCCCGGTTGAAATCCTGAATGAGCTCTTACCTTCCTTTTAACTTGTCCCTCTGTAATCGAGGGAACTATTGCCCTTCAATTCAACCGCGATGTAGTTACTCGAACGCCAAGAGCTGTCTGCTTGGTTCTTGCTTGACTGCTTGGTTCTCACGAGTTCTAACAAGGTGCAAAACCAAGATGGGAGCTTGCTTGTTTCTCAACTTGTCCTTCTGTAACAGAGTTTCATTTTGGTCATACTAGTCACCACGAGCAAGCTTTACCGTCATCGTTCACATCTTTCACAGTAATATCTTGTGCAACCATCTCAAACTATTAGCATGAACCTGCAGAACTGTAAGGACATACATTTGCAGGGTACAGTGGAACTCCAGTGGTCCATGGTGCAGTGTCTGGGGGCAGTTTGGCTCGTTGGTCTAGTGGTATGATTCTCGCTTAGGGTGCGAGAGGTCCCGGGTTCAAATCCCGGATGAGCCCGAGTGTTACGTCGAATAGTCTAGCTCTGGGTGGCTTGGCTGCTCAGTTCATGAGAGGTGCAAATCGGTGCTTTTGTTCTTCCATACCCTGCTTCCTTTTTGCTCTGACACCTTTCAGGGAAGTCCAACGTCAGGGACAACCCCTTTCCGCTTTGGTCTCACTATTGGTTAGCATCGTGGAGGGCCAACTTAGGTGACGAGAACTTGCGAACTCTCTACGTCATCACAGCTTTGTAATAAAACCAGTGCTAACCTGTGCATGTTTAAATGAACAAAAATAACAGTGCGTTGAGGTAAAACAACCAGATAGGCTATTTCACTCGTTGGTCTAGGGGTATGATTCTAATGCTGGGTGAGAGATGTCTCGGGTTGAAATCCCTGATGAGCCCTTACCTTGCAGTTGACTCTTCCTTCTGTAATCGAGGAAATTTTTGCTCGTCACCTCAACCGAGCTTCATGATGATCTGGCTGCTTGGCTCTCAAGAGGTTCTCTCCAGAAAGGTTCCAAACCAGGATGAGCCCTTGCTTTATCCTCAACTTGTCCTTCTGTATCTGAGGGCTGTTGCTCTCGGACACCAACACCGCAAGCAAGCTATCCGTCATCGTTAGTCCAATGCCATCTTATGATGTCAACAGTCCAGCTCTGATTAAGGACTGTGTTGATGCTAGTCTGATGATCACAAAAGCCCCTTTTCAGGGTGTCCACGCTTTCTACCTTTGGTTTAGTGTCTTGGCGTACCAACTTCGGCTGTAAGAACCAGCAAGCTCTCCATGTCACAAAACAAGTTTCACAAGACAGTTAGTCGAATGCTGGCCGAGACCATCTTGTGACGTGAAGAATCCAGCTGTGAATAAGGAGCGCATTTATGCTTGACTGCTTATCACAGAGGCCCTTTTCAGGGAATGCAAATTCCAGAAGAAATCATTTTCAGCAATGTTCCAATAGAGGATGAAAGGAGCATCTTGCACACTAACCATGAGGACAACGTAAGTTCCGAGTTCCTACCGCGTAATATTGGCTCCCTTTGTGTTCTTGGGATTGTACCTGGAAGTGTCCATCTCTGAATAACAAAAATAACCTAATTCAGACAAAATCAGTCTAAAGAACACTGGTTGGGGATGTCCCCTATCCAACAGAATGTAGTTGATGGAATTATTGCAGTGGTAATAAATCGTGGCTCAATAAACAAGGTTTTTTTTTTTTTTGCTGGTTATGATAGGGGATAGCTTGTTGCGACTTTCTGGGGAATCAAAAACCCTGCTTCGGGATATCTCCCATCTCCCAAAACAATTAGTTATAGCCCTGTTTGAATAGAGCGAAAGCAGCAAAGCCCTACATATTTCCTGAAAAAAGCATAGGTGACTTGAAAATTCTAAGAGAGTAATATCTTGTGCAACTACCTCAAAAGTTGAGCGTGAACCCGCACAACAATAAGGCCATATATTAGCAAGGTAGAGTGATGCGTGGGCTGTCTGTGGCTCGTTGGTCTAGGGGTATGATTCTCGCTTTGGGTGCGAGAGGTCCCGGGTTCAACTCCCGGACGAGCCCAAGCCCTCCAAGCTGATCAGTCTGTATTTGGTTCTTGCTTTGTTCGTGAGTGATCCAAGAAGGTTGGAATAAGCTTGTCCTTCTGCAGCCCAGCCCAGTTTTGCTCAGTACACCTTTCAGGGAAGCCCGTGTTTAGGGAACGTCCATGTTTAGGGAACGCCCGTTTCACCACGCAACCCTAGCTGTGTAATAAAACCAGTGCTCAGCCATGTTACTTTGATCTCTAAAGACAAAAGCAAAAAATAACTGTAGCGGGCACCGATACCACTAAATTGAAATGGCTAGTGTGATGACCTAAGCTTGGAGCCATATTGGAAAGGAAAGTAGAACTTTCTAGGATGTCTAGTCTTGTCTATGTTATGACGGTTGTGCAAGTGGACATGAGCAAAAACAAAAGTACCTTGAGGTAAACCAGCCTGATAAGGGATTTGGCTTGATGGTCTAGGGGTATAATTCTAATTTTGGGTGAGAGTGGTCCCGGGTTGAAATCCCTAATGAGCCCTTTCCTTGCTGTTAACTCGTCGTTCTGTAATCAAGGAAATTTTTTGCTCGTCACCGCAACCGAGCTTCATGACACAGTGAATGTCAAGAGGTTCTCTCCAGCCAGGTTCAAATCCCATACCAGCCCTTGCTTTTGTCTGAACGTGCCCTTCTGAATCTGACGACCGTTTTGCGCAAAACACTATTCTGGGAAGCCCATTTGCAAGGACTCCCCTTTCAGGTTTAGTCTCCCTATTGGTTAGCACCTTGGAGGACCAACTTCGGTGATGAGAACTTGCAAACTCTCTTCGTCATCACAGCTTTGAAATAAAACCAGTGCTCAACGATATCATATTGATCTCTGAAAAAAACAAAAATAATTGTAGCAGGCACCTATACCACTACATTGAAATGGCTTGTGTCATGGACTAAGGTTGAGACAGCCAGATTGGCCGTTTAGCTTGTTGGGCGAGGGATTTGATTCTGACTTTGTGTGTGAGATGTCCCCGGTTGAAATCCTGAATGAGCTCTTACCTTCCTTTTAACTTGTCCCTCTGTAATCGAGGGAACTATTGCCCTTCAATTCAACCGCGATGTAGTTACTCGAACGCCAAGAGCTGTCTGCTTGGTTCTTGCTTGACTGCTTGGTTCTCACGAGTTCTAACAAGGTGCAAAACCAAGATGGGAGCTTGCTTGTTTCTCAACTTGTCCTTCTGTAACAGAGTTTCATTTTGGTCATACTAGTCACCACGAGCAAGCTTTACCGTCATCGTTCACATCTTTCACAGTAATATCTTGTGCAACCATCTCAAACTATTAGCATGAACCTGCAGAACTGTAAGGACATACATTTGCAGGGTACAGTGGAACTCCAGTGGTCCATGGTGCAGTGTCTGGGGGCAGTTTGGCTCGTTGGTCTAGTGGTATGATTCTCGCTTAGGGTGCGAGAGGTCCCGGGTTCAAATCCCGGATGAGCCCGAGTGTTACGTCGAATAGTCTAGCTCTGGGTGGCTTGGCTGCTCAGTTCATGAGAGGTGCAAATCGGTGCTTTTGTTCTTCCATACCCTGCTTCCTTTTTGCTCTGACACCTTTCAGGGAAGTCCAACGTCAGGGACAACCCCTTTCCGCTTTGGTCTCACTATTGGTTAGCATCGTGGAGGGCCAACTTAGGTGACGAGAACTTGCGAACTCTCTACGTCATCACAGCTTTGTAATAAAACCAGTGCTAACCTGTGCATGTTTAAATGAACAAAAATAACAGTGCGTTGAGGTAAAAACAACCAGATAGGCTATTTCACTCGTTGGTCTAGGGGTATGATTCTAATGCTGGGTGAGAGATGTCTCGGGTTGAAATCCCTGATGAGCCCTTACCTTGCAGTTGACTCTTCCTTCTGTAATCGAGGAAATTTTTGCTCGTCACCTCAACCGAGCTTCATGATGATCTGGCTGCTTGGCTCTCAAGAGGTTCTCTCCAGAAAGGTTCCAAACCAGGATGAGCCCTTGCTTTATCCTCAACTTGTCCTTCTGTATCTGAGGGCTGTTGCTCTCGGACACCAACACCGCAAGCAAGCTATCCGTCATCGTTAGTCCAATGCCATCTTATGATGTCAACAGTCCAGCTCTGATTAAGGACTGTGTTGATGCTAGTCTGATGATCACAAAAGCCCCTTTTCAGGGTGTCCACGCTTTCTACCTTTGGTTTAGTGTCTTGGCGTACCAACTTCGGCTGTAAGAACCAGCAAGCTCTCCATGTCACAAAACAAGTTTCACAAGACAGTTAGTCGAATGCTGGCCGAGACCATCTTGTGACGTGAAGAATCCAGCTGTGAATAAGGAGCGCATTTATGCTTGACTGCTTATCACAGAGGCCCTTTTCAGGGAATGCAAATTCCAGAAGAAATCATTTTCAGCAATGTTCCAATAGAGGATGAAAGGAGCATCTTGCACACTAACCATGAGGACAACGTAAGTTCCGAGTTCCTACCGCGTAATATTGGCTCCCTTTGTGTTCTTGGGATTGTACCTGGAAGTGTCCATCTCTGAATAACAAAAATAACCTAATTCAGACAAAATCAGTCTAAAGAACACTGGTTGGGGATGTCCCCTATCCAACAGAATGTAGTTGATGGAATTATTGCAGTGGTAATAAATCGTGGCTCAATAAACAAGGTTTTTTTTTTTTTTGCTGGTTATGATAGGGGATAGCTTGTTGCGACTTTCTGGGGAATCAAAAACCCTGCTTCGGGATATCTCCCATCTCCCAAAACAATTAGTTATAGCCCTGTTTGAATAGAGCGAAAGCAGCAAAGCCCTACATATTTCCTGAAAAAAGCATAGGTGACTTGAAAATTCTAAGAGAGTAATATCTTGTGCAACTACCTCAAAAGTTGAGCGTGAACCCGCACAACAATAAGGCCATATATTAGCAAGGTAGAGTGATGGGTGGGCTGTCTGTGGCTCGTTGGTCTAGGGGTATGATTCTCGCTTTGGGTGCGAGAGGTCCCGGGTTCAACTCCCGGACGAGCCCAAGCCCTCCAAGCTGATCAGTCTGTATTTGGTTCTTGCTTTGTTCGTGAGTGATCCAAGAAGGTTGGAATAAGCTTGTCCTTCTGCAGCCCAGCCCAGTTTTGCTCAGTACACCTTTCAGGGAAGCCCGTGTTTAGGGAACGTCCGTGTTTAGGGAACGTCCATGTTTAGGGAACGCCCGTTTCACCACGCAACCCTAGCTGTGTAATAAAACCAGTGCTCAGCCATGTTACTTTGATCTCTAAAGACAAAAGCAAAAAATAACTGTAGCGGGCACCGATACCACTAAATTGAAATGGCTAGTGTGATGACCTAAGCTTGGAGCCATATTGGAAAGGAAAGTAGAACTTTCTAGGATGTCTAGTCTTGTCTATGTTATGACGGTTGTGCAAGTGGAAATGAGCAAAAACAAAAGTACCTTGAGGTAAACCAGCCTGATAAGGGATTTGGCTTGATGGTCTAGGGGTATAATTCTAATTTTGGGTGAGAGTGGTCCCGGGTTGAAATCCCTAATGAGCCCTTTCCTTGCTGTTAACTCGTCGTTCTGTAATCAAGGAAATTTTTTGCTCGTCACCGCAACCGAGCTTCATGACACAGTGAATGTCAAGAGGTTCTCTCCAGCCAGGTTCAAATCCCATACCAGCCCTTGCTTTTGTCTGAACGTGCCCTTCTGAATCTGACGACCGTTTTGCGCAAAACACTATTCTGGGAAGCCCATTTGCAAGGACTCCCCTTTCAGGTTTAGTCTCCCTATTGGTTAGCACCTTGGAGGACCAACTTCGGTGATGAGAACTTGCAAACTCTCTTCGTCATCACAGCTTTGAAATAAAACCAGTGCTCAACGATATCATATTGATCTCTGAAAAAAACAAAAATAATTGTAGCAGGCACCTATACCACTACATTGAAATGGCTTGTGTCATGGACTAAGGTTGAGACAGCCAGATTGGCCGTTTAGCTTGTTGGGCGAGGGATTTGATTCTGACTTTGTGTGTGAGATGTCCCCGGTTGAAATCCTGAATGAGCTCTTACCTTCCTTTTAACTTGTCCCTCTGTAATCGAGGGAACTATTGCCCTTCAATTCAACCGCGATGTAGTTACTCGAACGCCAAGAGCTGTCTGCTTGGTTCTTGCTTGACTGCTTGGTTCTCACGAGTTCTAACAAGGTGCAAAACCAAGATGGGAGCTTGCTTGTTTCTCAACTTGTCCTTCTGTAACAGAGTTTCATTTTGGTCATACTAGTCACCACGAGCAAGCTTTACCGTCATCGTTCACATCTTTCACAGTAATATCTTGTGCAACCATCTCAAACTATTAGCATGAACCTGCAGAACTGTAAGGACATACATTTGCAGGGTACAGTGGAACTCCAGTGGTCCATGGTGCAGTGTGTGGGGGCAGTTTGGCTCGTTGGTCTAGTGGTATGATTCTCGCTTAGGGTGCGAGAGGTCCCGGGTTCAAATCCCGGATGAGCCCGAGTGTTACGTCGAATAGTCTAGCTCTGGGTGGCTTGGCTGCTCAGTTCATGAGAGGTGCAAATCGGTGCTTTTGTTCTTCCATACCCTGCTTCCTTTTTGCTCTGACACCTTTCAGGGAAGTCCAACGTCAGGGACAACCCCTTTCCGCTTTGGTCTCACTATTGGTTAGCATCGTGGAGGGCCAACTTAGGTGACGAGAACTTGCGAACTCTCTACGTCATCACAGCTTTGTAATAAAACCAGTGCTAACCTGTGCATGTTTAAATGAACAAAAATAACAGTGCGTTGAGGTAAAAACAACCAGATAGGCTATTTCACTCGTTGGTCTAGGGGTATGATTCTAATGCTGGGTGAGAGATGTCTCGGGTTGAAATCCCTGATGAGCCCTTACCTTGCAGTTGACTCTTCCTTCTGTAATCGAGGAAATTTTTGCTCGTCACCTCAACCGAGCTTCATGATGATCTGGCTGCTTGGCTCTCAAGAGGTTCTCTCCAGAAAGGTTCCAAACCAGGATGAGCCCTTGCTTTATCCTCAACTTGTCCTTCTGTATCTGAGGGCTGTTGCTCTCGGACACCAACACCGCAAGCAAGCTATCCGTCATCGTTAGTCCAATGCCATCTTATGATGTCAACAGTCCAGCTCTGATTAAGGACTGTGTTGATGCTAGTCTGATGATCACAAAAGCCCCTTTTCAGGGTGTCCACGCTTTCTACCTTTGGTTTAGTGTCTTGGCGTACCAACTTCGGCTGTAAGAACCAGCAAGCTCTCCATGTCACAAAACAAGTTTCACAAGACAGTTAGTCGAATGCTGGCCGAGACCATCTTGTGACGTGAAGAATCCAGCTGTGAATAAGGAGCGCATTTATGCTTGACTGCTTATCACAGAGGCCCTTTTCAGGGAATGCAAATTCCAGAAGAAATCATTTTCAGCAATGTTCCAATAGAGGATGAAAGGAGCATCTTGCACACTAACCATGAGGACAACGTAAGTTCCGAGTTCCTACCGCGTAATATTGGCTCCCTTTGTGTTCTTGGGATTGTACCTGGAAGTGTCCATCTCTGAATAACAAAAATAACCTAATTCAGACAAAATCAGTCTAAAGAACACTGGTTGGGGATGTCCCCTATCCAACAGAATGTAGTTGATGGAATTATTGCAGTGGTAATAAATCGTGGCTCAATAAACAAGGTTTTTTTTTTTTTTGCTGGTTATGATAGGGGATAGCTTGTTGCGACTTTCTGGGGAATCAAAAACCCTGCTTCGGGATATCTCCCATCTCCCAAAACAATTAGTTATAGCCCTGTTTGAATAGAGCGAAAGCAGCAAAGCCCTACATATTTCCTGAAAAAAGCATAGGTGACTTGAAAATTCTAAGAGAGTAATATCTTGTGCAACTACCTCAAAAGTTGAGCGTGAACCCGCACAACAATAAGGCCATATATTAGCAAGGTAGAGTGATGCGTGGGCTGTCTGTGGCTCGTTGGTCTAGGGGTATGATTCTCGCTTTGGGTGCGAGAGGTCCCGGGTTCAACTCCCGGACGAGCCCAAGCCCTCCAAGCTGATCAGTCTGTATTTGGTTCTTGCTTTGTTCGTGAGTGATCCAAGAAGGTTGGAATAAGCTTGTCCTTCTGCAGCCCAGCCCAGTTTTGCTCAGTACACCTTTCAGGGAAGCCCGTGTTTAGGGAACGTCCATGTTTAGGGAACGCCCGTTTCACCACGCAACCCTAGCTGTGTAATAAAACCAGTGCTCAGCCATGTTACTTTGATCTCTAAAGACAAAAGCAAAAAATAACTGTAGCGGGCACCGATACCACTAAATTGAAATGGCTAGTGTGATGACCTAAGCTTGGAGCCATATTGGAAAGGAAAGTAGAACTTTCTAGGATGTCTAGTCTTGTCTATGTTATGACGGTTGTGCAAGTGGACATGAGCAAAAACAAAAGTACCTTGAGGTAAACCAGCCTGATAAGGGATTTGGCTTGATGGTCTAGGGGTATAATTCTAATTTTGGGTGAGAGTGGTCCCGGGTTGAAATCCCTAATGAGCCCTTTCCTTGCTGTTAACTCGTCGTTCTGTAATCAAGGAAATTTTTTGCTCGTCACCGCAACCGAGCTTCATGACACAGTGAATGTCAAGAGGTTCTCTCCAGCCAGGTTCAAATCCCATACCAGCCCTTGCTTTTGTCTGAACGTGCCCTTCTGAATCTGACGACCGTTTTGCGCAAAACACTATTCTGGGAAGCCCATTTGCAAGGACTCCCCTTTCAGGTTTAGTCTCCCTATTGGTTAGCACCTTGGAGGACCAACTTCGGTGATGAGAACTTGCAAACTCTCTTCGTCATCACAGCTTTGAAATAAAACCAGTGCTCAACGATATCATATTGATCTCTGAAAAAAACAAAAATAATTGTAGCAGGCACCTATACCACTACATTGAAATGGCTTGTGTCATGGACTAAGGTTGAGACAGCCAGATTGGCCGTTTAGCTTGTTGGGCGAGGGATTTGATTCTGACTTTGTGTGTGAGATGTCCCCGGTTGAAATCCTGAATGAGCTCTTACCTTCCTTTTAACTTGTCCCTCTGTAATCGAGGGAACTATTGCCCTTCAATTCAACCGCGATGTAGTTACTCGAACGCCAAGAGCTGTCTGCTTGGTTCTTGCTTGACTGCTTGGTTCTCACGAGTTCTAACAAGGTGCAAAACCAAGATGGGAGCTTGCTTGTTTCTCAACTTGTCCTTCTGTAACAGAGTTTCATTTTGGTCATACTAGTCACCACGAGCAAGCTTTACCGTCATCGTTCACATCTTTCACAGTAATATCTTGTGCAACCATCTCAAACTATTAGCATGAACCTGCAGAACTGTAAGGACATACATTTGCAGGGTACAGTGGAACTCCAGTGGTCCATGGTGCAGTGTTTGGGGGCAGTTTGGCTCGTTGGTCTAGTGGTATGATTCTCGCTTAGGGTGCGAGAGGTCCCGGGTTCAAATCCCGGATGAGCCCGAGTGTTACGTCGAATAGTCTAGCTCTGGGTGGCTTGGCTGCTCAGTTCATGAGAGGTGCAAATCGGTGCTTTTGTTCTTCCATACCCTGCTTCCTTTTTGCTCTGACACCTTTCAGGGAAGTCCAACGTCAGGGACAACCCCTTTCCGCTTTGGTCTCACTATTGGTTAGCATCGTGGAGGGCCAACTTAGGTGACGAGAACTTGCGAACTCTCTACGTCATCACAGCTTTGTAATAAAACCAGTGCTAACCTGTGCATGTTTAAATGAACAAAAATAACAGTGCGTTGAGGTGAAACAACCAGATAGGCTATTTCACTCGTTGGTCTAGGGGTATGATTCTAATGCTGGGTGAGAGATGTCTCGGGTTGAAATCCCTGATGAGCCCTTACCTTGCAGTTGACTCTTCCTTCTGTAATCGAGGAAATTTTTGCTCGTCACCTCAACCGAGCTTCATGATGATCTGGCTGCTTGGCTGTCAAGAGGTTCTCTCCAGAAAGGTTCCAAACCAGGATGAGCCCTTGCTTTTTCCTCAACTTGTCCGTCTGTATCTGAGGGCTGTTGCGCTCGGACACCAACACCGCAAGCAAGCTATCCGTCATCGTTAGTCCAATGCCATCTTATGATGTCAACAGTCCAGCTCTGATTAAGGACTGTGTTGATGCTAGTCTGATGATCACAAAAGCCCCTTTTCAGGGTGTCCACGCTTTCTACCTTTGGTTTAGTGTCTTGGCGTACCAACTTCGGCTGTAAGAACCAGCAAGCTCTCCATGTCACAAAACAAGTTTCACAAGACAGTTAGTCGAATGCTGGCCGAGACCATCTTGTGACGTGAAGAATCCAGCTGTGAATAAGGAGCGCATTTATGCTTGACTGCTTATCACAGAGGCCCTTTTCAGGGAATGCAAATTCCAGAAGAAATCATTTTCAGCAATGTTCCAATAGAGGATGAAAGGAGCATCTTGCACACTAACCATGAGGACAACGTAAGTTCCGAGTTCCTACCGCGTAATATTGGCTCCCTTTGTGTTCTTGGGATTGTACCTGGAAGTGTCCATCTCTGAATAACAAAAATAACCTAATTCAGACAAAATCAGTCTAAAGAACACTGGTTGGGGATGTCCCCTATCCAACAGAATGTAGTTGATGGAATTATTGCAGTGGTAATAAATCGTGGCTCAATAAACAAGGTTTTTTTTTTTTTTGCTGGTTATGATAGGGGATAGCTTGTTGCGACTTTCTGGGGAATCAAAAACCCTGCTTCGGGATATCTCCCATCTCCCAAAACAATTAGTTATAGCCCTGTTTGAATAGAGCGAAAGCAGCAAAGCCCTACATATTTCCTGAAAAAAGCATAGGTGACTTGAAAATTCTAAGAGAGTAATATCTTGTGCAACTACCTCAAAAGTTGAGCGTGAACCCGCACAACAATAAGGCCATATATTAGCAAGGTAGAGTGATGGGTGGGCTGTCTGTGGCTCGTTGGTCTAGGGGTATGATTCTCGCTTTGGGTGCGAGAGGTCCCGGGTTCAACTCCCGGACGAGCCCAAGCTCTCCAAGCTGATCAGTCTGTATTTGGTTCTTGCTTTGTTCGTGAGTGATCCAAGAAGGTTGGAATGAGCTTGTCCTTCTGCAGCCCAGCCCAGTTTTGCTCAGTACACCTTTCAGGGAAGCCCGTGTTTAGGGAACGTCCATGTTTAGGGAACGCCCGTTTCACCACGCAACCCTAGCTGTGTAATAAAACCAGTGCTCAGCCATGTTACTTTGATCTCTAAAGACAAAAGCAAAAAATAACTGTAGCGGGCACCGATACCACTAAATTGAAATGGCTAGTGTGATGACCTAAGCTTGGAGCCATATTGGAAAGGAAAGTAGAACTTTCTAGGATGTCTAGTCTTGTCTATGTTATGACGGTTGTGCAAGTGGAAATGAGCAAAAACAAAAGTACCTTGAGGTAAACCAGCCTGATAAGGGATTTGGCTTGATGGTCTAGGGGTATAATTCTAATTTTGGGTGAGAGTGGTCCCGGGTTGAAATCCCTAATGAGCCCTTTCCTTGCTGTTAACTCGTCGTTCTGTAATCAAGGAAATTTTTTGCTCGTCACCGCAACCGAGCTTCATGACACAGTGAATGTCAAGAGGTTCTCTCCAGCCAGGTTCAAATCCCATACCAGCCCTGGCTTTTGTCTGAACATGCCCTTCTGAATCTGACGACCGTTTTGCGCAAAACACTATTCTGGGAAGCCCATTTGCAAGGACTCCCCTTTCAGGTTTAGTCTCCCTATTGGTTAGCACCTTGGAGGACCAACTTCGGTGATGAGAACTTGCAAACTCTCTTCGTCATCACAGCTTTGAAATAAAACCAGTGCTCAACGATATCATATTGATCTCTGAAAAAAACAAAAATAATTGTAGCAGGCACCTATACCACTACATTGAAATGGCTTGTGTCATGGACTAAGGTTGAGACAGCCAGATTGGCCGTTTAGCTTGTTGGGCGAGGGATTTGATTCTGACTTTGTGTGTGAGATGTCCCCGGTTGAAATCCTGAATGAGCTCTTACCTTCCTTTTAACTTGTCCCTCTGTAATCGAGGGAACTATTGCCCTTCAATTCAACCGCGATGTAGTTACTCGAACGCCAAGAGCTGTCTGCTTGGTTCTTGCTTGACTGCTTGGTTCTCACGAGTTCTAACAAGGTGCAAAACCAAGATGGGAGCTTGCTTGTTTCTCAACTTGTCCTTCTGTAACAGAGTTTCATTTTGGTCATACTAGTCACCACGAGCAAGCTTTACCGTCATCGTTCACATCTTTCACAGTAATATCTTGTGCAACCATCTCAAACTATTAGCATGAACCTGCAGAACTGTAAGGACATACATTTGCAGGGTACAGTGGAACTCCAGTGGTCCATGGTGCAGTGTCTGGGGGTAGCTTGGCTCGTTGGTCTAGTGGTATGATTCTCGCTTCGGGTGCGAGAGGTCCCGGGTTCAAATCCCGGATGAGCCTGAGTGTTACGTCGAATAGTCTAGCTTTGGGTGGCTTGGCTGCTCAGTTCATGAGAGGTGCAAATCGGTGCTTTTGTTCTTCCATACCCTGCTTCCTTTTTGCTCTGACACCTTTCAGGGAAGTCCAACGTCAGGGACAACCCCTTTCCGCTTTGGTCTCACTATTGGTTAGCATCGTGGAGGGCCAAGTTAGGTGACGAGAACTTGCGAACTCTCTACGTCATCACAGCTTTGTAATAAAACCAGTGCTAACCTGTGCATGTTTAAATGAACAAAAATAACAGTGCCTTGAGGTGAAACAACCAGATAGGCTATTTCACTCGTTGGTCTAGGGGTATGATTCTAATGCTGGGTGAGAGTTGTCTCGGGTTGAAATCCCTGATGAGCCCTTACCTTGCAGTTGACTCTTCCTTCTGTAATCGAGGAAATTTTTGCTCGTCACCTCAACCGAGCTTCATGATGATCTGGCTGCTTGGCTCTCAAGAGGTTCTCTCCAGAAAGGTTCCAAACCAGGATGAGCCCTTGCTTTTTCCTCAACTTGTCCGTCTGTATCTGAGGGCTGTTGCGCTCGGACACCAACACCGCAAGCAAGCTATCCGTCATCGTTAGTCCAATGCCATCTTATGATGTCAACAGTCCAGCTCTGATTAAGGACTGTGTTGATGCTAGTCTGATGATCACAGTATCTCACAAAAGTGAGTACACCCCTCACATTTTTGTAAATATTTGATTATATCTTTTCATGTGACAACACTGAAGAAATGACACTTTGCTACAATGTAAAGAAGTGAGTGTACAGCATGGATATCAGTGTAAATTTGTTGTCCCCTCAAAATAACTCAAGACACAGCCATTAATGTCTAAACCGCTGGCAACAAAAGTGAGTACACCCCTAAGTGAAAATGTCCGAATTGGGCCCAAATTGTCAATATTTTGTGTGGCCACCATTATTTTCCAGCAGTGCCTTAACCCTCTTGGGCATGGAGTTCACCAAAGCTTCACAAGTTGCCACTGGAGTCCTCTTGCAGTCCTCCATGATGACATCACAGAGCGGGTGGATGTTAGAGACCTTCTGCTCCTCCACCTTACGTTTGAGGATGCCCCACAGATGCTCAGTAGGGTTTAGTCCATCACCTTCACCCTCAGCTTCTTTAGCAAGGCAGTGGTCATCTTGGAGGTGTGTTTGGGGTCATTATCATGCTGGAATATTGCCCTGCGGCCCAGTCTTGGAAGGGATGGGATCATGCTCTGCTTCAGTATGTCTCAGTACATGTTGGCATTCATGGTTCCCTCAATGAACTGTAGCTCCCCAGTGCCGGCAGCACTCATGCAGAACCAGACCATGACACTCCCACCACCATGCTTGACTGTAGGCAAGACATACTTGTCTTTGTACTCTTCACCTGGTTGTTGCCAGACAAGCTTGACACCATCTGAACCAAATAAGTTTATCTTGTTTCCAGTAATCCATGTCCTTAGTCTGCTTGTCTTCAGCAAACTGTTTCTGAGCTTTCTTGTGCATCATCTTTAGAGGAGCCTTCCTTCTGGGATGACAGCCATGCAGAGCAATTTGATGCAGTGTGCAGCATATGGTCTGAGCATTGACAGGCTGAACCCACACCCCTTCAACCTCTGCAGCAATGCTGGCAGTACTCATACGTCTATTCATTGAGTGAACCATGAATGCCAACATGTACTGTAACATACTGAAGCAGAGCATGATCAGTATGCAGTATTCCAGCATGATAATGACCCCAAACACACCTCCAAGATGACCACTGCTTTGCTAAAGAAGCTGAGGGTGAAGGTGATGGACTGGCCAAGCATGTCTCCAGACCTAAACCCTATTGAGCATCTGTGGGGCACATGATGATCTGGCTGCTTGGCTCTCAAGAGGTTCTCTCCAGAAAGGTTCAAAACCAATCTGAGCCCTTGCTTTTTTCTCAACTATGGAGGACGAGTACAGAGCCGTAATGGAGAGCTTTGTCAGATGGTCTGAGGATAACCATCTTCAGCTCAATATCGGCAAGATCAAAGAACTGATAGTGGACTACCCGCCGAAACAGAAAGTCCCCAAAACCTATTACAATCCAGGGGGAGAAAATAGGGTGTGGACTCATACAAGTTCCTGGGAGTGCACATCAACAGCAAGCTGGGCTGGTCAGAAAACACTGAAGCTCTCTACCAGAAGGGACAGAGCAGACTGTTCTTTCTAAGGAGGCTCAAGTCGTTTGACGTGAGCAGCAAGCTACTGCAGATGTTCTATCAGTCTGTAGTAGCCAGTGCCCTGTTCTTTGCTGTAACATGCTGGGGAGGAGGAATTAAGGCTGGGGAGGCTGACAATCTCAACAAGTTAGTGAAGAAGTCCAGCTCTGTTGTTGGTCACAAACTGGACAATCTGGAGACAGTGGTGGAGAAGAGAATAAGAATCAAAATCAGGTCCATTTTGGGAAATCCTCTTCATCCACTGTATGATGAGCTACGGCAGATGGAAGGCACCTTCAGCCACAGGCTCTTCCCCCGAGGAGCAAGACGGAACGCTTCAGATGTTCCTTTGTGCCGACAGCCATCAGGCTGTACAACACTTAGCCACCCCCTCCCTTGACCTTACTTTTGACTTTTGACTACACTACAAATACACTGCTACATTGTTTTCATATGTGTACCATACTGTACTTTTTGCACTGCTCACAAATCACATCACTGCTTCAAAGCTTTTCTTATATGTCCACACCATACAGCTGCAATATGTATATAGTATTGTACATATGCAATAAGTACATGGGCTACTTGCATAGTTGGATTGTACATTGTTGCTTGCTGTATATACTGCTCATATGTATGTGTGTGTGTATATATATATATATATATATATATATATAATGTATATAGAATTTGTGCTTATGTCTATACATACAGTGCATCCGGAAAGTATTCAAAGCGCTTCACTTTTTCCACATTTTGTTATGTTACAGCCTTATTCCAAAATGGATTAAATTCATTATTTTCCTCAAAATTCTACAAACAATACCCCATAATGACAACGTGAAAGAAGTTTGTTTGAAATCTGTGCAAATGTATTAAAAATAAAAAACAAAAAAATCACATGTACATAAGCATTCACAGCCTTTGCCATGACACTCAAAATTGAGCTCAGGTGCATCCTGTTTCCACTGATCATCCTTGAGATGTTTCTACAACTTGATTGGAGTCCACCTGTGGTAAATTCAGTTGATTGGACATGATTTGGAAAGGCACACACCTGTCTATATAAGGTCCCACAGTTAACAATGCATGTCAGAGCACAAACCAAGCCATGAAGTCCAAGGAATTGTCTGGAGACCTCCGAGACAGGATTGTATCAAGATACAGATCTGGGGAAGGGTACAGAAACATTTCTGTTCATGCGCTGTGAATACTTTCTGGATGCACTGTATTTATACACCCTGTATATACTTTTTATATATCCCTGTATTGTTCTCCTTACTATCTCTTTTAACTCTTCTTTCTTTTCTTTTTGTCTTTTTTTGGCTACTGCTGTGAGACCCTAATTTCTCCATCTGGGGATTAATAAAGTATTATATTATCTTATTATCTTACTAGCCATTTAAATTTTTCCTTTCAGAGATCAAAGTGACATTGGTGAGCATTGGTTTTATTACAAAGCTGTGATGACGTAGAGAGTTTCCAAGTTTGCACGTTCTCATCAGGTACCCCGTTACCTCTCGCACCCAAAAGCAAGAATCATACCCCATACCAACCAGCCAATCTGCCCATGCACAGCTGGAATTTCACTGTACCTTGCTAACATATGTCCTTATAGCTTGGTTTGTGATGTAGACAGCTTGGTGGTTTTTACAGCCGAAGTTAGTACACCAAGACGCTAAACCAAAGGTCGAAAATGTGGGTGCCCTGAAAAGGAGCTTTTGTGATCAACAGACTAGCATCAACACAGCCCTTAATCAGAGCTGGACTGTTGACATCACAAGATGGCATTCGACTAACGATGACAGAAAGCTTGCTTGTGGTGACTGGTGTCCGAGCAAAATGGCCCTCAAATACAGAAGAACAAGTTGAGAAGAAAGCAAGGGTTCATCTGGGTTTTGATCTTTGCTGGAGAGAACCTCTCGAGAACCCAGCAGCCAAATAATTGCAATCGAGTAACTATGTCATGAATCTCAGTTGAGGTGATGAGAAAAAATTTCCTCGATTACAGAAGGAGAAGTTAACAGCAAGGTAAGGGCTCATCAGGGATTTCAACCAGGGACTGTTCTCACCCAAAAGTAGAAGCATAGTTTCAAGCTTAGTCTATCACACTAGCCATTTCTATGTAGTGATATAATTCATTGCCTTCTTAACTGTATACAAATTCACAATGAACTAAACAAATAATAATAATTTATTATTATAGCCCTATACATACCTCATAATCAGCAAGTGCTATTAGCTCTTTGCATGTGAATTTGAGAAGGTGGATAATTTGTACATAGTGTATCTGTATTTTTGTAATTTGTATCTTGTACAACAAACAAGTTCATCACAAGCTGAAGAATAAATAAATACATCAGGTCAGTTATCTCTCTGCTATCAAAGATTCTCAGCCCAGCTGTCAAATAAAAATCCTTGTTTAATCCTGTTGCATTTTTTTGTCTCTGTATACATTACTTGACTTCTGAATGAAAGTTACCATGTCTTTTTCTTGTGGAAAATCTTTTTGATGCTGTTTTTCAGGATAAACACACACACACACACACACACACACACACACACACACACACACACACACACACACACACACACACACACACACACACACACACACACACGATTCAGAAGGGTGGGAATGTTTTCACTTTGTTGTTGTGGTTTCCCAAAGGGTGTGTTTGGTTTTTAATAAAATTAATCAGTTAAGTTTTAAATGGAAATACTTTGAAATGGAGGACAACATATTCCCTCATGTTGTAATAAAGTAACAACATAAGTTGTTTCCATGGTAGGTGTATTTTAATGTTGTGGCTAGACAGCCTAATTGCATTACTAATATGGAATGGGATGTAATTGCCTTTGTATTTCATAAACATTGACAACATTGGCCTTATGAATTATGCCTAACAAGCCATAGCACTGCACTTGAAGGATTTTAAGAAGTAGCAATACCTAACCAATCCACAACCAGGAGTAAGTTTCCCAAAATCCCATGTTATGATCATTAGATAAAATGTGATATCCCTGCTAACATCATGTAATTATGGCATTGTTATTCTGAAACAGGTTTGGGCCCCTTAGTGCTACAGTTCTAATGCTACAGTCTTAATGCCACAGTATACAAAAACATCCTATACAATTGTGTGTTTCCAACTTTGTGCCAACATTTTAGGGAAATCTACATATATGGTGTAGTGGCCAGGTGTCTGCATACTTTTGGTTATATAGTGTATTTCAGTATATGTTCATACTTCACTGGAGCTAATAAAACAAACAACTAAGTAATCTCATTTCACAAAAAAAAAAAAAAACATCTAGGCCATTGAGGCTGTAGGTAATTTGCTTGCTTCTGTCCATTTTAAACCTGATAAGAATGAACCATTGTGCACATTGCTCATAATGCTGTACTCATTACTATATCAGAAATTAAGTCTTATTCCTGGTTTGCAGGTTTACATTGTGACATTTACAGTTTTTTAATTGGTTTAATGCAATTTTCACAAGCAAGTGTTAAATTTTCAAAACTCTTAATACTAATCTCACAACAGATCATTAAAAATCACTTTTTTTTCAAACATTTCAGCACATTTTCAATTATGTTAGTACACAACACAAAATCACAAAGTATTCCTTTCACTACAAATAGTAAGTGTTTTCTCTATATAAACATTTTATTCACAGTAACTGTCTTTCATAATTCTATTACTATCAAACTGTTCATTTACATCTTTCTCGCTCAGTTTAACACATTTGTCTGTCATTTAATCCAACTGAGCTTAATGGTTCATCAGTTAATCATTCGGTATGTCTATAGATTTTCAAGTGGTTTGTAAGGTATAACTACAAATTGCTGTAAAAGCTTTCAATCAGGATAGACCAATCATAATAAATCCCAATTACAGTTTTTTATTTGCTTTGGTATTATTTTCACAAGTAAGTGGTAATTTAAAAACAAAACAAAACAAAACAAAACGAAAAAACCCTTAGTACAAAATTCCGAATTGATTATACTTGTTACACAGCTAGTCATTCTTTCAAAACCTGCTCTCATGCTTTCATTACAGTTATGCATATTTTCTTTCCACAAAATTGTTTCAAAACACATGTAATGAGAACATTTATTGTAATCACCAAATCACAACAGTATGATCTTCTTTCAATTTAGTACTTTTAACAATCAGTTAATTCAACAGAAAACAATGCAAGATACACATTTCAAATCAACCTTGGCTCTGAATGAAGGTTACTATACTATACAGTGTACACAGGCATCACAATAGATGTTACACTTATAACCAAAACTGACAAAGGCTATAATAAAATTTATATTATTTTATTTATTCAACAAGTAAAATATGATCAAAGAACACATCAAAAGTCACTTATACAGGAAAAAATATTTTATTTTACAGTATCTTTTCAACAATACTTTGGTTGCATTGTGAAACAAAAAAATGTAAACAATTTACTGTAAATGGAGATATTCTCAAATTAATTAAAATCAAGCCTGTCTTCATTTGAACAAAAAAACTGTAAATGTCCTACAACAGTAGATCTGAACACCAGTCATGCAGAGACCCTGCCAAACATGAAGGAATTAATAACCAACTGGCCATTTGAGTCAGTTGCGTTGGGAGTACAGAAATTCATACTGTTTCTGGGAGGGGGTTCCCCAGAACTGGAGTTTAGCACTTCTTTCCTAAAGTCAATGTATGGGTCTAGAATTAGGTTCACTTTGTCCATGACAAAGAAGTATTACAGATTTTTATGGACACGTTAACATCTTAAAGGTTTTGAACTGTCTCTGTAGTACAGAGCAGGTAAATAACCAATTTTTGTGAAATGTCTTCAAGCACAGTCAAGTACAAAATCTTCTGTAGCAGACAGGCACTCAAAGCAGTGTTAGATGTATTACACTTGTTGGTGTGCAGTGTTTTCTGGGGGACTACCTGCACCATGGACTTTTTATGCTTTAGCATTTGTACATTTGCATACAACTGTAATTTAATTATCACTCAGCTACTTACTGTAATTATCCAGATGTGAACACATCAGGTTTGGAATAACATGAAGGTCATCCTTTCCATGAATCCGATGTGTCTTCTGTATCATAATCAGGGTCTGGTCATGGTCAAACAGTTGCTCCTTATGATATTGGTGATTCAAACGTAAGTGTTTTTTCAGATGTGAGTATTGGCACACAATCATACATATTCTCTGTACAGCGGTACCTTAGGAGAGAAATCAGTCTCAGCCAACATGGCAAATATTGGTTCCACATTTTAGGTGAGACCTTTCATAACTCTTCGTATTTGTTTTGGTTTTGTGCTTATGCTATAATGTCCTGCTGCACAGTGATATCCTGGCTGTGGATCACTGTCCTCATCTATAGCTGCTAGCTACAAACTACTATGATGGTCAGAAGGATGCTGGACACACAGGGGCCTGTTATACAAAAGCCAAAGACTGAGGGTTTAGGACTGTTCTGATGCTAACATGTTGTGCATGGAGGCATGGGAAGCAGAAAACCTTGAACTGATACACAGTTTATGGGGCTCCTGAGTGGCGCAAAAGAAAAGCATTTGCCCTATCACCCAGAAGGAGTAGGAGGAGGGCAAGGAGTCCAAGACAGCAAAATAGGCCATGCTCTCTAAGTGGGAGGGGTGGCCTACTCTCTCTCCCCTGTCAGTAGTCCCCTGTCATAGTGACACTGGCCAATCTTGGGCTTCTGTGAGCTTATGCATGGGGAAGAGGGTGAGTAATGCTTTCACCCGCCCTGCTATGTTCGTATGGTAGGGGGCAGCTTGCTGGTGAATGGGAACTGGCCGTTAACAAAATTAGGATGAAAATGGGAAAAAGATACACAATTTACATTGAGTTGGTTGTCTGTAGGTCCAGAAAGTATGATTTCACACTCAAATGTGCTGTGTATCCTCCATTGACAGGTTGTTTTCCCAGAAGAAGTGAACTGAGAATAGACAGTGGAGACAACAGCTCTGCTGCTTAGCTCTCAGGCCAATTATATCGGCTGATAGAATATCAGCCAGCTCACAACCACAGTATACACACAAGCACACAAGACATTGTAATGAGTGAGAGCCAGTGGCATTCAGTCCAACACTATAATTACAAATGAGGAAAAACACCATTTTATGCAGTACCTCCACATCATAGCATTAGATCCCTAATAATATGTGACTCCTTGGTACCACAGGGTAGTTGCGAGATGAACTGCTCTAGTGTTATGTGCTCCAGCACTCACTCCAGGTCCATCGGATCCAGCCGCAGCCATCTTTTGATGGTTAAAAACCAACAAGAAAGCTGGCAGGTGAGCTGCTTATGCACTTGGTCCAGACATGGAAGGGGGAGACTCAGGGTTCAGGAGATGTTGAATGGCGGCTTGATCCACAGCCTGGTTATTCACGACTTGAGGCAGGAGTGCTTGTTGATTTTCCTGTATGCTGAGGAGAGTCTGGTGTTGCTGCTGCTGCAGGGTTGCTGACAACTGTAGGATCTGCACTAGAGGATTTTGATCCATGGCAGACAAACCACAGATGCATTTGGCCATGAAGATGGGTTTCCTTTTGAGTCAAGGTTTCTTCCTCATGTAATTTCTAGGAGTTTTTCCTTGCCACTTCCTTTCCTTGTTTACCACATGCCCTTCCTCTAGCTGGGAAAAAAACTATTTGCTGTATGTTTTACCAGAAAATACACACAATATATATATATATACAAAACTCACTTCAACCAAGACCCCAGGGAAAATTACTCCGGCCTGATGTTGAAACATAGCCCGATGATAAAACTACTTTTGGTCACAATCCTAAATGTCTGTATTGATGCAAACAATATATTGCCTATTCAGAGTATGCAGAACCAGGTGCTTCAAATGGTTAAAACTTTTTCATGGTCTTACAGGAGATCAATGATGATTCTCTGCTTTACATGCTACTAAAGAGTCTCATGTCCTCCTTCTTGGATGTGGATGAGTTGATAGGTTACAAAATTAGGGTTTTCATTTGACTATGAATAAATATTATGTGTTCCCCCCATATATCTATGTAGAGGTTTATAGCCATCACAGGCAGTCCTGTCTACGCCTTGTCCCTTGGCAGACACTGGTTCAGACATTCCAGTGCATTTAATCTGAACATGAGAAATTTGATTCATCAGTTGTTCCACCTGTCTAGTGAAATAGAGCTGGAAGGTCACAAGAGAAATATGTCCAAGAATGTGAAAACCCTCATAGAACAGATTTTATGCAACCTTCATGCAGATGTTTACAAAGCTACACACATGCGTCCTTATTTTCCCCCAAAAATATTCCTGCCTAAGACTTATCTTAATATTTCAGTGGATAACCACACTTAAATGGTATGCACCTGTAGGCTTCCACCAAGATTGTTACACTAATTAGCATGTTTGCAATTGTTAATATGTGTGAATAGTTGGTATATACAGGTGTAGCTCAAAAAATTTGAAAATCGTGGAAAAAATTTTTTTTCTGTAATTTAACTGAAAAAGTGGAACTTTCATATATTCTAGATTTATTACACATAAAGTGAAATATTTCAAGCCTTTTTTTGTTTTAATCTAGATCATTACGGCTTACAGCTCATGGGAATCAAAAACCCAGTACCTCAAAATATTAGACTAAAGAATTTATAATACAGAAATGTTGACCTTCTGAAAAGTATGTTAATTTATGCACTCAATACTTCGGGGCTCCTTTTGCATGAATTACAGCATCAATGCGGCGTGACATGGAGGCAATCAGCCTGTGGCACCGCTGAAGTGTTATGGAAGCCCAGGTTGCCCAGGTTACTCCTGGGCTTCCATAACTGCTCTCTACCTTCAGCTCGTCTGTATTGTTGGGTCTGGTGTCTCTTAAAGATTCTCTATGGGGTTCAGGTCAGGTGAGTTGGCTGGCACAAGCACAGTAATACCATGGTCAGCAAACCAGTTACTAGTAGTTTTGTGGGCAGGTGCAGAGTCCTGCTGGAAAAGGAAATCAGCATCTCCATAAAGCTTGTCAGCAGATGGAAGCATAAAGTGCTCTAAAATCTCCTGGTAGATGCAGCATTGACTCTCAACTTGAGAAAACACAGTTTACCAACACCAGCAGACGACATGGCAACCCAAATCATCACTGACTGTGGAAACTTCAGACAGGACCTCAAGCAACTTGGATTCTGTGCCTCTCCACTCTTCCTCCAGACTCTGGGACCTTGATTTCCTGAAATGCAAAATTTACTTTCATCTGAAAATTGTTTGTGGTTGTGTGTACAGAACCAGACTGAGAGATTAAAGGCTCTTTAAAACTTTGTAGGTGTTTTGAGTTAATTAGCTGGTTAGAACTCTTCTCTGGTCAACATTTCTGTATTATTAATTCTTTATTCTAATATTCTGAGATACTGGATTTTTGATTTCCATGAGCTGTAAGCCGTAATCATCAAGATTAAAACAAAAAAAGGCTTGAAATATTTCACATTATGTGTAATGAATCTACAATATATGGAAGTTCCACTTTTTGAATTAAATCATGGATATTCTCTTTTTTTTTTTTACATGCTCCTGTATACTGTATATTGCCACCATGCCCCCACCTCAAGAACATTCTGTAATTAAATGTATTAATTTAGTCATAGATTAAATAAATATTATTCAATACAGGTATTAGTTAGTACTATACAGTACTATGGGGCCAAAAGTGTGTTTACACCTGACCATCACACCCAAATTTGGGCCTTCCCCAAACTGTTGTCACAAAGTTAGAAGCACACAATTGTGTAGGATGTCTTTGTGTGTTGTAGTATTACAATTTCCCTTCACTGAAAGTCAGAGTCCCAAATATGTTCCAGTATGACTATGTCCCTGTGCACAAAGTGAGGTCCATGAAGACATGGTTTGCCAAGGTTGGAGTGGAAGAACTCAAGAGTCCTGCACAGAGCCATGATTCAACCCCCACTGAACACCTTTGGGATGAACTGGAATGCCTACTGCACCTAAGGCCTCCTTGCTGCTTAATGAGCAGATCCCCACAGCCACACTCCCAAAAGCCTTCCCAGAAGAGTGGAGGTTATTATAATAATATGGAATAGGATGTTCAAAAAGCACATATGTGTGTGATGGTCATACATTAGTACAAGCGCTAACTTATTTTGGTACTTAAAAAAAAATACTTAACTTTTGGTACTTGTTAACATTACTTATGATAAATAAAAGTAAAATAATAAATAGTTAATAAATGCATTACCGCTGTTAAAGACTATGCCATGCTCATCCTAGCACTCTTATTCACAAAATGTTCATAACCAACACCTCATAACCTTCAACAATGTTAGTATTGTTTGCCTTCACTCTTCTATCTCTGTATACAGTAATGATTTATAGTCCCATTATACAATATAACTCAGTAGAGGATGTGTTCCTTTTTGAGTTCTTTTTTCATATTTTCCCTGCCACTATTGCTCATGGCTTGCTCATAAGTAATCTTCAGATTAAAGATAAATTAATTGGGAAAAACAACATAAAGTGTCTTATTAAGGTTTTGGACCGCCACTGGAACAGCTTCAATGCATCCTGGCATCAATGCATCTGAAAATGTTTGCCTGGTGCCTGTGAAGCCCACTGCATAAATTTGCATTATTTTCATTCTCATCAAACAATTTAGTGAGCCCTTGTGCCCTGTGGAAGGGGATATTATCATGCTGGAAGAGACCACACCCATCAGGATAGTAATGTTTTATCATAGGACAAATGTTATCAGTCAGAATAACCTTGCATTAATCTGTAGTGAGTCTACAAATGAGACAAGTGGACCCAAAGTATGCCAGCAGAATGTTCCACACAGCATAACAGCCACATTTTCCAAATTGTTAAAAGCTTAAGAATAAGCATGAACTGAATTAAATGGTACAATTCTTGCAAACCTGCTTTCTTTAAAAAAGAAGAATGAATGAATCCGAGCATGAGCTTAGAATTGTCAAATATACTTCTCTGCAATCTTATGATCTTATTTGTTGACCAAAATCATAAACACATCCAGTGCTGACTAGAAATCATCTCTTAGATGTATCTTAGGCCACTCCACCCACAGAAATTCCTATATTACTTTGACTCATTTTAATCCTTGGCAATCTGTCAGAAATGAGTTCACGCCACAGTAGTAACAGAGGGTGTTACCCAAACACACATTCTCCACTTAACATCTGGAAACATCAACAAAATAAACAGCTACAGTGGCCATGATGCATTTTTATAAGAAGACATTGTTTTTTTTCTTTAAAACCTACAATTTAAGAAACACTGAAAACCTGTGTTTTTCAGTGGTTAAATATATAGTACTTAAGTTAGTCTTTCCTGTCTTGAGCCCTGTGTGCCTTGGTGTTTTTCTCTCAGAAACATGACAGAAACTATTCTTTTAAATGAAACAGGACCTCAGAAATTTCATTGCAGCACCCTTCACCCTTCTCTCCTACCCACACACATGCACACACACACACACACAAAATATGTTCAAAAATATCATGGAAGGAGCAACACAGATGCACGCTGGGAAATGCTTTCTGCATTTCCCACCCAGTTCTCCAGAATTCTGTTAAAATGCCACATTAAGCTCTTCCTCTCCAGCCAGTGCTTAAATCAGAGGAAAAACAGAGCACTATTCTCATCATTTCACAAGTAAAACATGAGGATCACACATCTGCTTTTTTCTGCTGCCTCTTACGCATGTTTGGATGCTTCCTCTTTCTCCGTGTCTGTCATTTACACACAGTCTGTGACCGCATGTGTCTTTGACCAGAGACTCCGTCTACATGGGAAATGGGAAGGTGCAGCTGGAGCTTTGCCAAGAAGCAAGAGTAGCATGCTGCTCCTGTGCTCCAGTCAGAAGAGAGCAGAAGGGCATGGTCTTAGTCAGCCACTAAACAGAGGGACACACACACACACACACGCACACACACACAAACATGTGTTGGCTCTATCTCCGTCGACCTGAGCCCAAAACCACAGGGGAACAATTCCGTGTATGTATGCTGGAGGGGCCGCATTAAAGGACAAAGCAACAGATGTATCTGAAAGACTGGAAGAATTAGAAGTCCTATAAATCCATATAACTCAGCATGCTGGAGAACTACAAGACCTTCTCAACAACTGTGACCATCTCGATCAAGTGAGGCTGTTCTGAGCTCATCTTCCCCACTAATGGCAAGAATGAAGAGGGACCGGTTCCTGTTGGCCATCACCTTCATCATCATTCTGACAGTTGATGTCTACTTTGTTCTGCTTCCCAGGCTGAGAGCCTGGTATGACTATTCCAGGGGTGGCTGTAACTGCAATGGGGTTAATGGTAGTGTTGGCTATACTGAACAGGTCCCTCACAAAAAGACATTGAGTTCCTACCTTGTCTCTCAAAAAGGATCCAAGCTGAAGAGGCTCTTTAGCCATCCACTGTATAATATTCATCTGCCAGAGCTAACTCCGGATGAGATATTGCTTGAAGAAGAGGAGCTCATGGAATATTACAGGAGGAAAGTGACCCGCTGGGAGAGGTGAGTGCAAATTATGAATTTACCCAGTGTTAACAAAGTGAAAATTTAACTTTTGGCCCCAAACATGCTGCATTGTTTTTGACTGTACAATATTATGAAGACTGTAGATTATTAACTATTATAGATAAGGAGCATTAACAGAGACATGCATATTGCAAATATAAGCATATGTTGCTTGGGTTCATTCTTTCAGACAGCAGTTGCCACAGCACCACAATACATATATAATAGACAGTTATATAATTTAGTTATGCTTCATTTGACTTGTATAATGATGTTATACTTTTGTCTGTCCTCTGAAAGAAAATGAATATAATTGGCAGTTCCGGGTGGGGGATGAATGTTGCAAGGTAAAGTAAGGTGACTGCTAAACCAACAACTCTGGCTGCAATCTAAATAAACACACCATAGTGCCTGGAACATGATCCTCTAAAGAGTAACACTGAAGGCATGATGCCTTTTTAAAATGCTAAAATATGTATTACATCCAGTTACACCTTAACATAAAGGACCATCTTTCAGGGTACGGTGGCTATATTAAAAAATTGCATTTCAAAATGCAATTAAAATATATGTTCAAACATTGAAATATTTACGTATTGAAATATTTAATACCCAAAGCATTTTACTTCAAAATCCAAATTTTTCCAAATTTGTATATGTTAAATGTGTGAAATGAGCCAAATAAGTCCATAGGAGCATTTTGCAGATTCTATTTCAAAAGTGAAGGAAGTCCAACATACTCTGACAATGGGAAAATTATTTAAATTATATTTGATGGCAGTTCATATGGTTAGCTGTCAAAAGTTTTCTTATGTTTTGGTTGTTTAGCTTTGCCAACCAATGAAAAACTAATTTAGATTGTTTTGAGCAAACTCTAGCCTGTGATTTGTGGATTGAGGTCAACTTTACTGATTGCAAGAGTTCCCTGAAGCACCCAAAAAGCAACTTGTTGAGAACTCATGGCCAGTCACAGAATTATTTGTAAATTTTTGTGCTCACTGTTTGGTGAGGAAGTCAACATCTTAGCTAAATTCAACTACCTCACCATATCCAGGTCTCATCTGGAAAAAGAGTGAACGTATACCTAGAATGTATACCTAGCTTGTAAATGTGCTAAAGTAGGTTTGATAATTGATGATCATGACTGTTTACGGTGTTTTGATGCATGCACACTTATGACTCTCAGCTTGTGTGTAGAAAAAAAAGGCAACATATTTAGAGATGTCACGTTGACAGATTTTTGGGCCAGTTAGCAAATATTTGTAGCCAGATGGATCAATAATTTGAGGCAATGGTGCAAGGTCTGCCAGAAAACAGCTTGATTATATACCCTCCATGTTGTAAATCACCAAAGAACCAAGACATTACTATGGTCATGGACATCCAAATGTGTGTAAAACAAAAAGGTGAAAAAATAACTTTTTTATGAGCGTAGCATCCAGAATGTCCCTGAAAACAATCCTTAATAAATCCTTAATAAAAACTTCTAAATAAAAACTATTCTGCCAGGGAAGATTTACTTGCATCAGATAATCTACGATATTATCCTAACAATTTCCAATATTGTCTTGGAAAATTGCGGATTAAAATAAATTCCTGTAGTAATAATGCCCTTCCTGATATCTTTCAAATATTGGGTTTACACCAACAAAGATTTACACCAACACAAACATTGCAAAAACTATATACAATGGTATTTTTAAAAGTTAGCATATATAAGCTAAAATATCTTCTCCACAGACAGCAGAAGTTCTACATTGAGGCCGCAGCAGCATCGAACATCTCATTGCCAGAGCAACCTGTAAACTTTGATCCTGATTCTAGCTGGCTGCAATTCCATTTGGGGATCAACCGTTATGCACTGTATTCCAGAGATGACCAAAACATTGATAAGCTACTGCAAGATATGCATAGTGCCACTATCATTGGAGCAGGTGGTTATTTGTCCATTGCTAAAATATTGATGATTGATAACCCATAATGGACATTTGAGTACACTACCAGTCAAAAGTTCTGAATCACTTGTCATATATCATGACAAAAATCATGTCATGATACTATTCACTATACATTTATACATATATCATGACATTATTCTATTCACAAATCTTATACAATCTAGTAGAATGTATATATAACATAAACCACACACAACAATGCTTTTGTTTAGTATTTATTTCTTTTTACCTTTATATAATAATTTGTCCTTAATGTCCACACCTCGAGTTGATTACTGCCCTTCAAAAAAAAGAAGAAGATTAAATTTCATATTGACATATTTATTCACATAATGCTTTATGGCTTTTTACAAATGATGGGAAATGTACAGTACTGTAAAAAAGTATTTGCCCCATCCTGATTTCTTCTGTTTTTGTGTATATCTCATAATTAACTGTTTCAGAAATTAAAACAAAATCTAAGATAAAACAAAGGCAACCTGAGTAAAAACAAAATACAGTTTTTAAAATGATAATGTTATTTATTGATGCAAAAAAAAAGTTATCCAATACCAGCTGGGCCTGTGTGAAAATGTATTCGCCCCCATAGTTACTAATTCCCCAAATCTATGAAACTGCATTCATAATGGGGTTCAGCTGGACTAGACACAACCAGGCCTGATTACTGCCAGTCCTGTTCAATCAAATCAATGGTTAAATAGAACTTTTTCCAACATGAAGTTGGTTAAAAGGTCTTACCCAGTTACACATTATGCCAAAGTTGAAACAAATTCCAGAAATGATGAAGAAGAAGGTGAAATACATCAGTCTGGAAAGAGTTACAAAGCTACGCCTCAAAGGACCTACAGGCCTCTCTTGCATCAATAAAGGTCACTGTTCATGACTCCACTATCAGAAAGACACTGGGCAAAAATGGCATCCATGGAAGAATGGCGTGGTGATGCTAACACAGAAGAACATTAAGGCTCATATGAATTTTGCCAAAACACACCTTGATGATCCTCAAACCTTTTGGGAGAATATTCTGTGGACTGATGAGTTGAAAGTGGAACTGTTTGGAAGACAGGGGTTCCTTTACATCTGGCATAAAACAAACCTAGAATTCCACAAAAAGAACATCATGCCTATGGTCAAGTATGGTGGAGGTAGTGTGATGGTGTGGGGATGCTTTGCTGCTTCATGGCCTGGGCAACTTGCAATAATTGAAGGAAACATGAATTCTGCTCTCTACCAGAAAATCCTAAAGGAGAATTTCCAATCGTCAGTCCGTAAGTTGAAACTCAAGCACAAATAGATTATGCAGCAAGACAATGATCCAAAGCATAGGAGTAAATTCTAGTACTAGAAGTAAGTGAAAGACTGATCTCCAGTTATCGGAAGTGTTTGGTTGCAGTTATTGCTGCTAAAGTTGGCTCAAACAGATTTTAAGTTTAAGGGGGCAATTAGTTTTTCACATTGGTGCTAGGTGATAGCTAACTTTTTTGCTTAAATAAAACATAAATAAATAAAAACTGTATTGTGTGTTTACTCAGGTTGCCATTGTTGTATGTTGTATTTTGTTTGAAGATCTAAAACAATTTAATATGAGATATACTCAAAAACAAAAGAAATCGGGATTTGGGCAAATACTTATTGCGATCATTTTATTACAATACTTATTCCAATCAAGCTGTATCTGAAACAAAATGGAGTTCATATTAACTTTGATTCCAAACTTTTCCAACAATTCCGAACTTTTGAATGGTAGTGTCAACATAATTACTAATTACCATGAAATAATGTAGTACTCTGAGCAAATATAAATTATAGATCTAGTGTACCTGAAAATAATGGTCCTTAAAATAACACGATGGGTTTCTGAAAACCTACAAAAATTCAGACAAGATTCCAGTGCATTTAATCTCTGTATGATATCTAAAATTATTAAGACTTAAAAGTCTAATTGATGTCTTCAAATATTTTAGATTACACTCAAGATGAAAAAGCTTTAAAGGGAGCATGTGACTGCTCGCAAGGTAAGTTTTTAGCTCTTTCTGTTCAGCTATAACCTGACAGGGAGACTTCAATAATATTTGGCAGCAGAAATCAGCTAACCTGCTCTAACTAGCAGTGCTTTTGTCTTCTCAGTTTTGCCTTAAGAGACTCTAATGTTACAAAAATCAACAGCTCATCTTGCAACAAGAAATTACTATTTCCTTTGTTTAGTCTAAAAATAAGAATTTGTAACCCAGAGGCAAATAAAAGAAACAGAAAAAAAAAATCCTTTAAAGGTGCTGGTGTAGAGCAAATAGCGGCTGAGTTTCGAAAGAATGAGATTATGGCACTGTGTCCTTTTATCGCAGCTACTGGCTGGGGCACAGTAACCTAAAAGTTACAAACAACTGCCAAGTGAAAAACACTTGCCCTAGAGAAAGGACTTATTCAGCCCTGGAATTGTAGATAGTGTAGCTTCACAAACACATTCTACCAAATCAAAATCACATACACACCTACAGTGGGATAAAATTTAAATGTCTAATCATTTACAAAAATGAGCTAACATGACTAACAACAGAGACACACTGATTTTACACATTAACACATTAACAGTTTTATACATTAATATTTTTGCCTGGGGCATTCACTGCCTTTATACTATTTCTCTTGGGATTCAACATGTTGTACTTGACTTTGAACTATTGATTTGCATCAGTTCCTGAGTTTCTTGATGTGAAGCATGGTTGTAAACTGTTGATATGATATGATATGATATGATATGATATGATATGATATAAAATACTAAAAGGAGGTTAAAAACAGTGCAGTTTCATTTGGAGCCAAGGAATGCTACAACCGCAGACAAAAGCAAAGAACAGGGCATACCAACCACCAGTTTAAATAAAACCCAGCCCTCTGTAATTAAGCTATCACTCCCAGGCCATAAAGAGAAATTTAAACCTCTAACATTTGTTCTGTTATGCATTATGCCAATGCAGTCAGCTATGTGCAGAAAGGAAAAATAAGTATGTATGTGACTCACTACGTGAATGTGTTTAGATAGGACACTTTGCATAGAACAAAAATACCTTATACTGGATAACAATAAGCGACCTTAATATATAATAAAGGTGTGACAAAAAATAATGATCTCCTTTACTTATCCCCACAGTGGTTAAGCCAAGTGGCCATCACTTGAAACTTGCACTGAAATTGCAAGACTTTGGGAAAGCGATGTTCAAACCTATGAGGTAAGCCTAAAAGTAAAAAGATCAAATAATGTATACTTGATGTGTGATTTTATAATGTAAGAAACTGTAAATGACTGGTTTCAGACAGGAACGACATGAAGAGACACCCAAGGACTTCTTTTATTTTGTTGACTTCCAGAGACACAATGCAGAAATTGCCTCTTTCCACCTGGACAGGTTTGATACTTGTTTTTTGTTGTTGCTTTGAAAGGTCATTCAAATTAACAATCAAGCATAATATTTGACTCTATACATAAATGCAACAGTACTTATCTATCCCCTCTGAGCTCCAGTTAATTAAAAACAAAAAGATACTAATTTGGCTGGCAAAGTCCCTAAGACTCTAAAATAAGTGTTTATTGAAAAGAGTCTAAGCTATAATGAATGTCTCACTGTGTAATCTATGCCTCAGATCCTCCTCAGGGTGTGGCAGTCTTAAATACTAAAGCTGCATAATTGCTGTGTCACCCACGCACACTTAAAATTACCAAAGAGGGAGGAATTGTTTCTTAAAGCTGCAAGTAAATAAATACATTTTCAATTCAATTCATTTCAATTTTATTTGTATAGCTCTTTTAACAATGGACATTGTCATAAGGCAGCTTTACAGAAATATATAAATTCAGGATATAAATTTTAAATGTGTATATTTATCCCTAATGAGCAAGAAAGAGGAAACGGTGGCAAGGAAATACTCCCTCAGACAATATGAGGAGAAAACTTTTAGAAGAACCAGACCTAGAAGGGAACCCATCCTCATCTGGGTGACACCAGATAGTGCAATTATAAATAATTCCCTTCTATAACTGTGTACTACATGGCCAAAAGTGCAATTGTGTAACCAGGGAATTCATTACAGTTTTAACATGAAGTCTATTTTGTCAAAGTTATCAGCTGTTCACTGATGGAGACTTGAGTGCAAAACTGTTTATGGCAACTACAGTCCTAAAGCTATCATAGCATTTGTAGTGCTAAGAGAGAAAGCTCTGCCCCCTGCTGTAGCCTTCACTATTTGAGGTACTGTAGAAAAAATTGCGAGCAACTTTTGATCAAAGTGGGCGTGGCGGATCATCACCAAAAGTTTGCACAGTTACTACGGGTGTGAGACCATTCAGTGCTTTATAGGTCAAATGTAGTACTTTATAATCAGTTGCAAAATTTGATTGAGAGCCAATGCAGTGTAGATAAATAGTGATGTGGTCATATCTTCTGATTCTAGTTAGGACTCTTGCAGCTGCATTCTTGACTAACTGAAGCTTGTTTATGCACCTACAGGAACAGCCGAATTATTACAATAATTCGTCCTAGAGGTGGCAAAAGCATGAAGTAGTTGTTCTGCATTGTGTAGTGACATTATATTTCTTATCTTAGCAATATTTCTGCACCAGAGTTTCACAGTGAAGGGAAAATATGAAGATGAAACATACACATTACATTGAATATTAGAGTGCTTTTATTATAAAATGTAGTCATTACTGAGTAAAAAATATATATCTCAGGTGAAGGAAAATATGCATATGATGTGGCATATAGAATTCATGCCAAGTCAGTTCATTGAGTCACTAGTTGGTGTTCAAGGGAACAAGCATGTTAGTGGTTTAGCCATATGAAATGTGATAGAATTAGATAATAAGTAATTGTCAGATTGTTTTTTGAAAATTATTTCCAATGACTTAGCTTAAATTTTTAACTACCCTCTTTTTAATACCTTTATTATACTGCATGCAAGTAGATAAATTCACATCTTATAATTCCACTGCTTTAAAAAAAATTCAGCCAAAATTTTATTTGTCTTTTTTCATCCACTGAAATATTGTTGTGTAATCTGTCCTGCTCAGAGTCCTTGATTTCCGGAGAGTTCCACCTGTCGTTGGGAGACTCATTAATGTCACAGGTGAGGTATTGTACACCACCTACAACGAGGAGCTCCGTAGTGTCTTCTTCACCTCGCCAGGCAAGTTCTTGCATGCGCACAGAAATGATAAATAAGCATTTGCTATTTCTCTTATACTTTTAGCCAAAGATACCTAATCTGTGAAAAATCTCTGTGAAACAATATAGACAGCAACCCTATTGTTGACAAGAATCTTGTATCTTGTATATAAAAATGTATATTCTATTTTAGTTTAATTTACAATTTACTTCTTTCTTTCCTCGTCAGCTAACAACACGTGCTTCTTTGCCAAGTGTTTGTACGTGTGTAAGACTGAATATGCAGTGTGTGGGCATCCAGACCTTCTGGAAGGATCCATGTCAGCCTACCTACCTGGATTGAGTGTAGCACCCCGCATTTCCATCCCCAGCCCCTGGATCCGCTCTTATACCTTTACTGGAAAAGAGGAGTATGCTTAATTCTGATGATTAATAAAGCAATAAGTCAAGGACTTCTAACATGGGATATAAAACATGGAGTGACATATTTGGGAGTGATAGCTTACCTAATAGTTTATGGTTTTAATGGGTTGAACCCTAAGTAATTAAGCTGAAGTTGCAAGACTTTGGGAAAACCCGTCACTATGCTTAATCCTGACATTAATATAAAGAAATTATTCAAGGACTGCAAACATAGTAATCAGTGGATGAAAATAGTGAATTCACATATTTGAAAGTGAAAGCTGGGTTTGATGGGTTGACCTATTTATTCTATTTATTATACCTATTTATTAATTCTAACTTGGCTCCCGAGTGATACAAAAGAAAAGATCTCAGATGAAGCACATGTTAGCCTTCACCCTACCCGATTGGTTGGTGGGTGGGAATTGACAAATGATCAAATTGGGGAGAGGGGGATTCTAAATTTGTTTGTGGACACCTGACCATCACAATCATATATATGCCTTCCCCAAACTGTTGCCACAAATTTGACATCTGTCTTATTATTTTAGATGGGAAGTAAATCCATCATACTGTGACACCATCAAAAGACTATACCCCTACAGCTCTGGAAATAGACTACTGAATATCATTGACATGGCCATATTTGACTTCCTTACAGGTATGTAAACACAACTTGTTCAGTGCTACCCAAGATTTAGATGCATGACTAACTACAGCTAGTATTCGACTGCACTGTACATAATGTCTTATCATTAGCTATTACTACTACAAGACATTCATAACAATATACAGTATGTTGGGTTATCCAACTTTTTTCAAGACATAGTGTGCAAATAACAGTCTGTGAAGCATGTAAAGGACATAATGTTGTTTTCTCTTTTGCTTTATTATTTTAGGAAACATGGACCGGCACCACTATGAAATTTTTACCAAGTTTGGTGATGAAGGTTTTCTGCTTCACCTTGACAATGCGAGAGGGTATGCTTTTATTCACAGTAAATTGATTGGTGCGGTTTTTTTTTTCTTTCAATCCAACCACTTATATTTGCTTGTGTCACAGGTTTGGAAGACACTCCTATGATGAAATGTCAATTCTGGCACCACTGACCCAGTGCTGCATGTATGTATTTCCTGTACAGTTACAGCATATACACTTCACCTTCATAAATAATTACTGAGAAAAGGGAGTGAAGGAAAACCCATTGGAGGTCTCTATGGCGCAATTCTGGCAAACAGCAAAAAAAAAAAAAAGAAACAATTTTTTGGTTTTGGCCAAAATATTTTTTGACACCTCAACTTCAAACCTCAACTTTTGACACCTTATCTTTAAAAACACAAATATAAAGTGTCTAATTGAATACAACTATTTTCATTACAAATATATTAACAACTTGAGAGAAAAGTAAAATCTTGAAAATATTTACATGAATTGCAGAGTATTTGGTTGGTCCCCGTTTTGCTTTAATGACAGTGTGCACTTGAGCTGGCATAGACTCCACGAGTTTGTGCAATCCAAATAATAGTTATGTTAATGGTCACACAAGGATATTTGTGGAGCTTCTTTATGCCAGGTGCAGAGGTGTGAGTAACAAAATGACAGTGACTACAATCACCTTCGTGTTTTATGTTTGTTTTCAAATGGTCTTTTTTATCACTGATATCATATTTATCATATTTTACCAAAAAATTATTTATTTAAATAAATCATCAATAGCCAAACTTGCACAATAAAACAAAAAATAATAATAATAAAAAAAAGTGCACATTTTTTGTGTCCAAGGTTTTGACCTGAACAAAAATATTATTCATCCAGAAAGAAAATAAATGAAGGATAGCAACACTTGAAAACATTTCAGTGAATGAACATAATAGCTCTCATGTTATTAACTGCTTTAACCTTCCTCTGATTATTCTTGTGGTATCTATTCTCTTTCAGAATCAAGCGCTCAACGTTGCTGCGGCTGCAGCTGTTGATGCAACCAGAGTATCGTCTCAGTGATTTGATGAGAGAGTCTTTGGATCGAGATCCACTTAGACCCATTTTGACTGAGCACCATCTACAGGCTCTTGATCGGAGACTGGAACGTGTGGTCAAGTCTGTGAGTAGATGTGTGAAGAAGCTTGGGGAAGCCAAGGTGGTGGTCACAGACTTCATGGAGGCCTCCAGTGCAGCTACAGAGCGAAACCACAAAATAGCAGGTGATGGATGATGACAAGAGAAAAAAAAAGGAAACATGTATATATATTTTTAAAAAAAGAAGGGATCATAGACTTTATGGAATAATCTGGTAGATGTAAACAGAGAGGCCAGGGCAAATACAGGAGATGGATTAAGACATGTGTGATAAAGAACAGAGGGATCAAGCCAAGGAATTATGGGAAAAAAAAAACACTGGATCACTGACTCATGGATGTTCCTCGTGATTCTGGTCTGTCTGAGCAAAACCTTTTATATTTAATTTCATCACAGTCGCCTATGGTGGGGAAATGGGTAAGTGAACAAACACTATTTGTAGATGTGCACATATTGTACCAAATTGTTGCACAATGGACACTTTACTGTGGGGAAAGCTGTTTTCAGAATCGTAAAATTGACAGACGACATCATGTTCCTGAGAAACGGCTGTGGGATTTGTGATGTACTTTTCAGGGAAACACATGTTTGCGTGGAACTTTCAAACATTCCCCTGATTATCTGCTTTTTTCTGCAACATTTTAAACAAATACTCATTAGGGAGAGAGAAAGACAGGACAGAGAGCAGTGAAGAGGTTGATTTCCCCAGAGAAAAATATATGCCATTAAAATGTCTAAAACAGATTGGATTTGTGGCTTTCGGTCCAGACGGCAAGCAAGCATATAATCCTTGGCTGTCTCTTCGCTTCTTGTCGGCTTTCAAGTGAAATCTCAAACCTGCCAGAAAAAACTATTTACAGGCAACCCTTCCTCTGCCAAAACTTTGTTCCAACTTGTGGTATGCATTTTTATTGCAACATAAATGTCAAAGGTAGAAGGTAGAAAGCAGTTTTTGGAACAGGCAGCAGCATGTTCCTAGTGACAACAAAAAATGCCTCTTTTTTCAAATATGTAAAACTAAATTATAAAAAGCTGTTCATAAATCTATTAGTGAAAAGTGAGTGAGTTGAATCAGTTCTTAATCCCTAGTTTTAATGAAGTCCCACATGAAGCAGTTTACCCATTTGGACTGCAAAATTTCAAAACAATCAAAAAGATTGTGGTCTGTATTTCCTTGTTAAGAAATACTATACTGCTTCAATTCTTCCTTGTTAAGAAATACTATACTGCTTTATTACTTCCTTGTTAAGAAATAATATACTGCTTCATTGTAAGATACATAAAAATGTGTTCGTCAAGGTTTCCCTGTCCTTATGTGCTCTTGGAATGCTTACATGAGATTTCTAAACATTAGCAAGCTTTCCTTTATTTCACACATTAATCAAAGCACTTCAGTTCCAGTGGGGACCAGTTTTATCCATGTTTACTTTCCACTTCAAAACATACCCAGGTTCAGTACTCTAAACCAGTGTCAAAACCCGGATATGAAGCACTTCGTTGTTTTTCCTGATTTAACAAACAATAAGAAAGGCAAAAACCAAAGACTGCCCCCTTGTGGTTGGTATACATTATGACTCACTTTTAATGATGCATCCATTTGCCCTGCACAGGATTAAACAGTGGATGATTAAGTATTTTTGATCTAAAGTTAGAATTGAGTATGTGCTGGCTATTAGGACAACAAAGAAAAGATTAATGCAAACATGTCTCAGCAATGTTTTATTGCTTAAACTGCCATTTTGACAAGCAATACCAAAAAAAAAAAAAAAAACAAAACAAAAAAAACAACATTTAGTTGATGGTACACTGGAAATCAAAGCAAAAGTGAAATAATTTTTTTTAAAAAAAGAAATAGAACATATGGTCCACTGTTTATGATACCTGAAGTTCTAATGACTACAAGTATCATGATACCAGCTCATGGTTTGGGCTAGCAAGAGTATAGCGTCTTTAGTAACAAAAGCCAAGCAAAGCTAGATTAATATACGTTGTCATACATAGAAAGATAGATGAATCATATAGACGGTGAGTGAGAAACTCTGGGTACCTTAGGGCATAAAATACTATTTAATAAATATATAATGTGAAGGAATAAAGTGTAACAATGATGACAGAGGGCACTGGGCATTCTCTATGGCTGAACCTTCCTTTTATGCACTTTAAAAACAGCTATCCTGTAAATACAAGGGTGAGTCAAATGAAAACCTTAACTTGTTTAATTATTATTATATTTTTTTAGTTATCGCAAATAGGGGTCACAAAAGTGAGATTTTTTTCTATATAATCTCCATTCAGTTCAAGAGTACCTGGATTCTTTTAGAAACAAATTTGCTTCCATTCTAATTTATGTCTCAATTTTAAGGTTCTCATTTGACTCAACATCATATCATTTTCATCCTTCATGCAGTGAAATTGTGCCATTTATATCTACATTACAAACACAAAACCACAAAAAATATTTTGCTCAAAACAATGTGTTGTTGCATGAAGTTCAGAAAAAAAGCAAGTATACATTAATTAATATGGCCCAAAGCTCCTAAAGTAAACTTGAAAATAAGATGCAGTGAAATTAAAAATGACAGTATGGAACAACTTACTGAAATGGCTTTGCTAATACTGGAGTTTTACAGTTTATTAAATCTTGCCATTTTGCTTAATTGCTCATGTGATAACTGGAAATATTCTTGGCTGGAATTAGGACTGTAGCATTTTAAACAAGACTTCTTGTTGTTACCTGCATTTTGGCACTGGCTCTGAACCCCACTGAAACTATCACTTTCATTCAAATAAAGCCTCGGTGCAAGTAACAGATCATTCCTAGAAAGATCAGTGAAATAATGGTTAGAAATTCTCTAACATACCACTAAAATTGTGTGACACACACACACACAGACACACACACACACACACACACACACACCATCCAGTTTAATAGGAACACCGGTATACTCATTCACACCTGCTCGTTCATGTTGTTATCTAATCATGTGGAAGCAGCACAATGCATAAAATCGAGCAGATACAGTTCAAGAGTGTCAGTTAATTTTCACATTAAACATCAGAATGGGGAAAGGTGTGATTTCTGTGACTTTATCCATGGTATGTTTGTTGGTGCCGGTTTGAGTATTTCAGAAACTGCTGATCTCCTGAGATTTTTAACATGCAACAGTTTACACAGACTGTAACTAAAGCTCTTGACCTCTAACTGCATGATTTTATGCATTATGCTGCTGCCACATGATTGAATGATTGGTTTAACTACATAATTGAGCAGGTGTATAGGTATTCCTATTTAAATGGATGGTGAGTGTATACATGTATATAATTCCTTCACTTCAGGGGATGCAACATACAAAGGAAATCTCATTGATGTGTATGACTTCAAGAAACAGTTACTTCGGTAGGGGTAAGACACAAAGCTTTATAAAGCATGCTTACAGTTTCTGTGTATGAATTTGATAGGGAAAGTTCTCACTAAGTATTTTTAATATACCTACTAATTCAGTTAGTATTTTACAAAACTACTCTTAAAAAATGACTTCAACTACAGCAAAGCAAACTAAAATGAAAACGTGTCTTTTGAACAGACTTTTTAAAAATATAATCTCACCCCTCCATTTGTCTTAAATAGTTAAATGTAAAAACGATGCCCAGTAAAGGCTGTGTGTGGATTTATCTTCAGTAAGTTTTGATTGTCTGCTCACTAGTATGTCAATGCTGAGACAGAACAGATGCCATTTTGCTGTTTTTAGCAAGTGCAATGTTCAAGTGCAGATGAAGTATGCTTACATTGGTGAGCAATAAACGAAGAGTAGAAAGGAAATAAAAGCCAACTGCATGAGTGGAACCCTGCTATTAAAGAGTTTTGTATGTGTTCAGACAGACAGTGACACAAAGCTGTTGTACTGCTGGATGTTGCGTTTAAGGATGTCTGAGCAGGGGCCAAGCACTCGTTCGAAACGTGGTCGGTCCAGCTTAACGCACTTCAGAGGGCCTCGGGCTACTACAGTGGCGGCACGTGGTCGATTCATTAGCAATGCAATCTCCCCTAGAATACACAAAGGAGTGTGTGAGCACATGATTACAGTTAATATCGAATAGATGATCATTCTGGGTAAAGCACAATAAATTTGGATAAAATAAAAATGTAAAAAAAAAGAGACCAAAATTAAATATGGTCCACTGTGTATAGTTTATCTCTGAAAGAGATGTTGCTTAAACTGCCATAAGGAGATAATTACAGATTCCCAGAGTTGAAAAACGTCTGACTCTGTCCGATAACTATCATGTATGGAGCTTTGGCAAAACTGTAATTTCATAAATGATAAATTGTAATTTCTGAGAAACAATAACACCTTTAAACAGCTGAGCCTTACTATCGAGAACCCAAGCTATAATTACAGAGAAACGTAATACCTCCAAAGACGTACTGTAATTTATCTTGCAGAGGATTTAAAAAAAAAGTACTCACCAAAGTAGTCTGAAGGTCCCAAGCGACCCACTTCTACAAACTCCTCATTCTCAGATCGTCTCTGCAGTACAGCTGCACATCCCTGGCAAAACATACACAAGCTTCAGACATGTAACATGTAAATGTGGTGGAAATCACTGCAAGTTTACGAATGGAAACACCCAGGCACCTCCAGTATGATGAAGAACTCATCCCCAGGTTCTCCCTGTACTACAATCTTCTGGCTGTCCTCGAACTGCACCGGCTCCAGAGCGTCAGCCACCGTCAGACGCTCCCATTTATCCAGTGACTCTGGGAACCAACAGCATTCAAACATGTTAAAGCTGCAATTAAAGTTTTCAAATGACAATAACTACGTAACCATTTATGATTTAAGGATCTGTATTTTTAAAAAATACTGTTTACCTGTACCTGTCTCAGAAAAAGTCATTCTCAATGCTCAACAGATGTATGGAATCCTTTTCTGAGAAGCATGCACATAATGCTGCCTTCAAATCTGGCTTGGCATTTTATCAGACTGTTTTTAAATGTGGGTTGTTGTTTTTTTGTTTGTTTTTAAATGGGACATACTTTATCACTTGGGCACAAAATGTTTTATATGTTTTGTCTTCGCAAAAACCATGCAGGAGAGTTTACAATATTTTAAAACTTCCAAAATATTCACACAATCAAATATTGGCAAATGCATAACATTTACACATGTAGCATGTTTTTTTTAAAAAAATTTTTATTGCAGCTGGCCAGAGCCCAACACTGCCTTTAAATTTTTTAAAAACCTTGCACTGATTTTTGGTTTCTGGGCCTCTGTAAAACTGTGAAGAGACCAAGGGTAACGCTCAACATGCTACCACCACCATGTTTTACTGTAGGGATGATGGCAAACAAAACGGTAAGGAAGGCTCATGCTCAAATTAAACATATAAGCTCTACATTCTGACCAGTAAAGCCAGAAACTTCAAGAATTGTAAAAAAAAATATATATATATTTATCAGAAAGTATTCCACAGTGAAAAATGGGCATTAATAAATAAACAATGATTATATTAAACTCCATTATGTGAAACACATAACAGCAGAAATGTATTTCAAAAACATAACTGCAGTTTTAAACCAAACAAAGCCCTCTGCTGTTACTATCGTTTCGTCCCTGTCAAAAGGTAGGCAACACTTACCGAGAATAGATACTTTACTAAGGAACTCTTCATACATCTTCCTCTTTCTCAGAGTACTTCCCTAAAAATACACACGCATGTTAATTTGCAATTTACAAACTGAGCACTAAATTGAAAAGCACTTCATCAGTTATAGCTTGTATTTCATTACCATCAGTATTCTCCTGTAGCTGTCTCTGTCGATGCCCCACAGTTTGACGTTGGTCTTCGCTCGGACAGTGGCTGCGCGGGGAGTACCGTAGATCAGTGCCAATTCACCAAAACTGCCACCTTCGCCGATGCTGGTTGCCCACTCATTGTTCACATAAACCTATTCCAATCCACAACCCAAACCGAAAGAACATTTACTACATAATAGGCGTCGTTCAAAATTAAACGTTCATGCACAACGGTCATGTCTAACCTTATATAACAGTTTATAAGATTATTTAAGAGTCAGGAAAATAATCAATGTTATTATGAGGTGGCAACTGTAACACTACTTTGTGGGCCATTGTTAATTATTTTATTTTATTGTGGTCTATCTGTGAGGAAATCTTCGACCCAATGCACCAAAGCGGAATTTATATTCACATTATACAGACGTGATCGAAGCAAATGAACCTGCATTGTATTAAAAGCTGAGGTGGAATCAATAAAAAGTGTCCGTGCATAAGATTTATAGTCCTGGACATGCTTTACAATAAAATCAATTGAAGTAATTGTGGAACCTTTTGTACCACTGTATGCTCTATAGGCAAACCGCAATGGATCTAAAATCTTACTCACTGAAGACATAACATGTTTATTTACAATTCTTTCCATACAATTTGCCAGGAGAGAAGTCAATACGACTGGTCTAAAATTTTCATGTAGTGTTTCCCCTGATGTTTTAGGGATAGGTATTATCATAGATATTATCCACATATGTGGTACTGTGTGCTCATTAAGTAATATCTGAAATAACTGTATAAGGGGCCCTTTGAGTTGTGGGCTTTATTAACATTAATACGAGCTAAACATGCAGCCACGTCCTGTTCGAACAACAGGGGTGCTGAACCTATCGGAATTTACTTAAGAACTTCTTCACTTGTTTTACATTTCCTAAGTAAAATTTCTGTTCAACTCTATTTTTATATGCACACAACATTAAATAATATTTAGGTCACGTGACCCAAAGACAGGCTTACGTCCATTTCGCCCTGGTCGATTACGTAGAAGTTGTCGCCTTCGTCACCTGCGGAAGTGAGATTTAAAAAATTGCATTCAGGATCATACACAAAAACAAAGGAATACATTTTATTAAATTTGATTTAACTGTAAATGTCAAACCCTGCTGAATAACAGTCTCTCCAGCTATGTAAGTGACAGGAAACATGGCATCAAATATATCACTGTGGAGAGGTGGGGGGGATGTGGAAAGAGAAACAGTTAATGGCTTACGTCCACAAAATCTTAATGTTGCTTCTAAAAAATTTTATTAAAAAAAAAAATAAAATTCCTACCTTCTTTCATTGTCATCCAAGTGTGAGAAAAGCACATTCTTTTCAATAGCTTTGGCTAGGGCTGCCATGGTTTTGTAGTCTTTAGGAATAACCTTTAAAAGCAGAAATTGAGCAGTGAAATATCAGAAAATGATAATGTTTTTAAGGGTGCTTTTGAAGATTACTAGTGTTCTGGGGTGCCTATAATAGTCTTTAGGGCTGCTGACCTTTCTCACATAAGAGGCAGCATCCTCCTCAGTGTAGACCTCAGCACTGATGGCCCCTCTTCTCCTACGGCCCTTTACCACCGGATTCATGGGAGGAGAAACCTCATCCTCACGTGAGTCTGAACGTGAGCTTGCCTTCTGTTGGTTAATCAACTGCTTAGCCTCCTCCTACAAAGATCATGTGGTAAGAACCATCAAATGATCAGTAAATGACTGTACATTTGTATATATTATGTTTACTTATATAGGTATGGTAATTGTTAACTACAGTGCAAAAAGTTTCCAGAGAAACAGGATGTTTTGGACAAAAGCCCTTCATCAGCTGTACAAGTTTCTGAGGCTGTAGGAGGTAAAGCCAGTAGATTACAGCCAGTAGATTACAGCCCTAAACACACAAGTCGTTCTACCAAAGAATGGTTAAAGAAGAATAAATTTAATGTTTTGGAATGGCCAAGTCAAAGTCCTGACCTTAATCCAATAGGAATGTTGTGGAAGAACCTGAAGCAAGCAGTTCATGTGAGGAAACCCACTAACATCCCTGAGTTGAAGCTGTTCTGTACTGAGGAAAGGGCTAAAATTCCTCCAAGCCGGTGTGCAGGACTGAGCAACAGTTACTGGAAACGTTTAGTTACAGTTATTGCTGCACAAGTCTCACCAGATACTTCACATACACATTCACAGAGAGTTCACAGACTTTTGCCACTCACAGATATGTAATATTGGATCATTTTCTTCAATAAATAAATGACCAAGTATAATGTCTTTGTCTCATTTGTTTAACTGGGTTCTCTTGATTTACTTTTAGGACTTGGGTGAAAATCTGATGTTTTAGATCATATTTATGCAGAAATATATACTGCAGACACAGTGTTTGGTTAAATCTATAACACTGGCCATACTAATCACTGGTTTGAATAGGTAATCAACATTAGAGTTATCACTAAAGTTGTCCGGCTAGATTGTTGCTAATGATACTTGCTATTGTCTGCTGGTTATCTTGTTGCTAATGCTATACACTATTGTCTGCTGTTGTTTTTGTGCTGCAATTTCAGTCCAAACTGTTGCATGAACGTTTAAAGTTCACTATAGTACAGCAGTACCGATAGCCACTTAAGCCTGTAACAGAGCAAACAAAACACATGCTTTCATGGATGTGTCCATGTTTTGGTCCCCCCCCCAACCACACGTCAAACATCCTGCGGTGGGAAATGACATTACTATAACTTGCAAATTACCACAAACATAGAATAACAATACACATGACAAAGGTTAGAAAACAAGTACACAATTTTCCAGTAGCAGTGTGTGAATAAATGTGGGGAAGCGTTGGTCCTTCAATTAGCTTGTATATAGTGAATATAAAAAATGAAATAAATAAATACAATGTTCAGTTCAATAAAATAAAGCAGTTTTATAGATTCAATTGTAGTGTAACAGTTAACTACATTATTAAACACCTAGCCCACTAAAAAAATTTTTTAGACATTGCCCCTTTGACAGAATCTCCATCACAGGCAATAATCTTAAAAGTGATTGCGGACTGTTTGCGCTTTCATTCTTAGGATAAATTTTATAAGCATTTACAAGATTTTATAGACCTGAACATATATAACTTTATTTTACTGAATTCTATTTTTACTATAACAAAACACTGTTTGCTGTGAATTTGTTTGCACATGAAAGATTGCAATGTTTGACATGTATATAAATTGGTTTAAAAAAAATAAATAAAAAAATCATCCAGCAACACTTCCTTAAAACCCGTTACTTGTCTAGTCATTCATATCACATCATCGACTAGTCAATTTAAAAAAAAAAAAAATCCGTATTTCAGAGCGAGTACGTCCCAGTCTGTCCTTGCCTTTGTGAACATTATACTGTAATGTCAAAATGCTTAATACTGTAAAATGTAAAAGAAAACAATACAAGCAAGCAGACCTTTTCAAGTCTCTCAAAGTACTCTCGAAGGAAAGCCATGGGCCTCTCAGGCCGCGCCGTGCACAGCTGCACGATGCAGTCTTTCAGCAGCTGCTGGATATTGTGCTTCTGTACATAGAGCTCACACTCACGCAGGCTCCTCTCCTCTTCACTGCTTGATGCCATGTTGACCTGTGTCTTTTTAGACCTCTGGATCTAGGGGCAAAAAGGAGGGGAGATGAGTACGGGTTAATGCTGACGGAAGAAAATAGAGCAAGAAAATACTAAACGTAACAATAAAATAAAGCATGTGAATGCATTATAAAGTGATAAAATGTCAGCTTACATTGAGATACAGCTAATAAAGAGCTCACCAATAGTCACAAACATCCTACAAACCATATTACACAGTTCTAGTACTGCACATGTATCATTGTAAAGAAACCTGTGGGAGCGTTTAGCACCGCAATAAATATTTTATAAATAAGATACTTTCACCACTTGAATAAAACATCTGTAACTTTTATGCATATAATATGGTATCGCCTCATTGCCAGACTGTGTTCTACTTTCTAACACAGTGTGCTGCCAGTGAAATATTTTCCTTAAAACATCCAGATGGTTTTATCTACTGATCACATTCAGCTGGCTACGTCCACCTTACTGAACCTGGAACAAACTCATCAAGATGGTCATCAAGGAAAGGCCTGTCATGACAAGTACTTTCGTTGGATGATATATCGTCTCAGAAATGACTGCGATAAACGATATTATTGTCATTTTAAGACCATTTTATGCCACAGATAGGCAGTTTTTGTCTTCTGGTGAAAATATCCTATTAATTTAATCGATATTGTGTCATGTCATATTTAATTTTAGTCTGACTAAAATGGCATCGAGTATTAGTCAACAGCATTTTAGTCGTCACACATTTTAAATATTAACTTAAACAAAAACACGTGAGAACTGTCCTTGTTGTGAAAACCTGATCTCCTGAAATAACAACATTACAGTGAGTTCACTTCTGTAATACAATATTGTGAACTCTTTATGCTTCAGTTATTCGTTGTGCGTGTTTCAGTGCGTTGTTACAGAAAGAGCGTATTCACGACATGACTTACCGTTCTACCTAGCGCATTACGTTCACGTTCACGTCATTTTGTGCAGAAGCAGGTTGTAATATTACGTTTATGTCGTGTAAATGTCTGATTAATCTCATGTGTGTATGGGATGCGTTTGGGTGAGTTAATTAACCCGCTAGTAAAGCTCTTCAGTTTAGCGCTGTTCATTTGCTGTTCAGCTTCAGCTCACGCAGCTTAAGCGGCTCAAACCCCGACATTATGGACTAGGACTGGATTATTTCAAACACTAGGACTATTCTTTCTAGATTTTTCTTCTTCAAAAAACATTCTTACTGCATTTATTAATATCTTGCGTGTCATTTTTTTTTTCCAACACTATTTTTAATTAAAATCCGTGTTAAATGCACAGTTTTTGCATTCAAATGTGCATTTTAACTTAAATTCAACAAATATTTGAAGTTCGAAGTTTAATTTGACAGCCCTAGAGCAAACGAGAGGAGAGAAGCAGAGCGCATGGCTAAAATGTTGGTGACATTCTTTCTTATTTAAACAAACACGCATGTAAGCACAATGGGCGATATTGAGGTCATGTCCATATATCATATGATAAGTCAATAACGTATTTATCATTACAGGCCTAATCAAACACGCATGAGAACATTGGTAGTTTTGGAGTGCTTTGAAAATGAATCAATGTTCAGTTGCTGTTATCTGTTTTAGATGCGTCATTGAAGGCAAAAATAAATGTCAAGGTTAGGTGTAACCTGAAATGTTTCGTACTGCTCCCGGCTTCCTACCATGCTCCAGCTGCATACATTACAGAGAACGCAGAAATGAACACAAGTAAATGACAGCAAGGCTTGAATTTGTGATCAACTATTTCTAAAACATGACATTACAAAGTCTTAATTTGGATTAAAATGTCCTAGATATTTGATGTAACTGGTAACTAATTAATTCTTTCGTTAATTAAAGTGGTGGTGGTGTTTTTTTAAATCGTCATCCTAATTGTCATAATTTATCATAAATGATATATTAATATATCCAATAGTTGCAGCCCTAGTAGTGTGTTCGCTATTATCAAATTGAACACAGCTTCTCAAAAAGCAAATCAAAGACCATCTAAACAGGTACAGAGCGTGTTCAACATTCTACCATTTGTTTATATGGGAAACCTGAACATCCTATAGGCACATAAAAACAAAACTCTGTCCTGCTAAACTATGACACGCCATTATACCTGAGAACACAAAAATGCTGGAAATAACCTGAAAATACTCTACATGGCCAAAGGTTTGTGGATGCCAGACCATCACACCCATATGTGCTTTTTGAACATCCCATTCCAGATTATTATAATAACCTCGAAACTTCTGGGAAGGCTTTCTGCTAGATTTTGGAGCGTGGCTGTGGAGATTTGTGATCATTCAGCTACAAGAGCATTAGTGAGGTTAAGGTCAGGCACTGATGTTGGGTGAGGAGGCTCCAGTTCATTATAGTGTTCAGGTCAGGGCTCAGTGCGGGACACTCGAGTTCAACATCCAATGAAGTTGAAACTGTAATGCTACAGCCGCCAAAGACATTCTGTACAATTGTGTGCTTCCAAATTTGTGGCAACCATTTATGAGTGTGAAGACCAGGTGTCCACAAACGTAACACATAAAGCATAATGTAAACTGTAAAAGCATTTGACAGTCCATACAGGATTTTGCTGAGGTTTTTGATGTGATCGTTGTAGCCAGAGATGCGTGATTTGTGAGTGGTTTTTTTTTTTTGTGTTTTCCGGCGGAAAACTACTTGATTTTGAATTTAAATTGCACTAAATTGTTTTGCACGGTCTTTCACAGTGATGTTTATTGGTAAATGAGACTTTTTTTTAGCTGTACTCATGTTCGACGCGCGTGAATCGAAGAGAGCTTCGGCTGAATACATGTTGTGATGATGTCACATGACACATCTTGGCCCAAATCTGCAGGAAACCTGTGTTAATTTAGAAAAAAATCACAAACTTCTGCAAGTACTGCAGAATTCGCTCGATTTCGCGTTAACTGACTAATGCTGCCATCGCAAAAAATCCTGGAGGGACTGTTTTGAGATTTCCTAACCACACTATTCCATCACACACCTATGAGAACCTGGTAGGCCCGAAATTCAAGATCTGAATAAAGCAGGTTTAAATCAAGACGTCAAACATGAGATCATTCGAGTACTGTGATGATAATGATAATGAATCTTTATTGGTCACATATACAGTAGAGCACACTGAAATTGTTTTCTTCGCACACCCCAGCCTGTCAGGAAGCTGGGGTCAGAGCGCAGGGTCAGCCATGATACAGCGCCCCTGGAGCAGAGAGGGTTAAGGGCCCAACAGTGACAGGAGCTTGAACCCCCGACCTTCCGATCAGTAACCCAGAGCTTAACCGCCAAGCCACATGGATGGCAGAATTACCGTGTTCCGTCACTGAATGAGCTTTTACACTATAATTTTTCGTAGTAGCTCATGCATTTATGTAATATAAATATAATCTGATTTACACCACACAAAGCCAGCAGATCCACATTTACTCATTATTATATTAAATTACCACATTAATAATAGCAACCCTGATACGTACAGTGATGATCAACAAGAAAGTGTGTATGTATGTATACACTTTATACACAGGTGAAATGAATAGGTTCGAGCTAGAAATGAATAACAGACCAGCATGGAGGACTAGCTGACCAAGTCGTCCTGTTTTTAAGGAATGCTAATGCATCACAAGGATCATATTTTACAGATCACAGAAAGAAACCTGAACATGTCGCATGGGCTTTCAACATCCTGCTGTTTCAGGAATCAGAACATTTACAATTTAGCATCTAATGCAGCTTTAGGCCCACAGAAGCGACGCCATCTTTATATTCGTGTCATAAACAAATAACACTGGCCGAATCCCAAACGGCTCCGGATTGGACAGTAGTGCACTCAAGCCATTATTATTATAATAATTATTATAATTTTAATATTATTATTATTATTATTATTATTGTTATTATTTCACACCCTGCGTTGGTGCAGTATTTCCATAAGAACTGGGCAGAGATTTGGGAATGAGCGAGCAGCATTCTCCACAGGTTTAGCTGCTATTAGCATTTAGCTGCTTAGCCATTCGGCCTCATTAACAGAGCGTCGTTACACCTCGGTTTACTGTCACACTGCGCCGCGCTAAAACTCTAACAACGAAAAGACAACATCCAACCTTCCCAATCCTCTCGAATCAAACTAAATTCATTTTACCTAGAGATTTAGCGTGTTATTATGTTCTCTTCCACTGCCGAACGGGTTTCTCTGCTCCACCGGAAACGGTCGAAACCAATCCAAAACTGCCATTGACGTCAATTCGCCTCTTTGACACGGAAGCCGTAACCATTGGCAACCTTAAAGGGAACGTTGCACCGTTTTTTAAAAATTATTATTATTATTGTTATTTTTCTTTTTTTTTTTTTTTTTAACTAACCTGTATACTTGCACGTCTTCTCGTTCTTTCTATACATCGATAAACAAAGGTTAACAAAAAAATGTTCTTCATTTTTGTAGATTTTTTTTTTTTTTAGAACGTCAACAACAGGATCAGAGTATTTACTGTCATGTGCACGTGTCTAATGAAATTCTTAGTTTGCACATTGTGCAGTATAGATTTCCAACCAAATATAAATAATAACAAATCAAATAATTAAATGTGTGGTCATATTTAACATCATCCCTGCTAAATAGTACAGATATAGAGATATGTACTTTGACATTAAATGTAAGCCCCCCTCCAGCCCTTCTCCTGATTTCTCTGTATTTGTCACAGTAAATGGTTTCAGATCCTCATACAAAATGTGTTATGAGACAATGATAACATGAGGAAACACAAATACAGCGTTTAAAGTGAATTTATCAAAGGAAAAGGGTTATGAAATACCTGCATCACCCATTTGAAAAAGGCTCCCCTAAATTGAATAATTGGTTGTGCCACTTTAGGAGCAACAACTGCAACCCAACGATTCCTACTGTATAACCAGAGATCTGTCTTTACCAGCGAGGCCTGATGTTTTTTTTAAAATGTTCGCCTGGGTTCTTTTGGGACTTCCTGGATGAGTTGTCAGTGTGCTCTTGGAGGAATTTTGGTTGGCCGGCCACGTGCAGTAAAATTCACCCTCGTTCCAACTTTTCTCCATTTGGAGATAATGGCTCTCACTGTGGTTCACTGGAGTCCCATGGCCTTAGAAATTGATTTGTGATTCTTTCCAGACTGAAATATTTAAATGACTTTTTCTGTCATCTCTTCCAGAATTTCTGCTTGTTTACACTTTTAGCCTACGCTACATTGCACATTGAAAGGTTCTATTTCAGTGATGTTTAGGTACACCATGGTTGGCTGTTATATAATAAGAAATATAGAAAATTCTAAAGGTACCACTGTATGCTTTGTTTTCTAAATTGGAAGTTCTAGCACCTGAGAAAAAATATGGACAAAATAAAAATGAATATGGAAAAATACCAGTAGCATGTATGCTAGAACCCCAAATAACCCAATATTGTTTTACCATATTCTTACCTAATATGACTCTAACCACACCCTTAATGTATATGTTTTAATAAAATACTTCATTTCACATATGATAGTTATATATTGAGAACAATGGCTAACACAGAGAGTCAGAGAAGGGTACATAATCCCTGTCATTCTTTAGCATTGTCGATTTGGATAAACCACATGCTTTTCTCTCTCTCTCTCTCTTTTCTTTCTTTCTTTTTTTTTTTTTTACATGGTGCACGAAAGATGTACATATTGGTGAACTGGCTTTTTCTTCTCAAGTTTCTTATGATTTCACTGCACCACTTGACCAGTAGTAGTTAATTTTGTTCTGGCATTAATTAATAGATTCTCTCGTGCTGATGATGATGCTTATGGATGCAAAATGCCGACTTTATATAAGAAGGAAGGGACAGGTTTCCATGCGATACTCCATGTATACTCAGTTAAGAAATTGAGCTGAGAAAATAAGAACCATGAAAAACATATAACTAGCAGTATGATTACAGGCCTACTTGACTGTTGATTTTACTAAAGCTTCTATAACCTCATGTGACCTACTCACCAGCTGAATGCCAGATCAGATTAGGAGCAGCATTTTTCGAAATCAACAGCACCATACCCGGTTATGGTTTCAACCTTCCCATATACAATGTTCCCAAAACACATGGATTTGATTCTCATTCTCCTGTTCTTGGCAGCCCTAGTCACCACTCCCATGGCTGTGGATTAAATTCTTCTTAGAACATGAGGTAGTGTGGCCAAGTGGCTGGAGTTAAGCTCTGTGGAGGAATGGTTTTGAATTCCACTTCTGCCAGTCAGACAGCTATGAGCATTGCCTGATTATGGTTTGGCTATGGTGCAGAAAGCCTCTTTCCAATATTTAAACAGTGACTCACTCTGTTTTATGCACTGTGACTGGCTGTACCAGCAGATTTCACTTTTTGCCTCTTAACAGTCCAGTCCTGCCTAACTTCACTAGAAATTGTAAGTGTAGCTTTACTCTAAAGTAATTACAGTCCAATTATATAACTTTATGTACATTATATCTACATTTCTAGGTTGAAGATACATGTTAAAGCTAAAGTTAAGGATGAGGTACACCTCAGCGACAAGGAAAGGCTAAGCCTACCTTTGTTTCTAAGAGAGTGTACGCATGGAGTAACTCTTGGAGGCCCCCTAGTGCCCATGAGCCCTTATTGCATCCTAAGTATTATAACGAAAGCAATCAAGCTTGGTGGGTGAATTTTGTTAAATTGTATTTAGTAGTTAATAGCTTTATACAATATAATGATATTTAATCTCTAAGCACCATTATATGCTTCTTCTCTACTATATAGATAGATATAGATAGGCAGACAAACAGTATTGTCATGTATACAAGTGCAACCTTCCATCCATCCTTCGATCCATCCCAGGGAACTCTGGGCACAAGGCAGGGGATACCCTGGATGGAGTGCCAACCCATCACAGTGCACAATCACACACATTCACACGCTACGGACAATTTGGAAATGCCGATCAGCCTATAACGCATGTATTTGGACTGGGGAAGGAAACCGGAGTACCCGAAGTAAAGCACCTAAGCACGGGGAGAACATGCAAACTCCACACACACAGGGCGAGGGCAGGATTCGAACCCCCAAACCAGGAGGTGTAAGGCATGGTTACAAGTGCAGTGCATTAAAACTCACCCATTCAGACATCCCAACTTGTTAAACCTTCTCAGAGCCCTAACCACTGAGCCACCCCTACCTCATTCTCTCCATATTACATCAACAGAAAATTATTGCTGAAGGTACAACCAAGTGAAAAATAAACAAAAAATGAATGTATACACTCTATATATCCAACATACACTATGTTGGGATTCGTGCTCATTCAGCCACAAGAGCATTAGTGAGGTCAGGCACTGATGTCGGGTGAAGTGGCCTGGGGCACAGATGGCTTTCCAGTTCATCCCAAAGGTGTTCAGTACGGTTGAGGTCAGGGCTCTGTCCAGGACACTTGAGTTCTTCCACTCCAACCTTGGCAAACCATGTCTTCACAGACTTCATTTTGTGCACAGGAGCATTGTCATGCAGGAACATGTTTGGGCTTCTTATTTCCAGTGAAGGGAAACTGTAACACTACAGCACACAAAGGCATTTTATGCAATTGTGTGCGTCTAACTTTGCGGCAACAGTTTGGAGAAGAACCACATTAGGGTGTGATGGTCAGGTACAGTATGTACAAACGTTTGTACATACAAAAGTGTAGTAATACTTTTGCAATATGTACTGTATATAACAGAGAAAGGGATCAGTTTAAGGATTAATAGAAAGTATTGGGAAAAGATAATCAATGAAGTATTGTTATTAGGAAGTAAGCCTGGATATTATTAATATTTTATTAGTATTTTTTCGTTGTTATTACATTATATTTAGCATCCATAGGGTCATTAGTACTTCCTCCACCGTCTCCACACTCCACCACCAGCTGGGGGCGATAATGAGTCCAAATGCTAATTCACCAACCGCCAGAAAACACCAAAGAAAAAGAGCAAGCTTAAAAAAAAAAAAAAAAAAAAAAAAGAGCTGTCAGTATTCTACAGTGTTAAAATCAATTTTTATTAAAAATGATACGAATATCAGCGCTGTGAACCGGACCGGTCCTGTGTTTTCACTGTACCAACCACTGGTGAGTAGTTGAGTTCAGTTAGAGAATGAACACAACGAGCTGTTCTTCAGTGTGTCTACTGCAACATCCACTATAAATCATGATGTGGAGCAGCTAGCACTGACATTACTCTCTCTACAGAATCGGATAATGTGTAGTTAAAACATTTTCTGCTTATTCACTACCTTTCCCCTCCTGTGTGCTAGCTACAATACTAATTATTCACCTTACTCACAGTAAAGCTAAAGGATTCTGCTCAAAAGTGTCTCCCATTTTAACGACCGGTTTTGGTCAGTCAGCGATATTTCACTCTAGATAGTAACCTAAGCGCTGCACTTTAAACCTAATTTAAACACCTACAGTAATAAAATAATAATAATAAAAAAACCCCCACAATGTTGATAAAACATGAAACGTATCTGTTGCTAGGTCTTTTCAGGAGAAATTAATGTCTGCTCAAAATATCGGTAGAAGTCGCCAAATGACATCATAGACTAATTTGCATATTCATCGATTTGTCATGGTAATTTGCATATTAGAAAGTGTCATGAAGAAGGAAGATTTTCAAAAGTGAACGGGAATAGAATAGAAAGCAGTAGATTATTATTTTATTTATTATAGAAAGAAATGGTCATCTTTGGTCAAAACAACACAAACTAACTATGTACATACAGTAAAACCAACATATCCGCTGTTTCGGTTACCATGGTTTCACTTCATCGTGGTTGACCGCCGTCTGAAAAAGAAAAAAAAAATTCTTAGAAAGTTCCAGAAATACAATAAACATTCATAATTTAAAGTGTGCTGAGTAATGTGTTGAAATCTTGTGTGATCCTGCCCAGCGTAGAAGAAAAAGAAGAAGGAAGGTGATTACAGTACAATAAATATAATAGAGAGAGACCACATTCGCATAACTTTTGTTATTATAATTGTTCTACTTTATTATTAGTTATTGTTGTTAATGTCTTATTGTGCCTAATTTCTTTCTTTTTTTTTCATAGAATTTTTTATTGGAAAATCGCATTTTACATATTATATTATATTATAACACCCCATACAACAACCCCACCATACCCGGCCCCAACAAAATAATCACAGCCAAAACCAAAAGAAATAGGGAAACAAAAAACAACAAACAAACAACCAGAAAAACAAACAAACAAATAAAGAAAAAAAAAAAGTAAGATGATTAGTATTTACGGTCTACCTTCCCTCAATCCACCTCCAGGGTGCGTACATCATTGAAGTAGGTAATAAATTGTTGCCATTTTCCCAAAAATGATTCACCCCTGCCTCTGATGTTATATTTCATTTTTTCAAGTTTTAAAAAGAACATTAAATCTTTAAGCCAGACTGATATAGAGGGGGGTTGTGGAGAGGTCCAAGACAGCAATATTCTGTTTATGGTTCAGAGGCTGATGCTGAGATGGAAAACCAAAGATGGCACTTATTGTGCCTAATTTCTAAATTACATTTATAATATATATGTAGAGTATATAGTGGTTGGGCATCCGCTGAGGGGCTTGGAACCTATCCCCCACAGATACGGGGGTCCTACTGTATTTACAAAGGGGACCCAAACCGGGGCAGCACAGTGGAGCAGCAGGTATCTCCAGTGGTTGACCTGGTGGTTGAAGGTCTGCTGGTTTGTGATCAGTATGAACTGACAATTTCATGTCTTGATTGAAAAGAAAAATTGGAATTCGGATTTTATCTACCTGGACGGGTCTTGATCTACCTGGGCCCAAGTAGAGCCTATGTATGGGATACATTGCTCTGTGATGGACTGGTGTCCCATTCAGGGTGTATTCCCACCTCATGCCCAGTCTTCCGGGGATAGAGTCCAGATCCACCTGACCAGCATAAATCAGTTACTGAAAATGAAATGAGTCAAACAAAAATATTTACATGTTTACAGAATACTATAATTTCTATCAAGAATGCAGACAAAAGAGCCGTGGTAGTGAGTAGTTTGGATATAGACATGGAAATGGTTACAGATGGAATAAATCGCTTTATTACTTGTGAATGGGCCAGTGACAAATAAGGTTTGGCAAGATCAGCAATTAAGAAATCTTTTAAAAACTTGTTTTAAAAGCATGCATCAGGTTTGATAAAATGTACATAGTGTATTTATGTTGATTTTATGCCATTTGAAATGACATGTGCACCATGTTTTACAGAAGGTAAGAAAATGTCAAATGGTGTAACCGCAAGAGAATGAGAAACATTTTATTATCCACCTAGAGGGCATGTATGTGTACTCATAAAAATAATTACTTCTTTTTTAAAATATCACATGAAAATAGATTTTATTAGGATTATCTCTAAATTTAAATTTGAAGGCGTTTTTGCAATATTGAGCGGGATATGTGCTGAAAACACCTCAGTTTTCTAAATAATCTTTGACAAATTGTGTAAAAAGGGTTATTACACTACACTAGAGGATTACATTTTATTCCATATGAATGTTTCTGTATATAATAATAATACTTTTATGAAAAATACTGGTTACGCCACATGACCATGTCGCTTATACAGTTAAAGGCCACTGTTTGTTGAAGAAACTGTCACTGAAAGTCAAGCATGACAGTCAAGAAGGTCATCTGAACTTGGTGTTTTATTTATTTCAATGCTGAAAAAATATCTGGCAACAACAAATCAGGGTAAGAACATGTCTTCAAAAATTGTGTGTGTCTGTTTGGGTAATCAGGTGGGGGGTGTAAGGGGGAGAGAGAGGGAGAACCATGCGTGTTTAGGGCCCTGTGTGCACTTTGACATGTTTCCAATGAATTCATATCCAGGAAAGTGTGTGTCAGTGCGACAGAACATGTAAATTTTCTCGGAAATGTTTCCAGTCCTCCGTCATGAGTTTTGAATGACGTAAGTTCAAAGGTTCTGGTTTAGAGATTATGTGCAGACTCCTAATAGAATAGAAGAGATGGACGCATAATAGATTAGGAGGTCAGGTGGATGAGGCCTGGTGAAGACATTCTTCCCACCTGTTGCATGCAGCTCACTTCCACTTCTTGTTTGTGAAAACTACCTTTCATGACATTTGGCAGGGTAATTGGCCCTTGCTGTAGGATCAGCGTTCACTTGTGCTCTGTGACGAGTCACTTTGTCCTTGCTTGAAGGTGGCATTTAGTGTGGGAAAGGAGGCGCTGTCATGTCGTATTAATTGTGAAATAGCAGAAGTTTAATGCATTGTATTTTGCAGATGTAAATTTGAATCTTTGTGTAACATTTCTTTTATCACTGAATTATTGGGAGTTTTAGGTCTTTGAAAGCTGCCGTTCATGTTCAACAGTCGATTTTATTGTTCACACACTTCATTCTGCTACATAAATAAATTACATACATATATTACATTATATATTGCGTAAAATAGTAAGTGAATTGGAATACAAATATGCATTAAAGCCAAATTTAAAAAAACACCAAGGTGGTGCAACAATTATTTTAGTTTGATAGTAAAGTTGTGCATAAATTGCCACTTTAAAAAAAAAAATATATATATATATATAGTTGAACACTTGAAAATAGTTCCATATAGTAAGTTTATATTACACCTTTAATCAGTAAAAGTGGGAACAGCTTTAATCAGTGAGTGTCCATTGGGAACAACGGTGATCAGTAATTGGTCAGTGAGATCAGTGGTTATCCGTGAGTGGTTATTGGGAACAGTGGTGATCAGTGAGTGATCATTATAATTAGAGCTGAAACAATTAATTGATAAGATAGATAATAGTCGATTATGAAAATCGTTGTCAACGAATCTCATTATCGATTAGTTGGTCTGCGCGCGGCACAATTACTCATTATGTTACTTCTGTTCCGAAAACACGATTCAGAGAGTAAATACTAAAGATGTGTCCCAAATGATGTATTATGAACTTACGCTATGCACTATGTACTCGCGTCTAGTGCAGTGTTTCCGCGGACCCCTAGTGGTCAGTGGTGTAATTGCAGTGGGTCGGTATGAAAGTTTTAAAAATGTATTTATTTTTTGTTAAATGTATCAAAATATATTCAAATGAGATGTTTTAAAATTAATCAATTTGGTTATTCACGTGCATTCACAAATATCACGTTAGCTGAGCTGATGATCGTTCATTGATGGAAATTTATTTAAAACATTTATTTAAATTTAAATTTATTTAAAATTAAAAAACCTATGAGTGGTAGAGAAGTTCAAGTGTCGCATTGATGAATAAAATAAACAAAAGATAATTCAGAGAGTCAAATTAAATGTCACACCAACAATAAAATGTAAACAATAAAATCTTGAAATGTTTTGATTCAATTTTAATGTGAATATTATTAATGTTAATTATGAATAAAATAAAGCATCATGTATTGAAATGACAGTTTAATATATAGCCTATAATTGTTGTGGAGTGAGGGGGTCCTTGTGGATTGTTCGAAATATGCTAGGGGTCCAAAGCTCACAAAAGGTTGAGGACCATTGGACTAGTGTATGTATTTTAGAAAGGTAATATCGTCTCAAATGGAATACATTAGTTTTTTACTAACCTGAAAGTTTTGCCCCACCCGATTAATTGGAAAATTATCGTTAGTTGCAGCCCTTATATATATATATATATATATATATATATATATATATATATATATATATATACATATACGAGTATTGGGTTCTTTTCAGTCTTATATAATTGAACAAACAGTTGTGTAAAGTTTTAGTCTTAAGTTTAAATTCGTAACACTCACTTTGTGTATTTTATTTTAAATAAATGAAAAAATGGTACTGGAAGTTTGCCCCCCCCCCATCCCCCCCAACCATCAGATTAATCTAAAAAATAAATGGCCAACTAGTCAATTAATGAATAATCGTTAGTTTCAGCCCTAATTGTAATCCAACGGTGATCAGTGAGTGGTCATTGGGAACATTGCACAATGGTGTTCTTTTGATGATGTTTTTTTGTGCCAAACATATATTTTGGAATTAAGGCCAGAAAGTTCAACTTTGTTCTCATCAGACCATAGCACACTATTCCACACGGTTTTGGGAATAGTCCAAAAAATTAGATTTTTGGCCAACTTTACCCGGACTTGGATGTTCACACTTGTGGTTTGGTTAAAAAAGGCTTCCGTCTTGCTACCCTACCTTGTCACCCAGACATATGAAGAATTCAGTAGATTGTTGTCACGTGTAGGGAGCAACCAGTACTTGCCTCTTGGAAGCCTCCCTGACCAGTTTTCTCTTGATCTTCTCATCAATTTTAGATTTTCTCCCCTTGTTGATTATTGTCTTTACAGTGTTCCATTGTATATCCATCGCATTGGATATTTTTTTGTAACCATCTCCTGATTGATATTTTTCAACAATGAGATCCCGTACCTGCTTTATAAGCTCTTTGCAGCCCATATGGCTATTTACAGGTAGATGTTACCAAGAAGATGTCAGGAAAATCCTATAGGAACAGCTGTAATTTATTTGGGGGTAATCAGTCATTTTAATTGATGGAAGCTGTATATTAATTAGCGTTTATTAACATGAGTTTGAATGTGATTGATTGATTCTGAGCACTGCCACATTCCCAGTTAGAAAAATGTGTGCACATTTGTGCAAGCTGGGGTATTGAAGAAGTATTTTGTTTCTTTCTTCGTTTGTGTTTGCTTGTCACTTGAAACAAGGTTCTGACATGGTTTAACTTAGGTTCTTTTTTCTGTTCTTTCTTTTCTTTTGTTCTTTTTTTTTACATCAGAAAAACCTGACATTTTAACAGGGGTGTGTAGACTTTTTTTTTAATATCCACTGTATGTATAAAGAGAGCAATTTGGAATATAGCAAGTGGGGCTAAGATTAATCTTCACTAGTCTTCACCTTTTACGTCATTATTTTAGGCCGTATTTGTCAGTTTTAAAAAGCCGTTAGTTATCAGGCTGGCAAAAGTTACGGATGGGCTTTCAGACATGTGAGAGAAATTAATATTCTGCCAAACAAATAACTCATTAATTTCCTCTGCATATCTTTGTGTGACCTGTCACTGATCGCAATGGAACAATGGAAAAGGAGTTTGCTATTTACATGGGATCGAGTGAAAGTGGAGAAGGTTATCAGGGGCTAGGACCGGTGCTGTGTTACAATCAGTCAGTCATAATCATGGCAGTTGAACCAAGGGCAGGTTTGGGTTTCCATGCTGTTCAAGTGCAAACAGGTGGCATATGAACCTAAAACTGTGCAGAAAATGTATTTACCTATCTAACTTGCTCACTTACTATGCACAGCCACATTTATTAGCTGATTTTGTTTCTTTTCCTGTGCTCATTTTCAGATGACAGAGCAGGATTTCCCCGCTTTTTTTTTTTTTTAAAGACAGTTGATCTAAAATTCAAGATTTATCTGCTTGTACAAAAATTAAGTTTTTATACTTGATGCTGTCCTAGTTAGAGTACACATTCCTGCATAAAGTATGCAGATGGTGCAGGTGAAATGGCTACACTTAATCAAATGACTTTCTCAAGTTTGCTTAAGGCAGTCACGGCTTCTCCTTCTCCGTTCACCTTCTCCTGTTCCCAAATTAGCAAGGCTCCATAGTGTGTTGTGGTGACTTTTGAAAGCCCCTTAACAATTCATGAGTCGCACCTTGCAAGACCCAGGTAGGGACCATACTTTGGAACTGATACTGTATCAGATGACTTGAGGACATTTTCCCTTGAGGAAATTAATTCAGTGCTGAGTTACAGTGGTCTTGTATCTTGTGGAGTTTGGAATGGAAAGTGTATAGGTAAGAAATTGTTAAAATATTTAGAGAGGTTGTTTTTTTTTTTGCACCTATTCGATCGCATTGCCCTACTTTCTAGCAGTGTTTGTTTTGCCGAGATTAGATTGAGCTCAACTTTACTGACACTGATGCTTTTGCTTCTTTGAAAAGCATCAGGACATCCTCGCTAGTGCTGTAATGTTGCAGTTGACCGCTGAAGATGGAAGATGTTTTCTTGCTTGCATTTAGATGATCTGATGACTATTTTTTTTTTTTAATGATTTAGACAGCTTAAGATTCTTTTTAATGGAAAAAAAGAAATAAAGTTAAGGTAAGACTAATTCTAGTTCACTTTTTAGAGTGACATGTATTTTTGTTTTTTGTTTTTGTGTGATGAAATATGATTGACGGATCTCACATTGAGGGGGGTAGTTGACACTTTTGGACATTCCCGAATGCTGATTTCAGGTTGAATCATTTTATGTCCACCTTTTGCTTTTTGCTGTCCCTGTTTGCGTTCTAAGATTGCATTGTATATGGTTATATTTGTGTATATATATATATATATATATACATACGTGTATATAGTTCCCCTGGTTACAACTTAGATTTTGCTTTTATTTTAAAGACTATGGTCTGATGGAGCGAGGCAGTTGTGCATCTCATGCACTTGTGTATTCGTGTGTTTCAGGAATGGGGACGCATAGCTGGAGGTGTTATTTCTCGAGACTCGCGCGTCTCTCAGTGCGCTGGGTCCGCCTGTGTCCCCAACAGAGACAAGGGAAGCGGCCTGGCCCACTCCGGCAGTTATGGAGCTATGGAAAAATCATCTTCAACTCCCTCTACTTCAACGTCCTCACCAACTGGGATACGGTGCTTGACTCGATCTTTGAACCTGTTTACTGGTTGGTGGATAACCTGACCCGCTGGTTTGGGGTGGTGAGTTGACTGATATGATTTTTACTTTTTAGTATATTTTGCGAGTTCCCTGGCATAGTTCTAGTCTCCCCATGACTCTGTATAGGATAAACGATACAGACAATGGATGGATTGTTAATCTCATCTCGAATCTAACTGCAATTTTAATCCAACTAGGAAAATTACTATATGTCTCAAATATTTGAACACAAGTATAGTTTGGGCTCTGTAGTGACAGGTTCAAGAATAAAATGTTCACAGCTCCAGTACATAAATCTGATTCTACCTATTTGTCTAACCTGCCTTATATTTAAACAGTTGGACTATACTCTTACTGAAATGAATCTGTGATGTGCTCAGAAAAGTACGGAAGCCCTAAGCGGCCATGCATTATTCATTTTTTTCTTTGTTGTTTTCTCGACTACGACTTAATTTTTCTGTGTACTCTGCATCCATCGTCCCGAAGTCAATAAGTCAGTGGGTTTTTGGTTAAATGCCTGAAATAAGGTTTTGTGGTTAACACAAGCTTAACACATGTTCATGTTTTACACTACGCCCTAAAAATACACCAGTAATACCCCACTCGGGATTTTTAAAAAAAGATTTTACATGTCTTGAAAAAGACGGTTGCTACACGGTACTAAATGGTACTACAGAGGTTGTCGGGGGACATTAAACATCATCACGCCGAACAGGAAAACTCCTCTACTACAGCTTTGATGTGTTTATACTCGCGCTCCTGCAACTCAAACTTTCCAACTGGTAGATTTATCAATTTATAGTGTTTTCCCATTGTAGTGTTTTTAAATATAGATTGAAAGAGCTGTCGGAAGCGTAGTGGCGGTGACGTTGAAGTCGTGCGACCGTGGTGTAGTTCCTTTAGAGCCTTAGCGTTAGGTTTTTACTTCTGCCGATTCTATTTAGGCTTCAAAATTCATAAATGTTGTGTTCATTTGTGAAGATTATCTAAATGAACGAAACATGTAGGAATCATAAACTTTTGTTGGTCACAGAGTTTATTTTCTGCAGTAATCCAAAAGCCAATGAAAAAAAATCCTATTGGCTTTTTGTGGAGGGAAGCAGGGTGATGCTAACGTCTGGGGTGGCCTACAAAAACACTTCATCCCTGCAGGATTGACGACTTCCACATCAGTGTCCGACACTTGTGAAGGGGACACACCTCTCTCTTAATGCGGAGATAAAGTCCATCTCTACGGCGGGCGATTATTACATTTATGATGGCGAAGATGCCAACGTGTATTTAACGCCAGTTCCATTCAAAAGCGCAAGATTTTCTCGGGATAATATTACGTCGTGAGAAAACAGCTTTTTCTTATGTCGAGATCACGAGAAAACAACAGGGGAAAAAAAAAAATTAATAACGCATGGCCGCTAAGGGCTTCCATAGAAAAGGGAATCGATGAACAGTTTTTACACTCTAACATATCCAATAAAGTTTAAAAACCCCAACATCACTGGTACACTCGTATCAGCCTGGTTTAATCACTGGTGGTTAAAGGATCAGTACACTGGAGGTGAGTGGCCACAGGGTAGAATTGTTGCTAAAAGTCTTCCTCACACGTAATGTCCTATATTATGAAAGCTTGTATAAGAAATGACAAAAACTAGAGAGAATCCAAGCCTGCACTAAATAAACAGTCAGATAACTATATAAATATAATTTTATTTCCACCAACCATCTTCTATATGGATCACACACCAACTCATACACACTACGGACACTTTAGACACGCCAATCAGCCTACCATGCATGTCTTCGGACTGGGGGAGGAAACCGGAGTACCCCCCCGCAGCACAGGGAGAATATCCAAACTCCGCACACACAGAGCCGCGGGAATCAAACCCTCGACCCTGGAGGTGTGAGGCGAACGTGCTAACCACTAAGCCACCGTGTGCCCTTTATTTTAATTATGTTCATCAGAGCACATGGCGTTTCTACAGCGCTACAGCTCTGTCCTTTGGTTCAGTTTGTGGCTTAGTTCGCATCTAATAAAACATACCTACAAAGTACACAATGTGTTTAGTTTACTTGCTGCAATTTAGACAGTTCAGTCACAAAGCCGTTTTTCACTGCAACTGCAATTGACTGAAACCACCTCACTGCTGTCGGGCCGGTTATTTTGATCCATACCTGAGTGTGTTTGCTGTGTCTCATCTTCCCAAAAAATCCCCATCCAGGGGTTTAATTCACAAAATTGTAAAAAGAAAACAACCATTAAAGCTCCTGGTGCTTCTAATGCGTTCTTCTCCTTTTTTATGAAGGTGTTTGTGTGTCTGGTGATTGCTCTCACCGGTTCTGTAGTGCTGATCGTCTACCTCTGCGTCCTGCCTCTGATCATACACACGTACCCGACGCACTGGATCTTCTGGCACCTCTGCTATGGCCACTGGAATCTTGTGAATATTGTGTTTCACTACTACAAGGCTGTCACAACATCGCCTGGACATTCTCCGCAGGTACTTCATTCATTGCTTCTTAACCTAACCCCCCCCACTACATTATTACTCACGGACTAAATCAGTGTGGCATATCCAGTCTTTGAGCCGCGAATTTCTATCATTTCTGTTTGCTGCACAATTTGTTGCATTGACTTAAGAGAATTCAGGGGACTGTAACATTGTGCTTGATCCACTTATATTTCAGGAAAAGTGTGATATTCCAACAGTGACCATTTGTAAGAAGTGTATTGTCCCCAAACCGACTAGGACGCACCACTGCAGTATCTGCAACGCGTAGGTGTTTGGCTTCGAAGATAATTGTCATATTAAATTATATGTAACTTAAATACCTATCCCTTTTAAAGCTATTAATAGAACATTGTTTGCAGTTGGCATTTATGTAATGATGTGATAATTACTGTCATTTTTATCATGATTACAATAATGATTCTTAATGTGTCAGCTGTTAAATACTGAGAATTCCAATGAACTGTTTCCTCACAGGTGTGTTTTAAAAATGGACCATCACTGTCGTATCCTTTCTTTGCTTTATTTCGCTTTTGCCACCTTCTCTACCAAACCGTATGTAAGCTAAAGCCCTGTTTGCCATTTTGTTGGTTTTTATCCTTAACCCGTGTGTCTTACAGCCTGGTTAAATAACTGCGTGGGCCATTTCAACCACCGCTACTTCTTTTCCTTTTGCCTTTATATGACCATGGGCTGCATCTACTGCAGCATCAGCGCCAAAGACATGTTCTTAGACGCTTACAATGCCATTGAGGTAGGCGAACTGGACTGTTTTAGATGTCATGTAACAGCAGAGGTTTAAGAGTTAAGAGTTAAACCGGACTCATAAGGGACATGATGAGTTGAAGAGTCGACTCAGGTCTGTGATTGTTTACCAATATCATATACCGTGATTAGAAAATCTGAAATGAGTATTCTGTTCCACAGTGTTGGGACAGGTAATGATGTTACCATTAAATAATCTGATGTGAATTTGTGATTCACATCACAAAGTAACCGGTAGGAACAAGCAAGTTCCTCAAGTGCGTCCTCAGGGTGTAGCGCCCTGGTTTATGCGTGAATGAGGTCTTTCAACCTGGGGTGTTAGGAGTTGATCATTAAAACAGGTCATTAAAGGGCACATTATGTTTTTGAAGATGTGCATGCAGGAAGATCCAGTGACTGCCACAGGGCTTTATTATATCCCCATGAGCCTTCAATATGCCTCGAGACAGGTTGTACAAAGGCTTCATAACCTCACTCAGCTGACTGAATAGTATCACATTGGGTGCTTCTCAATAATCAAATTGATGCTTCCTCGTTTCCTCGCTCCTCCGTCCTCCAGCCGGTGACCTGGAAATCGATCGGCGTCAACCATCTTGAAGGACGTATCAGTTCTCTAATTGCACAGCGAGGAAGCTTCCAGAGGAGCTAGGAGTGAGGATACACGGGTGTATCCTATGCAGAAGTGTTTTCTTGTCGAAAAATCCGACGCACGTATAAATTCCCCTCCTCCTTTACATCTGCCACGATCTCCAACAAAAAGTCCTTTGATGGTGTGATGGCATTTGTGTGAAATATAATTAAATAATAATATGCTTACAGTGAGCATTGTGATTAATTGATCCTTGCATGTTTGGATATGCAAAGCTGCACAAACAATGCGATCATTTATCTATTGTTTATTAATTCATCGTTGAATAACCCAGACATTTCACATACCAGTGCATTTGGCTTTATTAAGAATGTTTTATTAACCAAGCGCCAACAACATAACGGCAGATCAAAAAAAAAAAAAAAAAAAATAGCAGTACGGCAGATCCCTGAGGCGCAGTGAAGTCATCCAGTTGAGCACAGTGACGCTTGAGAGAGCGAGGATATCCCATTTGACTTGCTTCGATTCCTCTCTATCCTCTCTTCGATTCATCTCATCCTTGCATCCTTCCCTCACATCCTAAGTGGGTGGAGCTAAGATGCAAGGAAAGGAAGCGAGGAAAGGAAATGAGGATGCACAAATAAGAGATGAGAAGCACCCATTGGCTTCACTTCATATTAAGTGGTCACCAAGCAGTCAGGCCATGAGGATAATAACGTAGACACAACAGTCATCCTAGTCGGAAAAGTGCTTAATGTTGAATAAAGACTGCGTGTCATCATCCACAGACTTAGAACATTATAATTATAAAATAAAAAAATCACTTACTAACGTGATTTAGATTGAGAAACTAATCCTTGATGTGAACCATGTTAGACATCTGATTACTTGTAAAATTGCCATCTAATGTTCTTTTTTTTTATGTTTCTTCATAAGAGCTATTATCAGACTCCTCCACCCCATTTCACTAATGAGGAGAAGCTTTTTCATAAGAGCCTTCTTTACATGTGGGTGCTAACCAGGTAAGACGTGACAGATGTGACTTTGCATCCGTTACTTTAAAATTTTATTTAAAATGTATACATATTTAGCGTTTAAAAACACATTTGTTCCTTTTATGGGCTTAGCTCAGTGGCAGTAGCCTTGGGAGGTCTGACCATCTGGCATGCTGTGCTTATCACCAGAGGAGAGACAAGTGTGGAGAGACTCATTAACCGCAAAGAGAAAAAACGCCTGAAGCAGATAGGCCAGGTGTGCTTTCTGCTTTCTAGTAATTAACAGGTAATATGCCTGGTTTTCTTTTGAGTTTGCCGTTATGTTCAAAGCCTAGAATTCACAACGTTCTCATTTACTTCACTACACCGTCTGGGGCAGGAGCTCAGAATTATCTTTATACACAAATGATCAAGATGATCAGAATGACCTGGAGACTTTTCAGTATTACGCTATGTAATTATCATATAATTTTGTAAACTGATTTGTTACGCACCAGTTGTAAGTTAATATTGGCACGTAAGGTAATTTGATCAGTTGATAGGCAAGGACTCGTTTTAATTATCTGGAGTAATTACTGATTTATCATACACCGATCAGATATAAGATTAAAACCTGTACTGTAGGTCCACTTGTGCTGCCAAAACAGCTCTGACCCATCAAGGTATGGACTCCACAAGACCTGTGAAGGTGTGCTGTGGTATCTGGCACCAAGACGTTAGCAGCAGATCCTTAAGTTACGCGGTGAGGCCTCCACGGACCGGACTTGCTTGTCCAGCACATCCCACAAATTCCGGTCGTATTGAGATCTGGGGAATTTGGAGGACAAGTCAACACCTTGAACTCTTTGCAAAAATTGTTCAGGAACAGTTTGAGGAACGTGACCGTGTGTCAGGGCGCATTATCCTGCTCAAAGAGGCCACTGCCATTAGGGAATACAGTTGCCATGAAAGGGAGTACTTAGTCTGCAACAATATTTAGGTAGGTGGTACGTGTCAAAGTAACATCCACATGAATGCCATGACCCAATGTTTCCCAGCAGAACATTGCCCAGTGCATCACACTGCCTCTGCCGGCTTGCCTTCTTCCCACAGTGCATCCTAGTGACATCTCTTCCCCAAGTAAGCGACGCACACGCACCTGGCCATCCACATGATGTAAAAGAAAACGTGATTCATCAGACCAGGCCACCTTCTTCCATTGCTCCATGGTCCGGTTCTGATGCTCACGTACCCATTGTAGACACTTTCGGCAGCGGACAGGGGTCAGAATGGGCACTCTGACCAGTCTGCGGCTACGCAGCCCCATACATAGCAAACTGCAATGCACAGTGTGTTCTCACACCTTTCTATCATAGCCAGCATTAAATTTTTCAGCAATTTGTGTTGTGGGATCAGACCAGACGGAGTTACCATGTGTATCAGTAAGCCTTGGGTGCCCATCACCCTGTCGCTGGTGTACCGGTTGTCCTTCCGTGGACCACTTTTGTTAGGTACTAACCACTGCATACCAGGAACACCCTACAAGCCCTGCTGTTTAGGAGCTGCTCTGACCTGGTCGTCTAGCCGTCACAGTTTGGCCCTTGTCAAAATCTCTCAAATCCCTACACTTGCCCATTTTTCCTGCTTCCAACACATCAGCTTTGAGAACTGACTGTTCACTTCCTTCCTAATATATCCCACCCCTTGCCAGGTACTTCTCGGCGGTTTTAATGTTATGGCTGATCGGTGTATGTACCTGTGATTTGCCTTGCAACTACTGTCAGTTATAGAAAATTAATCAACACCTTCAAAATGAATTAAGCGCCACTACGAGCACATAAAAAGACAATTATTCTATTTCACTCACTTTCAGTAACCACTTATCCTGGTCAGTGTGGCTCCAAAGCCTATCCCAGGAATAACCCTGCAGGGCACCATGCACAAGACCATGAGCTCTTGTATTTTAACTCGATAATAACGAACACCTCTCTGTGTAGGTATTCAGGAATCCGTATCATCATGGAAGAAAAAATAACTGGAAAATCCTGTTTGGTGTGGAGAAAAAGAGGTACAAGTGCATCTTTTTTTTCTTCTTATAGACTTTTGATAACTTATGAAGCAAAGTTGAATACAAAAACGCACGTGAAATGGATGTAATTTTAATGCAAAACTGAATAGGTTTGCAAGTAGCTTAAACATATATTGTTTCCTACAGTCAGTGGATAACACGGGTACTGTTACCCTCCAGTCATCCTCCTCGTGGTGATGGGCTAACATGGGACTGTCCTACACACAGACACGGGGCTATGGACACCATATAAAGGTTTAATAAAACAAACAAGCACACAAACCCACCCACATTTCAAACCAGCAGATTTCAGTCCACTTAGTGCAAAGATCTGCACTTCTGTGTTAGCAAAGCATCACTGTGGTGTGAAGTGCAGGCCCTGTTCAGTCGTTATGACAAGGAGAAGCTGTTTTTATGCCTTTTGTACAGTGGTGTATTGCAGTGTCTTAAACATATAAGTGACTGATTGGATGTGCCAAAGAGTTACTGCAAAATGATCTTTTCTAGACGTGTGCTATTTGTGAGAAACATCAAACATCCTTTTAACGTATTTTAATGTGTGAAAGATTTCTAATTTGGCCTGTGCATTCCATTGAACGGACATTAATGGAGAACAGTTGGTTGGGAGAAGTACAGTTACTGAGGGGTTGGTCCAGTTATGTATGATTTGCTTGGGTTATGATAGCGTTTTGAAAATATTTTTTACAGTGTGCCTTTTAAGTCTATTTGGGAAGATGGAATTTTCACATGTATTAGGTACACAATTCAATCATCAAATTGACCTAATGGGTTTTTTTTTTTTTTTTGATGATTCATTAAAATGTTTTGGCTGCTAAAGGCTGATGAGGATCAGCTGCTCATGAGAAATTCAACAGCATTTCACGAAACGGCAAAACGATCATTCTGAATAAAAGTGATATCGGAGCTGTGCTCCGTACAGCTGAGCAGTTTTGTACGTTTACTTTTTATAATAAATCATGTTTCGAGTAGATTTCATGGTCTTCTCTGGAGATGAAGCCAGCAGTTCCAGATGGATTCCAGCTATTTTTTATTTATTTATTTTTAATTAAACACTGTTTAATAAAGGAACACATTTATGACAGTATAATAATGGGGTTTAATTCCATTTTACACATTTACAAAGAGTTTGATTGATGTTTAAATATTGTCTACTTGATCCTTGGCATAAGTTTTCTTGTGAGGCTTCAGTGTTGGGTCTTTCCAGTGAAATGAAACGAACAACAAATCAACCCTGTGGCTTTGAGAACATCTTGGAAAACGGAAAATACAGATGAAAAAAGTCATTTAGGCTGCTTTTACACTTGGTTATGTTTTTTTCCTCAACCACCAGCGCATATTTTACGTGTAACCCAACGGAAAGTGTGATGGAAAGTGTGAATGCGATACTTTTAAAAGATGCTGTTTTCAGAAGTGTCAAATGATATCAAACATGTCTTCTTTTTTTTTTTTTTTTTTTTTAACCAGTCAAGCAAATTGGGGGGGGGGGATGCAACAAACCAACATAGAGGACAAAGGGCCAATCTATTTAGTAAGCGAACCTATGGAAATGTAGGACATTCATTAACTCGAATCATCTTTAGTGAGCACTTTATCCAGGGCAGGATCATCATGGATATGGAGTGTATTCCAGAAACACTGTGCATGAGGTGGGAATACATGCAGTAACTGGACACCAGTCTAGCATGGTGCATTGTGCATTTCTTCTCAACGTCCAGAGGAAACCCACATGGACAGAGCAGGTCAAACTCCACACCGCCAGTAAACTGCGATCAGGACCAAACCATAGACCTTGAAGCCTGCCCATCCCCCCATGTTGAACCAGAATTACTCCAATGTTGCAATATTAGTATAAATAACAATTTGTCTGGTTTTAGGACATTCACCAGTAAAACACTGTGGTCCTACTTTTACTATGCATACAGTCAACACACTATGCATACAGTCAACCTGCACACGCAGATCCGCTTCTCTTGATTTGTTGCCTCCAAAGCTACAGTGAAGGCAGACAACCTTCTCATCACCAAAGTTAAACAATCTTTATTAACTGACAATAATAAATCTATTCTAGATAACAAGCTAAACTAGTTAGTTAAACGTTACTAGTTTGGACTGGTAAGTGTGTTGTTAGGGGTACAGTGTGTGTTGAGGGAGATACGCAAAAAAAAAGGGTCAGATCTTTTTATGGGGAAAAAACATGCCTAATGTGAAAGCAGCCTAATACATGGAATCTCTCTCTCTCTTTTTTTTTTAAATAAACACTTTTTGATTACTAAATAAACAATGTCAGTAAAATATCAATTCAACCACCATGTTCACATACTGAACATATAGTTTACATCCCTTTGCTTCATGGCAAGACTGACCGGGATATGTGTGAGAAAGCAGAAAAGCAGCCTACATGACTATTTGTTCATACAATGGAAACTGGCGAAGACTAAAAACACTCTGTAAACCACGTTTACTTTTAAGCACCAGAAATCATGTCAGACTTCCTGCATCACCTGCTCAGGTTCAGGAAGGAAATGTGGCAGGAGTGAGCTCCATCTACCTCAGTGCATTACTTGAGTACATTCCTCTTCAAGTGTTCCTTATGCCTAGATGAAACAGGCTAACTTCATTCACTCCTGCTGTGTGTAAGTAGAGCGATGCGGTACGACAGAATGACTAGAAGTGTGTAGAAGAGGCTGTGGGTGATGGACAGCAGTGCTCTCTACTTCACCTTCCTCCTGGACTCCCTAACAAAAACCTATAAACACACAAGTAAGTTTATTTCACGGAAGGCTAGGCTTTGAAATGCTCTGTGGCAAATTAAATAAAACAAATATCTTTATTATAGAGCATAATGAATACTTCTATCACATAAACGCACCATTCACTACGGGCTGCTACCGCCTCCTTCCTCACCAGTCTCTTCTTGTCATCTAGTGGCTTAGCAAGAGTGCGCAGCACCCTGGCACGGAAAGGCAACACCTGCACAATTCGAACGTGCAAAGGTCAAAGCAGTTAAGGTGTACATGTACAAAGGACAGCACTCAAAACATCAGTCCGGCTTTATGGTTCACTTGCACGGTATGCACATGATTTATTGATCATTCCTCACCATGAATTAGACTCTTACCATGTGACTAGGCAGGCGAGACAGGGCGTGGACGCAGCACAAGGCGGTAATCCTCACTTTCTGTTTGGGTGTGATTAGGGAGAAAGCATTTTCACAGCATTATTTCCAGACCACCACAAAGACAGTTCAATCGATCAGATTCAAACGGTGCCAATAGGCCACTGAATTAAAGTGTGAAATGGTGTACCATAGCAGGGCTGGTGGTTAGAGCGAGCAGACGGGTGAAAAGAGCCTCCAGCTGTGTGGTGAGAGCGGGTGGAGGTTCCATGAGCAGTGGCTGAAGGCAGGAGAGAGTGGAGAGCTGCACCGCCTCATCGGGACATGACAATGCTTCTAAAAGCAGGGGCAGCAACTAAGCAACAACAATACAAGGTTAGTGTAGTAGCAAGTCAAAGTGAATCATTTTGAAGAAATCTCTCTCAATATCACATCTATTGTGATATTTCTGTCGAATAAATGACTGAAAAAAGCTCATTTTATTTGTGTTTCCCCCCCCCCAAGTATATCAACTTTATTAATAGGCACTGTTTCAAAGATGATCAAATATTTTCTTGTTCAAATATGAAGGAAAAAAAAAAGCGCCAACAATTTCCACGGGGTGTACTTATTTTTTTTCACATGACTGTAGATTTTACAGCTTAATTGCTAATATCTAATAATAGCCGTAGTATTTATTAATAGTATGTAATTTGCATCAGGACTGGGATTAGTAGCAATGTGATTTAACAATGTTACTCCATCCATGTAAGGTATGAAGCTCCTGTCACAGCAGACTGATGTACTCACAGCAGGAAGCTCTGAGAGTTGCACTTGTCTGGGCAGATTATTGACGATGTGTGACAAGGCCTTGAGAAATACAGACCTCTTCTCTGAAAAATACAAAGACAGAAATATTATTAGATAGGAATTAGGAGAGGCCAGTGCCCAAAGTTTACCGTAGTAAGTGATACCACGTCTGTAAATACCTTGCTCTGCACAGTTGAAGCCCTGTACAAGTTTAGCAGAGTTCTCTGTAAAGAATCGCTGGCGGTACATAATGCGCACATTGGCATGGCAGCTGCGGTTCAGCACATCTGGAGAATCGCTCATAAGTAGCGAGAAACTGTCTGCTGCCTGAGAACCTAACTGATCATCACTCAGAAGGCAGAAGAGCTGAAAGAGAGAAAATGGCATTTAGTATAAAAATTATAAACACAAAAGAAAAACCTTCAACAAAATGCAAAAGTTATTTTGCCAAATATATACTATGTACTGTTCAGAAAGTTACAGTAGTAATGGAGGTAGATACCTCCATAGCACCTTTCCACTTAATCTGGTGTTTTAACACCTAATGCTGGCCATCATATTTAGGGCAGAAAAAGCGAAGAATTAAATTTAAAATTAAAACAAAAACGCTTCCTTCAATTGCAGTGGCTAGACTCCTAATTACTAGTTGTAAGGACACATCGTGGTGCAAAAATGTAACAATGTGCAGCATGGAAATATGAGCATTCTATTAAATGTGCATGTAATGCAGTTGCAATGTTTGAACACCAGAGGTCTCAATCTGCACATCCCATAGAGCAGGGGTCAATCTTCAGTCTTATCCAGAAAGGACTGCTGTGGCTGCAGACCTTCGTTACAGACAAATTGGACACACGCTTGAAGGTTGGTTGGAGACTACGATGAACTGAGTAAACAAGTGAAATCAGGTATGGCTCATGCTTGGTTGCAATGAGAGTTGGAATCCCTTTATAGATCAGACTAAAAACACTCGCCACAGAGTTCAAATATACAGAGCGCACGCCGGTCATATCGCGTTCTTTCATGGAGAGCCTACGAGGTGTACACTTGAGAAGTCCGATGGCCTGATAGCTCTGGACTGCAACGACCGACGTGTATCATATACAGTTACCCGACAACATTATAGCGGTTAAAAAGAGCTACACTTCAGAAGCTTTCAAACAACGCTAAAGGCTGCGGAAATACGGCATTTTAGCCGACTTTGGAGCTCTGTTCCTGATACAGAGCTCATTATGTTTCGGGCGATCATTTTCAAAATCCCCAGATCAGAAACTTTGTTTATTCAATCAAAATTTTTGGGAGAACTGATTAATTAATTAAATTATTTATATTTAAAAGATATGGTGAACATGTAGTACTTTTTGTGTACAACATTAAACCTCTGTTCATAACAATTAAAAAAAAAGGTATGTACTTAAAAAAAAAAAAATGCACATTGTATTGCATTTTTTATGATTCTGTAATAAAAAAAAAGTCTTTTCAGTCATCATTTTTCTTCATTCAAATTTTGTTAAAAATATCTGAGAATCGAATCAAATTGAAGTTGTGAAGCCAGTATCGTACACACTTACAAATGACCAAAAATTCCTCAGACAGTGCTACAGAATTACAGGAGAGAAAGACATTACTGATCAATTTATTACATATACTGAGGAACAAAGAGAAACCCAAACTTTATGAAGACAATCAAGGCGATTCTGTTCATGAATTCAAGAAGAAAAATTATCTACCTTGTCAGTTAAGTTCACTAACAGAGGATGGTAGCGCAGAAGCAAAGCCTTGACCACCTACGAAAAAGAAATTAAGAATTAAATAGTGTTAATTCGCATTCACCAAGGATGCATACAGTATCTCACAAAAGTGAGTATACCCCTCACATTTTTGTAAATATTTGATTATATCTTTTCATGAGACAACACTGAAGAAATGACACTTTGCTACAATGTAAAGTAGTGAGTGTACAGCTTGTGTAACAGTGTAAATTTGCTGTCCCCTCAAAATAACTCAACACACAGCCATTAATGTCTAAACCACTGACAACAAAAGTGAGTACACCCCTAAGTGAAAATGGCCAAATTGGGCCCAAAGTGTCAATATTTTGTGTTGCCACCATTATTTTCCAGCACTGCCTTAACCCTCTTGGACATGGAGTTCACCAGAGCGTCACAGGTTGCCACTGGAGTCCTCTTCCACTCCTCCATGATGACATCACAGAGCTAGTGGATGTTAGAGACCTTGTGCTCCTCCACCTTCCGTTTAAGGATGCCCCACAGATGCTCAATAGGGTTTAGGTCTGGAAACATGCTTGGCCAGTCCATCACCTTCACCCTCTGCTTCTTTAACAAGGCAGTGGTCGTCTTGGAGGTGTGTTTGGGGTCGTTATCAAGCTGTAATACAGCCCTGCGGCCCAGTCTCCGAAGGGAGGAGATCATGCTCTGCTGCAGAATGTCACAATACATGTTGGCATTCATGGTTCCCTCAATGAACTGTATCTCCCCAGTGCCGGCAGCACTCATGCAGCCCCAGACCATGACACTCCCACCACCATGCTTGACTGTAGGCAAGACACACTTGTCTTTGTACTCCTCACCTGGTTGCCGCCACACACGCTTGACACCATCTGAATCAAATAAGTTTATCTTGGTCTCATCAGACCACAGGACATGGTTCCAGTAATCCATGTCCTTAGTCTGCTTGTCTTCAGCAAACTGTTTGCGGGCTTTCTTGTGCATCATCTTTAGAAGAGTCTTCCTTCTGGGACGACAGCCATGCAGACCAATTTGATGCAGTGTGCGGCGTATGCTCTGAGCACTGACAGGCTGACCCCCCACCCCTTCAACCTCTGCAGCAATGCTGGCAGCACTCATACGTCTATTTCACAAAGACAACCTCTGGATATGACGCTGAGCACGTGCACTCAACTTCTTTGGTCGACCATGGCGAGGCCTGTTCTGAGTGGAACCTGTCCTGTTAAACCGCTGTATGGTCTTGGCCACCGTGCTGCAGCTCAGTGTCAGGGTCTTGGCAATCTTCTTATAGCCTAGGCCATCTTTATGTAGAGCAACAATTCTTTTTTTCAGATCCTCAGAGAGTTCTTTGCCATGAGGTGCCATGTTGAACTTCCAGTGACCAGTATGAGGGAGTGTGAGAGCGATGACACCAAATTTAACACACCTGCTCCCCATTCACACCTGAGACCTTGCAACACTAACAAGTCACATGACACCGGGAAGGGAAAATGGCTAATTGGGCCCAATTTGGCCATTTTCACTTAGGGGTGTACTCACTTTTGTTGCCAGCGGTTTAGACATTAATGGCTGTGTGTTGAGTTATTTTGAGGGGACAGAAAATTTACACTGTTACACAAGCTGTACACGCACTACTTTACATTGTAGCAAAGTGTCATTTCTTCAGTGTTGTCACATGAAAAGATATAATCAAATATTTACAAAGATGTGAGGGGTGTACTCACTTTTGTGAGATACTGTATCTATTGGCTAACTGTCAGCAAATCCTATTGCAAAGTTGTACAAAATATCACAGTTCTGATGGCATGATGTTCTATTAAAAAAACAAAAAAAACCTTTGTTCTTTTTGTCCTTTGTTCTCTGCTCATGAACATGACCTGTGTTATATCAGTCAATATCATGATCTAAGATACATCACCAGTTTGGATTGTAAGATGTCACATCTGATACTGATCCTCCTTCAGGTTAGTATTACCTCCAATAATAACAATCAGTATAGTGTACACCTTGTTTCACTGCTCTTTATCATGGTTACATTATATATAAAGTAACTGCACCAATGAAAACCATGATGGGGTGATGTGAAGCAGAATTACTGTTACCACCCCAAAGTTGATCATTCAGTTCGTTTACATGGACAACAATAATCCACTCTTAACCCGATTAAGACCATACTTTGATTAAGAAACTACCGTTTAAACAGCAATTTTTAATTACCTTAATCTAATTAAGGTCATACTCGAAGTAAGCACTAATCGAATTAAGACGTGAGGAGTACTGCTGTTTTAGTCACATTACGTGTATTACAGACATGTAATCACATTATTAACGTCGTGTGGGAGTTTTCACCGCATTTTGCGACAGGACACGATCACACACGGCAGCGCTCAACATTTTACGGCGAACAAGAGAGTTCGGCTGCGTCCCAAACCGCATACTTGCCTACTACAGACCTGTAGTGGGGAAAAATACATGTATCTCGGCTACTATATAGACGGTAAGTACGCGGTTTGGGACGCAGCTCACGGCTTCAAGCAGTCGTCTATTTGCACGTACAGCATGACAAATAATTAACTGCATTTAAAGCGTTCGTAAAAAAATTAATAAAAACACCCAAAACTGTATACGGTACCAAAACGAAGACGAACTATATGTTGATGCGTGAAATTCTGGAGGGACGGCGTGGCGCGGTGACGTAATGACGTGTGCCGTTAATCTAATTATGTTCTAAAACATGTAAAACGGGAACATGACAGGAATATTCTGAAAGCGACTCATGTAAACACCTTAATCACATTATTATCTTACTCAGAGTAAGCTCAATAATTAGATTACTGCTGTCCATGTAAGCGTAGTCACTGTCTTAGAACAGCATGTCCTGAAGTGTTTTTATTCCTCCTATACCACAGCAATTTACAGGCATGTCATCCATTTATAGTTACATTTAATCATGTGGAACTTCCACGAAACAAGTTATATCCTGGCATCACTTACTTTACAGCAGCTATAAAGCAGTTCTCTCACTCTCTCTTGAAGTTAATACGACAAATAAATCAGCCCGTTTTAGACAAACCATAAAGTCCTCTGTCCTTAGACTTTCCTGTCTTTACCTCCGATTGTTACAAAGTACTGACAATGGAGACTCCTTTCATACATGTTAAATGTTAAAAAAAAAAAAAAAAAGTTAAACCTCATCTTGCAGTAAACTTCACCATGTCAAAGATGATACTTTTCCTCTGTTACTGTAAATAACATGTTTATTTCATAAATAACCGTATTATTAGGCTTTGATTATGTAGCGCATTAGCTGAATTAGCTGTTACTACTGAAACGATAATATATTAGGACAAGTGCATTAATAAAAACCTGTCTGAACTCCAATAAGATCTGAGATTTCAACAGCACTGTGGTACAACAGAAAGGAGTGAATACAGAAAGGAAAATTCGAATTAACATGCTTCGAGAGCTATTTTTTTTTCTTTACCCAGATTAGTAAAGTGAAGGCTTGAACTCGCTGTGCCGAGGATTCGCAGTTTAACGTTGCACTTATTCTTTTCAAGGTCTTCTCCAGAACAGCATCCAGGGCTTGGCCTAAAACACACAACACCCATCAAGCTACACTCTGTTCCAAATCACTATACAGACCAATTAAATAAACACTCCAGTTTAAATATTCCATATGGCACAGATACAGACAAAACGATCCTAACTTTAAATAATGGAGGACACTGGAGAACACAGCATCAGTGACCAAGCTTTTTACATACCTGCTGCTCTTTTGTTGATCAGGCCGGCAAAACACTTAGCTGCGGATGTGTAGGAGAACGGGTGCGGACATGTAAAAATCAGCTCCTCCAACTGGACTAGAAGCCTGTCAAAGTCAGGAATGTCCACCTACCACAGGAATATACAGATTGGTAAAAAAATATATATATAATAATAATAAATTGTGGCAAAAGCCATTCAGCTGATGACGCAGTAACTGATTGTATGCAGGTATTTGGATTTGATTGTGTTAATGAAAATGAAAGTTTTTGTATACGCCTACCTGTTGTGAAAGGGAACACACAGAGGCCATGAGCAAACACACCAGCTGTGACTGGGACCAACAGTCTGACTGGCTCTTCAAGGGAAACAAACATTTTATACTTCAGTAAAGGTTTACGAGTAAAGACGTGAGGAGGTTATGAGGAGAATGTAAAGCTGGTTTTTCCAGTGTATCCATCACCTTGGATTCAAGCTTCACGCCCAAACAGATCCATTAATGGTTAATAGTATCATATATGTACAGTACTGTGCAAAAGTCTTAAGCACATGCAAAGAAATGCTGTAAAGCAAAGATGCCTTAAAAATAATGAGATGAGATGTTTGAACATTAAAAAAAAAAATACCAGAAACACCAGGAAACAGTAATACACTAAAAGTCAATATCTGTTGTGAAATCCCTTTCCTTTTTTTTTTTGTTTTTTTTTTTTAAACTTCATTAATCTCATTTTGTAAAGTTTTATAGCTTTACAGCTTTCTATACTGACATACATGACATTTTTCTGTATTACTTAATACTGACGCGATGATGCAGACGTTATAAAATAAAACATCTACAACAAAATATGTCCTAAAAAAGGCTGCCTAAAACGTTTACACAGTACTGTCTATGTATACAGTTGAGGTCCTAAGTTTACATACGCTGTGCTGAATCAGCATATTCATTTTTTAAAAAAGAGGATTCATTAAAACACCGTTTTGTTTTTTTTATTTAGTTCTGCCCTGAATAAGCTATATTACAGAGATGTTCACATATAGTCCACAATATAAGACACAATAATAACTGAATTTACACAAATGAAAAAAGTTTACACACGCTTGATTCTTAATGCTGTTTTTTGTTACCTGGATGATCAGCGACTGTGTTTAATATGTTTTGTGAGAGTTCTTCACGAGTCCCTCGTTTGTCCTGAGCAGTTAAACTGCCCGCTGTTCTTCAGAAAAATCCTCCAGGTCCTGCACATTCTTTACTTTTCCAGCATCAACTGCATATTTGAGCCCTTTCCAACAGCGGCTATATGATTTTCAAGATCAATCTTTTCACACTGAGGACGACTGAGGGACTCGTACGCGACTATTACGAAAGGTGCGAACGTTCAGTGATGCTCGAGAAGGCAACACGATATATATCAAGAACCGGGGAGGGGTGTAAACTTTTGAACAGGATGATCGTGTAAATTGTTATTATTTTGTCTTCTGGGAAACATGTAACTATCTGATGTAGCTTCTGAAGGGCAGGACTAAACGAAATAACAATTTACACGATCATCCTGTAGTAGTAGTTGCCTTCTTGAGCATCGGTGAATGTTTGCAAGGAGGATACGAGTAGAAAGAGAGCCGCGTCTCTCACCTCGAGCAGCTGAATCTGGGACGGGTAGGCGTTTTCTGGCAGGCACGATACATCTCCATCTAAGAAAAGGGAAACGACCTGCGCAGCCATTTGAGTAGCAGGTCTAGGAAGATCAGAGATTTTGGGTAATTCAGAATGGCACATCTTAACAGTCTTGGCCTATACACTATTCTTGAGTTACAAACTATTAGAGGGGTGACAGTACTGTATGAAAAGCTGATGTTAATCGTATTAATTTTAGAAGAATCCATGTATAACTTTTAATACAATAACACTTTATATTAAGGTTCTTTTCGACTGTCATTAATGAGAACTTTTAGACATCATTTCACACTTCAAGCTATCTTTGTGGGATGACTTTAAACACACTGTCAGAATAGTTTCTGCCTTCTCACATGCACGTCTGGCTGATCTGCATACAGCAGTAATTTCTGAGCGCGTGTGGTTTTCCTGTTATCTCAGTGACTTACACTGGTTGTAGTGCTGCACAAGCAGTGCTTATGACAGGAACTATAGCAGACAGTATGGCCTCTTCTGTGAGGGGACTAGTGTGACCCGAGCACTTCTGACCTGCAATAAGCATGTTTATATATATCACACACACACACACACATATATATACATTCACATTCTTTGTGCATTTTATTTTTGCCATTCATCAGTCCATGTTATGCGTGTTGTGGTCTTGAAAGTCTCATCCGATGTCAACGTGACTGAATTGTGGCAAAGTTGTTTTTTTTTTTTTCTGATTAATGTATGTCGATACCTTTACTTTAAGTATATGTAAATAAATTTCACCGAAACAACTCGGTGAAAATCATTATTTGTTCAAGTTGTTGGCTACATGCCACATCTGCGGCTTTCAAAATGGTCTACGATGTCGTTTCTGACACTGTAGAGATGGCGGCAGACGAAGCTGGAATTTTTATGTAATTTGACATGGGAAATTTAGCCAAAACAACAAACCTCAGCGAATTAGTCAGCTATTACTTCAGCACCGAAATACGAGTGAACACTCGAGTGATGATGAGGCAACTATTTGACTGGAAAGACTGATGTAGACGATGCTTACGATAGCATCGTAGTGATCGTATAAGTGATTACTCCTTTTCCACTGTAAACAATCATTATTATTATTATTTATATTTTATTTATCACATATTCAGTTGCACGTATGAGTCAATCAAGCAAGCAACAAGTGTCACTAACATTAGTCTAGGTGGTGACTGAACCAAGCTAAAACTCCGTGATATTTAGGCAACACTGGGTAATGTACGCATAAGCAGTTGAAATACTTACTATGCAGAGCTGCATGCAGGGACAGACCCAGTAATCGTGGAATGACAACTTTGTGGAAAAAGTCACCGATTTCCACTGTGTGCTGAGCATGCTCGGCTATCCTCTGCAGACTGCGACACACTGAAATCACCTCCTCTGTCGAGAAACTGCTGCTTCCTGCACACAGTGCATCAGGATAAACGTCCAGCGTTCAAACACGATCAAGAAAACAATCAGCACTTGAACTTAAACCAGATTTTCACTGAAGATAAACCTTAGCTCCTAAACGCTCCATTTCAGTAGTATTTTAACTGAAGTTATCCTATTCATAATTCACCTGACTTCACCGAGTCCCCTGGTTTTGTGGTTTGTTAGACAGTCCCTGCAGGATTTCTCGATTTTGCAATCGCAGATATTAACACGATCAAGCAAATGCCGCAACATTTGGCGGAGCTTGCTATTTTTCAAAATTACCCAGATTTTCCGCAGGCCAAAACGCGTCATGTGAGGTCATCACAATGTGTGTTCAGCCAAATGAGTACAGCTAAAAGGTCTCATTCGCCAGCAATCATCACTGTTAAAGACCGTGAAAAACTATTTATTTAACGCAAATGCGATTTCGCCAAGTGGTTTTCTACAAAAAAAAAAAAAAAGTGTTCCATCACAAATTTTGGGGGGGGGGGGGGAAACAAGCATCAACAACAATCACAAAAGAAAACTCCAGTACAGACCGGTTGTAGCCGTGTTTCGCTTTTCAGTCACTGACTAAATGCTAAAAATAAGAGATTAATAACAGGCCTGTCTTACACTCAAGGTCGCTTTTACAAATCAATTCAAAAGTAAACACATGCACTAAAAGCAGATGGAAAAATCAACTGGTGCTGTCACACAACAGACAATCCTCCCAGGTGCACCGCTGCCATCCCAGCACTATAAACCCAGTGCTGGGAAACCACGGTTTGTGCTGAACCCAAGGTTGTGCTTTTGCTGTGTGAGGATCGCTACGCAAGACTCCATCAGCTCTGATCAGTACCGGCCCATTCATCACAGTTTGATCCTCAGCCGAATAGATATTTTATTTAGAAGTTAAAAGATAACAGCGTTATTTAGCAGGTAAAGGAGGGGAGGAGGGTGTCATCATCAGAGAGCGGTATCACTGACTGACTGTAGTAGAGCCAAAACGGAATATTGCAACTGTTCACTGCTACTAGACTACTATAGTATCCTTCAATAACACCCTCCAAAAATATCGTTTTTGCTATACGCTGAAGACGCTCGGATTTGAGATCAAAAGACAAGATTTTTCAGCTTTCATTTCCTGATATATACATCTAGTCGTGTTGAACAACTTCGAACGTGGCACTTTTCGTTGGAACCAACCGATCAAAAATATCGGAACACGAGACTGACAGTGTTTCTTGCTGCCCAAAGTAGTAGTAGTAATATTTTGGTTTATTGTCATATCAGCATCGGTGGCTCTCTTATGGCAGATACATATATTATTCGAACGTTAAAAGAGGAGGGAAACAGTCAAATCTGGTTTAAGAGGTTAAATGTTTCTGTGCAACATGTCAGTTCTATAAGTTTCTTTAGATTAACTCACGATCAAAAAACAAACAAACAAAACTGCAGTAGTTTTTCGGGGTCCAGCTTATAAAACAGGTCTTTTATAGTGTGTCCAGTTAAAAGATGTTTTCTCATAACATTAAAGACAGGGCAAGCTAAAAGAATATACTTTATAGTCAAAGGAGAGTTGCAAAAGTGGCATTTTTGAGGGTCTTCGATTGTTTAAAGAATGAATAGCTCTGAATGTCTACTCTTGGTTTGAACCCTGGGTTTCACCTGTGAAGACTGCGTTTGTTGTTAAAAAGGATAAACCTACATGAAGACCAGAGAGCTGTCTATGGGAGAAAAACAAGCCATTTTGAAGCTGAGAAAAGAGGGAAAAATCGATCAGAGCCATTGCAGAACCATTCGGCATAGCCAATATAACAATTTGGAATGTCCTGGGGGAAAAAAACAAAACAAAAACACTAGTGTTCTAACAACCAGACATGGAACAGGTTAGTTAAAGAAAACAACATCAGTTGATGACAAACACTATGAGAGCTGTGAAGAAAAAGTCAGTGACATCACCAACAACCTCCACGGGGCAGGGGTGAAGGTATCACAAAAGGTGCTATGTTCTCAAAGTTGTTTATTTGACATTCTGATTTATCGTCTCATTCATTCATCTTTTGATCTCAAACCCAAATGTCTTCAATGTGTAACGAGAACAACAGAATTGTCCTTGCTGTTCCAATACTTTCAGAGGAGCCTGTACATCAAATACATTATGTGCCTTACTACTAGAAATACACTGTGCCTAGTCCTTACATTCTCAGCTAGCTGCTTAGAGATCCTCCTATTTACAAACAAACTAACGTGATCCTGAAAAAGTGGAAGATCAACAACATCCCACAACACGATATCCTATTTAAACTGTTTATTCATTTCCCTTCCTTTTCAACTATTTACAAATGCATAAATCCTGGCTCATCCCTCCTGTCTATCAAAGAATAGGCAGTGCTGTGTACCTTTATGTGCAGCAGATAAGACCTGCAGTAGTACATGGGTGCTCTCCTGCACCACGCTGAGCTGCGACGAGATGTAGGCGAGAGCCGTCACACTGCGCTCTCGTGCTGCTGCTGCTTTGCTTCGACTATGAGGGTGAGTGGAGGTGTCTCCTTCAGCCATGGGTTCTGTGGAAAGATGCCTTTATTATTCAAGCGAAAAGCCAGCTCTCCATGGGAATTCCTCCAAGCGATTCGATCGTGGCAGAGACTGTACAATTTAAGCCTTGCAGCTACCTGTGAATATTTCATCCTTCAGTCTTGGAACCATTCGGGGAGCGAAAACAGCCGGATGGAGACGAGCCAGAGATCCTGCGCACTCCATTACTGCCAAACTGAGACGTGACAGAACAAGTATGACATTTCATTCAATCAAACTGCAGTAAGTATGATGCATTTTGTACTCCGGTGCTGTAGCTACCTGACTTGTACGTCGTCCTCTTCTACGACGAGCCTCGTCAGGTGATCCACCGCTATTTCCACATCTGTCTCCAGTAACAGGCCTTGATGGAGGGGGGATACAAAATAAAGTGTTTTTTTTCTCCCCCATTTATTTACCCCGATGCTTTTTGAGATCATATATGTGTTTAGAGAATTTAATGGGGCAGTGCAGTAGTTTTTAATCTCAGTCCTCAAGGGCTTCATAAATGGGGAGCTTCAAAATATTTAATGTTGATTCCAAATTCGCCTCTCCAAAGGCTACACAAGGTTCTTTTTCAATAAACTTCAATAACTGTATAAATTAGTTTCATAACGATATTAAAATGATTTAGCCATTGAGCTGTAGCACAATATGCTTCCAATATGCACTCACCAGATTGCTGGCCCAGTGTGGCAAGAACTTTTGTAGCTGTGACTTGAAGAGATGCATTTGACTCAGCCAGGGCAGAAAACACCACGTTGCAGAGAGACTTTTGGAAGGGGAGCAGCACGTTGTCCTCTGAGTGGGGTTCAAAGAGAAAGGGGGAGAAACACCACATCATTTATTCCTCAGCGTTGTTGAATTTTCAAATCTAACTGGTCCGAAGGTTTGGATTACTTTTCCAGGACAGCCGCTCTGACAATAGGGCTGTTTACAAAGCAAATTACAAGACACACACTAGCATTTATGGAAGGAGTCTCCAGTGTCAGCTCTTTCTAACTTTCAGAGATAAATGTATTTCTAATTAGATTTATGTGAGGAAAAAAAAAAGAGGCTGGTCAGAGAACCGTCTGTTTATAGCTATAATGTAAATGATAAAAGGAATTAAGCTGATTTGTGGACATTCCACAACATGTTTAACTATAAACAGATGAAATGTTCGGCATTTGCCCAGTTTACAACGCATTAACTTCAAGAACTGACTGTTCGCTTGCTGCCTAATATATCCCACCCCTTGGCACGTGCCACTGTAATGAGATAATCAACGTTATTCACTTCACCTGTCAGTGGTTTTAATGATATGGCTGATCGGTGCACGACTATATAAAGAACTCCATTCGGTAATTACATGCCCAACACTAGGCACTAAAACAGTTTTATACAAATGATTACAGCATCATGAAAGTGCTTCTTGAAAATAAATAAATCACATTTATGTGAATATATGCAAAGACTAGTTCATGCTGAATAGCCTCGGGGGTGAGATCAGCAGGAGCAGGATCAGTCAAAGCATGTTTAATTAACACACACCTTGTTCTGCAGGCTGGCTGCTCACAGTGGGCTGGATGAAGCCCTGCAACACCTCCAACAGAGTGCGCCGATGAGCACACTACACACAGACACACACACACACACACACACACACACACACCATGACGATCAGAAAGAATATATTACACAGTGCCAATCACTCTGTTTTTTTCTTATGCCTACTTGAGGGACTATACTTAAGTCAGATAGACAAGTAGCTCCACATGGGACCTGTTTGTCAGTTTTGAAACACCCTGCATTGTATTTTAGAACAAATTTTAAAGTTAACCGGGTATTAAGAAAGTAAAAAAAAGAAGTTTGAAGCTAGTAGTTTGAATGCTGTGTCCCAATCCCATAAAAATACCTAAGATAAATAAATAAATAAATAAATAAATAAATAACCTATACAGCTGCATTAGTTCATGTGTGTAATCTTTCAGTGGATGTGAAACAGACCTGAGTTCTGGAGTTGTACTGCTCGAACAGTGCAGGCAGCACCACTGCTGTCACTATGAGGCTTGCCCTGTAGGAGGCGCCACTTGCAGCCTGCAGCAGCTTAGCACTAGGCCACACCAGCTTCAGATCTGGCTCACACAGATGGTGCTGACAGTCTGAAACACACACACACACAGAGCGAGGGGGGGGAGGGAGGGAGAGAGAGAGAGAGAGAGAGAGAGAGAGAGAGAGAGAGAGAGAGAAATTATGGAGTGGGTAAACTGGTCATTGTCCTATTGGTCATTTGGTTTGTAAAACGTCCATGATTCCAAGGCAATGTTCATATCGAATACGAAAAGTACAATTTTGAGTTAAAGTGTGCAATAGTTATAAGCTTGGTAGTTGACATACCAAATCAGTGGGTTAGAGGTTAGGAAAGGCTTTAAAAAAATGACTTTAAAAAAAAAAAAAAAAATTGCTTTATCTTAAATGTAAATCTATGTAAACACCACCGAAAGAAAAAGTACACTTGTTTTTCGGCAATCATCTGCAAAATTACGGCTAATTTGTACCTCGTTGGGATTGAGATACAGAATTCTTATCCCTTGCCATACACGGGTACCTTTGAGGACGAGCTCTAGGAATGTTTGCAGAGCATCTCCCGAGTCTGATGTGAGGACAATGCGAGACAGGCAGGACGTGATGGCACTAAGAGCAGAGAGACCTGCTGACTCGACTCTCTCACTCGCCGTCTGGAATACCTGCGAACCGAACGAGGCCACAAGCTTGGTTTTAGAAGTAGCCCCTGAGGTACCAGCAGGCTACTTAATGAAACATTATAGAATTATAATACATATATGATGTGATGATGTTCATAGGAGGTGTTGGAATCTTCAGGCTGATAGTGAATCAATTTGATTCATGATTCATGAGCAAAACACTAAGGAGTGAGTTCATTCTCAAAAATCAGCTTTCTAAGAAATACTATGTATGGATTAAAACACTTCGTTACAGGAAAATATTCAACACTGCTTCACATCACGCCTTTGCATGTTCTGAAATCTGAATTGTTTTATTCCTTACTTATTAATAAATGTTATATTACATTATGGCCTGCAGTCAGTTTACTGACAATCAAAATTACAGGGGGTTACTTAAAGGTTGAAATGCTGGTCAGATATGCATGACTTAAATCATTCGAATAGTACCAGGACATAACAACACAGAGCAAACATATTTGAGCAAAAAAAAAAAAGTTAATATTTGGCAACAATATAAACAAGCTGGAATAAAACGTCACCTCTCTGCGTATGGAGGACCAGAGCCCTGGGAGGAACTCGGCCAGCTCTTTGTGTCCATAGACAGGTGCACAAGCAGCCTAGAGCAAAAAAGAACTAGTTATTAATTACTTTGAGTGTTTGCATGGAAGCCGGAATATGCTGGAATATGTTTTACCAGCGTCTGCAGGGAGTCCACCTTGGCATTCTGGACGTCCGAGTCAAGCTTCTCGATAAGTAATGGTACCAGGAACTGTTGGTGTGAAGAATGCAAATCAGTAAAACAAACCAACAATTGTATCCTTATAACAATTTGAATAGGGAACAGAGTTGTCACTGGTATATTATCCAAACAATGTAAAACAGACGGACATGGAAGAGCACTACTTCCCCTTTGCATACCTGGACATAGCCAACTAGGACTGTTTAGTACATGCACCGAGTGTAAAAGTTCTAAAATCACAGTTAAGTAAAGGTTCAATGCAACAAATATATATAAAATAAAATTTAAAAAAACTAAAATCTGAAGATAGCATTCATCTGTGCTGAAACTGCCAGCAGCGTTGGTTTTGACCATATGTACCATCATCCTGGTTTCGTGGTTGTGTAATAGGCCAACAAACAGAATGTAAAGTAAATATACAGTACATGCCTTAATGGCTCATATTCATAGCCAGCTAAGTAAACGCCATTTTATTTCTACATTCTTTAAACTGCACGCAAAAAATGTGAATATCGTGGAAAAGTTCATTTCCTCATCATTTAATTCAAAAAGTGGAACTTTCATATATTCTAGATTCATTACATATAAAGTGAAATATTTCAAGCCTTTTTTGTTTGTTTGTTTTAATCTCGATGATTACGACTTACAGCTCACGGAAATCACAAATCCAGTATCTCAAATTATTATAATAAAGAATTTATAATACAGAAATGTTGACCTTCTGAAAAGTATGTTCATTTATGCACTCGATACTTGGTCTGAGCTCCTTTTTTGTAGGAACTACTGCATCAGTGCGGCGTGGCATGGAGGCGATCAGCCTGTGGCACTGCTGAGGTGTTCTGGAAGCCCAGGTCGCTTTGATAGCGGCCTTCAGCTCGTCTGTATTGTCGGGTCTGGTGTCTCTCGTAGATTCTCTATGGGGTTCGGTTCAGGCGAGTCGACTGGACAATCAACACAGTAACACCATGGTCAGTAAACCAGTTATTAGAAGTTTTGGCACTGTGGGCAGGTGCCGAGTCCTGCTGGAAAAGGAAATCAGCATCTCCATAAAGCTCGTCAGCAGATGAAGCATGAAGTTCTCTAAAATCTCCTGGTAGACGCTGCATCGACTCTCGACTCGAGAAAACACGCTGGACCAACACCAGCAGATGACATGGCAACCCAAATCATCACTGACTGTGGAAACTTCACACTGGACTTCAAGCAGCTTGGATTCTGTTCCTCTCCACTCTTCCTCCAGACTCTGGAACCTTGATTTCCAAATGAAATGCAACATTTACCTTCATCTTCCCCGTGATTGTGCTTGTGTACTGAACCAGACTGAGAGATTAAAGCCTCAGGAAACCTTTGCAGGTGTTTTGAGTTAATTCGCTGATTAGAGTCGTCTCAGGTCGACATTTCCGTATTATAAATTCTTTATTCGAATATTTTGAGATACTGGATTCTTGATTTCCGTGAGCTGTAAGCCGTAATCATCGAAATTAAAACAAAACAAACAAAAAAAAGGCTTGAAATATTTCACTTTATGTGTAATGAATCTGGAATATATGAAAGTTCCACTTTTTGAATTACATTACAAAATAAACTAACTTTTCCACGATATTCTAATGTTTTGAGATGCACCTTTGGCTTGTTTAGATACCATAGTTGTATGTCCATATTTTAAGATCTTCAGACAAGAACACTTGGTCGCACGAAATGTGACAGAAATATCATGTCACGATACCTGAAGACGTTCCCTCGATACGTGATACAGATCACAAGGCACATGTACATGTACCCCCTACAGGTCATCATCCTTGAACACGGGAGTGCCAGTGCTGTGTTCTGATTAAATCTGAAGTAAGAAGAATAACCGCTGCACCAGTGGACAAATCCATCTTTAGGGTGTCTGTGTGATACCATCCAGAGTAATCCCATGATGATATTTACTCTAGTTAGCACTTTTTAGCCTCGTCGATTTGGTTTCTGGGGAACTAAAACATGGGACTGAGCAGCACACTGGAGCTACTGAGTTTATCATTTGTCTACCCCTGCTCCAAGCACAATTTGAGAATTTTTGTGTAAAGAGATGAGTGTTTTGTGACAAACCTCTGCGAATCGCGGCGTGCCGGTTAGAACGGCCCGCAGAGCGAGGATGAGGTCCTCCTGCTTGATCCTGTGAGGGTCATTGGGTGGCTAAACACGACACGGAGAGCAGGAGAAAATGACTAGTAATTGACGAGCGTATAATTAGTCATTATTTACAGTTTTTACAGGCATTCTTGAAGGAGAATACTAACTGGAGTTAACATATGTATGACCAGAGTGTTTAATATCACAGCCTTTAAAAGGCATCCAAAATATAATCTGTATAGAACGGTTTCAATTGCATCACCATTTTGCAATTTACTCGAATTTGCTAATTTGATAAGATCACATTACACTTAAAAAAAAAAAAAAAAAAAAAAAAACAAACAAACATTAGTGACTTCAGATTAACAGGCTGTCCGCGGCCATAAACATTCCTACGAGATTACTTGTTACTGTGCTTGAAGGAGAAGCTGGAATTCTACGTACAGGCGTGAAGTCTATTGGGAAGTAGCAGGATGTGACTTCAAAGAGCTCCTCTGTAAATTGATCTAAAGAACAAAAAAAAGAATGAGTCAGTGACATCTGCTTAGCTACTGAAGCTAACTAGTGAAAGACAAAGCCTTCGTGGCGCATTTCTTCATCTTATCTGACCGAGATTCCAGACTAAACATTTGTATTACAATCAGAGGCTATTAGACTACGCATGACTAAATATGTGTGTGTGTGTGTGTGTGTGTGTGTGTGTTTCCAAGTCTGTACTCACTGAGGTCATAACCTCTGTGGATGATGTTTCTGGCTATCTGGAAGGCCAGCAGTAGGTTGCGAGGATCTCTTTCTCCATCTACAGCCTGCACAAATCCATACACAAAGTCTGGACCCAAACCCTTCAGCTCTGCAGAATTAGGAAAATAGACAGAATTACACTAGATGTGAAAGTCAGTAGCCAAAGCATGCGAGAGCGCTTGTCAGAGCAGTATGGATCAACATCCACGAATAACAACCTGATAAAACATTAAAGTAGCCCAAACATTAGTAGTCACCGGCTCAAAATGGCCGAATTTCAATGTCCACTTGACCTCTGGCTATCTTTACACTCCAGCTCCTCAACCCCTCAATTTAGTGTTGCATAAAACGAAACTCCTAACAACTAGAAATGCAGACTACACGTATACAAACAGATACATTTCACATAGTTTAATCTCACAAAGATATTACGTTTATCACAGTTTTCACTATTATCCAGATACTCAAGTAGTTCCTTTATACCTTAATGTCACTCTATATACCAATCCCGAACTTTTGGACCTTTAGAACTTAAACGAAATGTACAAAGACAAGATAAATGAATAAAATTAGTAATAATATTAATAATAGTACAATCGCAGAAGAACGCACTAAATAGCTCTTTTATAACATCAAAATGTTTGCAACAAAAATTATATTTAAGGAATAAAACACTTGGGGTCGAGCTGTAATATATATATATATATATATATATAAATATATATATTCATAATAATAATCCAAGCTGGGGTGGTGTGATGTGGCCTGAACAAGATTTAGGGCTGCTGTTAGACTACAAAGTTAATTATTTCACTCGAACGCTACATTTTCTTATACCACAGAGATTTACCGATGATTATATATAGTATATTTTTTAATTAAAAAAAACACCACATTATAATTTCATACATTTATAATTGTTGACTGTCTGTGAAACTGTCCATTCTCTGTTATTTTATAGCATTTCACCAGCACTGTGATACAAGAAATAATATTAAATAAAATATACAGCCATTATTATACAACATTATGAAGTTAATAACAGCGTCGGGTTAAATACTGCCACGTGTCATATCGCCACTGATGCAACCTCGCTGAAAAAACACCAGCTCCCTTACCATTTTCTCTTGAGTCCATGAGGCTGATGAGTATGTTGTAGACACATGCGCGCTCGGTCAACATCATGGACTGTCGAAATGAACACCACACACCATGGAAAAAGTTAGCAAATGAGGCTGTCAGTGCGTCACGTAAAACTCCACGTGCATTTGGGGCTGCTTTTTCAGAACGAATAAAACTAAAGCACTTTAATACAGAGAGGATTTGATCCGGGTCCGTGTCGTGCGGTAATTCACCTGTACGTGCACGTCCTGGAAGAGGGCTTTCAGAATAGACACTGCTGAACCAGGAGGCAGCACTGCGCACTTCGCCTGGAAGATTGATATCGTTTACACTTATACATTTACAAACGAAACCAATCACAATCCAGGCACATTTTGGAGGCATCCTTTGTTCAAGGACCTAAATGTAAACAGTCCCGACATCTGAACTTCTAACATTCCTGTCGGTAATTCCCAAATTTAAATCGCATCATAATTAGCTCCTGAGCCAAACACGAACCTGCATTTCCTCACTAATCTACCCATCAAAATGAATCGATTATTTAATAGAAACAGAGTCACTCTGGTGCCGGTGTGCACGCTCGGGGCTTACCAGAGCGGTGAGTCCGTGGAGAACGTGTGGCGTGATCGCATAGTGATCTTTTAGCCGGTTCTCGTAGAACGTTACCAGGACCTTCACTGCAAAGAGGGTTCAGAAATTAATCGCAAAGCTCACCACTTCTTCACTACGCAATGATATTATATGTTATACTTTTCTTTTTTTTTTAACCCATTTAAAAGTTACATTCAACCTCAGAACACACTGTGAATGGATACTCGCTCGCGAGACCTTTTTTCAGCCTCGGCATTTGGTCAGTATTGCCGGAGCAGGATGTAGGGTGTGTGACAAAAGCTTACCTTCGCTCTCTGAAAGGTCGCTGTAGCATGTCTGCAGGACTTGAGAGAGGAGCTGTACCCCTCGGCTGCGTGTCTGAGTCTGAGAGCTTGTTAAACTTAACCTAAGCGGCAATAAAACAGCCGGTCAGACTACATGCCTTCAATTAGATGCAGAAACTGTTCTCTTCTGTTATAATATTAACCCACATTTTCATGGTCATTCAGTTTGTTCGGTTTAATCTGAAGCTGCTCCAGGGTTTGCGTACAGAGCAGCGTGTCCTGTGTGGTTCACCATATTGTCCGATTTACTTACTGTTTGCTCGTTTTACTGAAATTGAAGTGCTGCACTCTGACCTTATTTTATTCTACCTGCACTTTCTGTAGTCGTCATGTCTGTACCCTGTACACTGGATTTTATGTACCTTATAAAACATATACAGTGGGTATAAAAAGTCTACACACCCCAAGGGTTTTATGCTGGAAAATCAAATGAAACTAAGATAAAAATCATATGAGATATTTTCCCACTCAAAGAAAATGCATGTAAAAACAAAACAAAACAAAACAAAAATGACAAACTGGCTGCACAAGTGTGCACACCCTTTTATAACGGGGCACGTGACACCGCTCAGAATTAACCACATTCATCATACTGAAACTCGTGCTCAAAAGTAATCATCATACACGTGTCTTCAATGAAGTGTTCCTGATGAACCCCAAATAAAGATCAGCCGTTTCTGTAGGATTCTCTTGACATCATCTTGGTTTCATCCGACTGCCGACGCCAGGGTCCGCAAAAAGCTTAAAAAGCACGTGCTGTATCTCACTTGTTCAAAAGTATCGATCAGGAGAGGGGAACAAAAGAACTTCCAAAACATTAGATGTCCCATGGAACACCGTGAAGGCCGTCAACAAGTGGAGAAAATGGAGCACCGCAGTGACATCACCAAGAACGGGACGTCCCTCCAAAATTGACGAGAAGAAAACTTATTCTTGTCCAGGGAGGCTGTCGAGAGACCTACAGCAACATTAAAGGATCTGCAGGAATATCTGCCAAGGTCAATTCCATGCAAGTAACAACAATCTCTCATTCTTCACGTCTGGGCTATGGGGTAATGGTGGCTAGATGGAAGCTCTCTCGCAGAGAGAGAGAGAGAAAAAAAAACATCCAAGCCTGCCTAAATCACCCCAAACCATATAGCAAAATGTGTTATGGGCTGATGAGACCAAGGTAGAATATTTTGGGCATATTTCTAAAAAAAAACAAAACCAAAAACAAGACAGTTTATCACCCAAAGAACACCATACCCACAGTGAAGCATGGTGGTGGCAGCATTGTGCCATGTGGCTGCTTCTCTTCAGCTGGGACTGTCTCTAGTTAAGATAGATAGGTATCCATGATTTCCTTTATTTGGGCACAAAACCTGCAGGTCTCTTTTCGACAGCTGAAAATGAAGAAATATTTCACCTTCCAGCATGAAGAATATTAACGTTTTGAAATGGCCCAGTCAAAACCCAGATATAAACCCTATCGAAAACCTGTGGAGTGGTTTGAAGATGGCTGTGCGGTAGATCATCACCTCACAATTTGACAGAGCTGGAGAATTTCTGTCAGGAAGAGTGGAAATGTCGAATCAAGATGTGCAAGAAGATTCTTACCCAAAAAGACTGAGTGCTGTAATACAAGCAAAGGGTGCTTTAAAAAAAAAGTATTAGTTAAGGAGCGTGAACACTTATGCAACTAGGTTATTTCTTCTTATGTTTCCATTTGTTTTTCACTCGGATTTTGTTAGTCACTGTATTACACTAAAAGGTGGAAAAAGATCTCACATTGGTTCTTTTCATTTTTTTTTTTTACCTCACAAAACCCCCACAATTTTAACAGGGGTGTGTAAACTTTTTATATCTATTGTAAGGCTTGACAGTTCATCCCATTATATACACATATCAGGGTTCCCTTGCGCCTGTACTGCAGTTCAGCGCAGTTTTGTGATTTTCATGCTCCTCGTCCGTCTCATGGAAAGTCAACAAACTGTGCTGGACTCAGCTCCTCCCTCTTGTATATGTATGATTTTCATAGAGATTGACTAAAGCGGTTTCATTTCAGCATCTTTTAAGATTATCACTTGTCGTGCTGGACGAGATGGTCCCGGTAATATGCTGGCTGAACTGAAAAGGAGACTGCGCGATAACCTGTCCGCCAGGTCAGATAATACGATGAAGATCTCCTAACGACAACATGTTCTAACTGTGATTAAGGAAAACGAATACATTCTGCTTATCTAAATTATTCAACCCCCATTGCAAATCAGGTTTATTGGCAAAATGTACAGACTTTCAGCTGTTTGCAATGAATAAATCAAACCAAAGCAATTGAAAAACAGTTCAATGCTTCAAAGTGGTTTCCCCAAATTCAACTGAATAGGGTTGGGGTTATGGTTATAATGATTTCTCCAGTCTCAAACTTATTCAACCCCTTCATGGCAAGCATCTTTAGTACTTAGTAGAGCACGTTTTTGCTGTTATGACCTGCTGCAGCGTTCCTGAGGAATCTTAGCCCATTCGTCATGAGTAATGGCCTCCAGTTCAGTAATATTCTTGGGTTTGAACTATTTCAATTGCTCAGGTTTGATTTGTTCATTGCAAACAGCTGAAAGTCTGTAGGTTGAGACAATAAACTTGATTTGCAATGGGGGTTGAATCATTTTGACTGCAACTGTACATAATCAATCAAGAGCGATCTGGGTGTGTGCGGAAACTGGGATTGAGTAAACAGAAACAAGCCCTGGGTATGATCTCCGTCATGACAGAGCTTGAAGACGTGCTCTGCGATTCAACAAGCCACGCTTCTTTTAACCTCACGTTTTGTTTACGTTTCACCGTTTCACCGTTGCCGCCGTCCTATTTTAGTTGAGTGTTGTAGCAGTGGTCCCATTCTGAGATCTTAATCAAAATGTGCCAGAACTGTTTCTTCCGCCTTTGGGGGCTGTCAGCCGCCGGTGAGCGTGTCACGGGACCGCAAATCTCAACTCACGAGCAAAGAATATTCTTTAACGAGGTGCGATTTTAACGTGTGACGGGAAACACAGGGCAGGAAGTCGTACGGCGTAAAGTCGGCTTATGGTGACCCCACAGTGCACAGCTTTGTACCGTTATTTTCATCCAAGTTGCTGCCGTGTGTGTGTGTGTGTGTGAGTGAGTTTGTGTAATACATTACCCTAGTGCGTCAACCAGCTGAAGTATGGAGAACTGTCCAGCCTTGACACCTTCAAGAAAGATGAATATAAAGTGTAGGTGAGTGAACAGAATCCTAACTTGCTTCCCTCTGAACACAGTCCACTAGAAACAGTGTATGAATTTTGGACCGCTTGTCCTGGATAACTTTTGCTCTCTAGGGTCCATGGGAACACTCATTGTACTCCAGAGGCTTTGAAATCATCCCTGATGTAGAAGTCAGTAAAGATGCTGTTTACAAGTACACTCATTTACATGGAGGAAGTCACTTAGGATTTGGCCCAATGTCTCAATGCATGTCCACTTAAAAGCCTGCTAATCAGCTAGCACACAGGAACAAACTGCAGGCTTCGACATGCCACTGTTAACTTCATGACAATTCCTGGTTAGCACTAACCAAGTAGAAAGTAAGTTTCTTCTCGTTCTGCATACAGGATGTGGTGAGACAGCTAGCATCATTCTACTCACGCTATCCAGACGTTGATATTTTTTTCCCCTCCTCACCCGTATTCCAACAATCCAACCTCCTCTGCTGTGATTGGCCAGTTGTTCAGAGAAAGAAGCAGCCCACCAATTAAACAGCAAGAACTCTTCATGTATGAATTTTCTAGCCAACCACAGGGCAGGGGCGGGATTAGTCGGAATACGTGTGGAAAAAACAATATTCGTTTAGTCGTAAATTAAGGACCGCACACATGTAGATTTACCGTTCGTTCATAACAGCATTCATGATTCAGAGACGTATTACATACCTGTCGCGATATCTGCAGCCGAACTGTCAGCTTTTCCCGAGACAAATTCCTCCACCAGACCTAACAGTTCACTACTATCGGTAGCCATCGCGAAGCGTTTCCAACGTCTTCCTGGCGCATGCGCAGACGGTCTTTCGCGCAAGTAAATTACCTGATAATTACACACGATTATAACGACAACAAAATTACACTGTAAGTTCTTGGTATTTTACATGTCACGTTTTTTTTTTAGTATTGAGTTCGCGTAATTTATTTAAATATGAAAAAAATACCAAGTACGAGATACGGAATTGTCCAATCACTGACGGTTTTCGTGTGACGTAGGAGGCGACCAACTGAATACGCGCATGCGCACAAGGGTGGTAAAGAACAGCTGAACCTGGCTGAACCAGTGCGATTAAGGGGATTCGAAGAAGAGATAGAATTCGAACACCGGCCTGTGTTTGGTCTTTTCGCGCATTAATAAGATAAGTCGGAGTCTGACAACGCTGTTAAGTGTACTTCCCCCTGGAGAGTGTAGCTTAGAGACGGGGCAGGTTTAGCTAAAGCGAGCTTGTTTTCCAGCCAGAAATAACTCGCCTCTGTTCTCGCGCACACAAGTGGAGTCGGAGTGAAGTGAACTACTGCTTTTACCCCGCTGTCTTTATCCAAATATATACATCCTGGTCGTGTTTTATATTCTCTTTTCGTCAGGATGCGTTAAGTTACAGAACTTATCATTCTCCTCACTGGTTTGGTTTGTTTATTAGTTAGTTAGTTTGTGTAGCTAGCTAACTAACGGTTTAAAAACCCCCCAAGCTGTGTTGCGCGAGGCAACCTGAGAAATTGAACGCAACTTCGACGAAAATAGTCCACTTCTAAGGTAGGACAATTTCAGTAACTTTATACCCAAATATTCTTTAGTAATATGATTCGGCAGTCCGAGGCATTGATGCTAGTTTTGCTGTGTGCCGCTGCTACAGCCGAGTCTGTGAAACAATAACAAATCATTTAAATCCCGACTCATTTCCTGAAGACACGCACTCGTCTAACCGCACTTCTCTAACCCCTGGGAAGCTCGAGTTAAACCGCTCGTCTTGCTCCTCGCAGGGTTTCACCACCTAGACAGCTCTATAAAGTTGATCCGTGAACAAGTCAACAGCGCTGATGAGCATCAGGAGTAGGTGAAGAAGTCCTCCGTTAACGCTGCTGCTGCTGCTGCTGCTGCTGCTTTCTGACACCTGCACTACACACCGCAGAAATTCAAGGAAGTTCTGCGCAGAAGATATCGAACGGGTTTTAAAGTTGTGATCAGAGAGCGATGTGGATGCTGTTCAACTGAGCACCATGGGAGGATGTGTGGGGAGAGAGCGCCCGGAGTCTCAAGGCTCGTCTCGCCGAGGAAGGGGCCAGAGAAAGCGTGGAGGTAAGATTTCTGCTTAGTTAAAGGTGCAGTAGGCGATTTTTTTAAATTATTATTATTTCTTGTACAGATAACCTGGAAGATTAGTACAGCATGATTTAAAAAAAAAAAACAGTGGAGTGAGTTGGCGAGAATACCCATTTAGAAAAGGTGCTTCTGTTCGGAATGCGTGTTTGTGTTTGGTCGTTCATTTAGAACGAATCTTTAATATGACTCGGGAAAAACTAGTCACGTCAGAGTGATTTCGTTCATTTTGAACGAATCTTGAATATGACTCGGGAACAACGAGTCACGTCAGAGTGATTTCGTTCATTTTGAACGCATCTTTAATATGACTCGGGAAAAACGAGTCAGCTCAGAGAGTGATTTCGTTCATTTTGAACGAATCTTGAATATGACTCGGGAACAACGAGTCACCTCAGAGAGTGTTTTTGACCGCGTTCAGTTTTGACCGCGCATGCGCTGTACCATCCCCATAGGTTCTGTACAGGAAACAGAAATGATTAGTTCTGGTCTCGAGTCTTCAGGTTCGAGTCGTTCGTTCATCACGTGATCGCCCCATGGGTTGAATGCAGTGGGGCTGTGACGTGATGAACGAACGACTCGAGGCGTGAACTGATCGTTTGTGTTTCCAGGGAACAGACGTGACAAAAGAAAGAACGGATCGGATCTGGAGGTGAGGTGAACTAACAGACTGCATAGCCTGAAGACCTAATGCTGAGCTATTAATGAATCACTTCTGTTTCTCATAATCCGGCCTTGGCTGCATTTGCCTATAGTTTCTTTTTTATTCCAAATGTGATCAACGTTTGCGTATTAGATGTGTTGGGGACTTTAACATGTAACATTTTAATTACATTCTGCTGAAATGAACGAAATGACTCGAAAAAAAGATTCGTTCATTTTGCTGAACGAGATTCAACGATCCGAGCTTCCCATCGCTATTTGGTTGCACTCTCTCTAGCTGCGTCCCAGTTCGTCCTAAATAGTGTCCGAGATTAGAATTTGCGTGTCCCAAATCGTAGTATGTTGAAACGAGTATCCCAAAGGTATCCCGACTGGTCCACTATTTCTGGTAGATTTTCAAAGTGTGGATCCGTGGACACTTTTCCAGCTGATATCGCCCACAACGTTCTGTGATGGAGGAGCTTTGTGACGGTTTGCTTTGCTGAATTTAACCTGCAAACATGATGGACGAGCGTAACGAGACAGTGGCGTGTCTTCGGTATTCAAGTCTAAGAATTTAAGTACTGAATATAAATGAATAAATCAAGAGATTGGTCAATTATATTATGACGTATGAATGACACATAACAACGTTCTTTTCCGTTACACAGCGTGTTGGCTACACACTCGTATGTCTGTAATTTTTCTTCACAGAAAGAGTACATGCTATTAGTAGGCGAATTAGGATGCAGCAAACGTCAGTCATCTTATAGACACTGTGCTCCACGGCCCACAAAAGATCCTGGGGGCAGAACTTTGTGAAAATGGGTAGGAATCATTCAAATCAAATCGTTGAACCTACCCAACCTTTTAGAGACCTAATCTTGAAGCATATTAAAAACATCACATTTTACCTACTGCAGCTGTAAGACAGCTACTAAAACACATAACGACATCTACCACCTTTCAGAGCTGTTTATGATTAATAGTCTTACACAATTATGACATGTAACTGAGCAGTTAAAGGAAAGCTCCACCCTTACACACGCACACATTAAATATGTTTGCAGTGAATTATCGGTGATGTGTTTGGTGATCGTATGTTGGTGCTGTATTTGTATTATTTCCGTGAGTAGCTGGAGGTTTGCGTGCCGCTCCGATGTCAAAGGGGAACGTTGTTATTGCTGGAACAAAAAACAAATTCAGTGATCACAAGCATAAGTGATAACAGCCAGGTTATACTGTCAGCTCCTAAAGCAAAAGAACGGGAGTATCTTGTTTTCATCATCATATAAATGAGAAATCTAACACAGAAATTGTTGAGACAGCAAACATTGGACTCAAAGTCCCAGAATGCAGTGAAGTTATGTGATGCAGAAAGCCTCGGCTGAGCTAGTTAGTGATGAAGATCAGAAGTAGAATGGCATTGATTTAGCATGAAAGTCTGAGTTGGACAGACTAAAGGATTAAAGCGCTGCCGCATCGTTCTTTTTAGGTAGAGACCGCACCATTATCAGCAGGTAGGCAAACGGCATTGTGGGTAATGTAAGTGACTGTTAACTCAAGTGAAAATAGACCAACACGTGGATGAAAGAAGTTTAAAATAAAAACAGTAATCTCCAGAATTTCATTGCAAAATAAATATTGAACGTCACTGAGGAGTTCAAGTTCTTTCTAAAGATTTCATAAGCAATTTACCGGGATGGGCTCCAGATCCACATCGACCCCCGACTAACCCCCCGACCGGGATTAAGCGCTTCTTGAAGATGGCTGAATGAATGTACAGTTCGTTCAGGGTGGGGATTGTTGGGGGGTTTTTTTGGCGGTAGCTCTCGAACGTACCAGGGATTTGAGCTCACAACCTTCCCTCCACCTAAATAGCACATTAACCCAGAGCCTCGCTTAACTTGCAGTCTCATGTTGGAGTTTCTCTGCTCTAACACGTCTCGCCTCATCGATGGCATTCAAATGGATCCGTCGACGCACTCGCTGATGAAACGTGAAGTGTTTCTATTCCAGCAGCAGCTTTTGGAAATGCCGCTCTAACCCACTACCTGTTTACGATGCCAGCGTTTGCATACGCACAGGACAGTTTCTGAGTATCGGTAGTAAACGTTAGTTTGTGAAATCCCGCTGTGTTCTTAATGCAAATTTAATAGGCCAAGCCAGCTTCATCATTATGCGTATATGTAGGCTGGAGGCATAATGAAGCACTTTTACTATATCAGGTGCAGATCAACGTCTAGAGAGTGGCACGACCAGACTGGAAGAATAACCAGAATAAGTTCAAACTGCATTAAGAACAATAGGCGTGATAATAAAAACAAGAGTGTGTAGGAGTCAGTAACAGGACTGCAGCGTTCCAGTTAAAGTGCAGTGCAGATATTATTGATATGGAGTCGAATTCACACTGTAGAAAATACCACCAGTGCAGTTTATAATAATGTAGGACCTGATATTCATCTTTGAATATCTCATATTGAGTCATTCGCTAGGTCTGAAGCATGTCCGGTTTTAGTGGGGGGTTTTTTTTTTGTTTGTTTGTTTTTAAGCAAATGATGTCATTAATATTCGCTCCTTCTTTGTGATGTGCTGCATCATGTAGCGTTGTGGAGCCATACCACTTTTCATATCCAAGATACGCTCATGGCGTGTAAGATCCCAAAGCCGTGTTTGATCCCCAGCATCACTTCAGATCACTCGGCAGCCTGGGAAAACACTTCAAGATGTTTATCGTTTCATGCCGCGATTACACTGGAGGAATTTGTGTTGCGTTTACATTGTCGTACACCCCTCTAACACCCTACGCCCACCCCCCTTCCTTTTTTCTTTTTTTCTCCCTGAAAGGAAGGCACTGTTCATTCATTTGCGTCTCATCAGCAGAATTATTTTGGGTGTCAAATGACATACAGTTCACCTCCAGGTTACTGCGGCTGTGCTGTAAAATTGTCTTGTCCATACTAATGCTTATGTAGCTCAGTGTTCCTTGTTCCCATCTACAGACGTGTGTGTGTGTGTGTGGTTATGTATATTTATTTATCAGCATTAATAAGGTGCATTTTTGTATTATTGGCATGTACCAAGATGGCATAATATTCACACTGAGACTGCTTTAGGTTAACAAGTCCACATTAAAGTGAGGTAGGATTTCATGGCTTTTATAGACACGTCATCTACGTGTTGTGTTATTACATGTAACATTCCTGTTTGTTTTTAAAGAATACCCGCTCTATTTTTACACGTGTGGGTGTTGCGTGACGTGTGAAGACATATATATATATATATATATATATATATATATATATATATATATATATATATATATATATATATATATATTGCGCCAGTTCGTGGAATGAATTCTGCTTTGTAGTGCTAAAGACGTAGTCCGCACTAACAAGAGTCATTTTGGAAACTGTTGCCCAAAACTTTTCCGTCTACACTGAGAGGTGAAAATGATACGTGGGGATATGGACATGTGCACAGGGTGTCTGACCTTTAACCTTTTTGGCTGGTCTGCCATTTTTGTTTGTTTTGACAACATGAACACACAACGCCCATTCTTGCAGGCCCCAGCGTTGCTTGTGTATTAAAACAACACAAACTAATTTTGTTTAGTTAAAATGCTTAATACCGAAAATTCTGCCATCTTGTTTCCAGGAAGCTACTCCGGAATACCTGAACTTGTTCCTTATTCACCATGCGGTGCAGCCATTTTGTAGTGGCAGACGTCTCGGTGGACAAAATTGTATTCCCTGAACAGTGTTCTGTATTATAGTTATTGCACTGTAAATCCAGTGTACAACCGACGTACACGACTTTTGCACTGAGTGGTGTGTGTGTGTGTGTGTAGGGATGGATACCATACCATACATAAATCTTATGGAGTATTTAATACAGGAAAATCACTTTAAGTTCATGTGTAGTTTTGTGGTTTCGGTTGCTTGGTCATTTGTAACGTTTGAATTAGGGCTACAGTTAAAGATTATTTTCATAATCCATTAAACTTCCTTTACCATTTTTTTCCTTTATTTAAAATAAAATCCACAAACTGCGTATAAACTTCGGACCAAGACTTTACATTAACACAAGTGTTTGTCCAATTGTTGTTGTGTTTTTAATATATATATACAGTATCTCACAAAAGTGAGTACACCCCTCACGTTTTTGTAAATATTTGATTATATCTTTTCATGTGACAACACTGAAGAAATGACACTTTGCTACAATGTAAAGTAGTGAGTGTACAGCTTGTGTAACAGTGTAAATTTGCTGTCCCCTCAAAATAACTCAACACACAGCCATTAATGTCTAAACTGCTGGCAACAAAAGTGAGTACACCCCTAAGTGAAAATGTCCAAATTGGGCCCGAAGTGTCAATATTTTGTGTGGCCAACATTATTTTCCAGTGCTGCCTTAACCCTCTTGGGCACGGAGTTCACCAGAGAAGAAAAAAGTTTCTGAAGAACAGTGGGCAGTTTAAATGCTCAGGACAAAAAGGGACTCATGAATAACTATCACTGCATAAAAACATTGGCTGGTCATCCAGGTAACAACACACTGTATTAAGAGTCAAGCGTGTGTAAACTTTTGAATGGGGTAACTTTTATAAATTCAGCTATTATCTTGTCTATATGTATAATGTGAAATAGCTTATTAAGGACAGTACTAAATAAAAAGCAAGGTTTTATTTTTATGATCTTTTATTTTGTTAACAGTATAATATTTAGCAGATTCTGCAAGGGGTATGAAGGGGTGTGTGTGTGTGTGTTATGCGATTGTGCCCTGCGATGGATTGGCATCCTGTCCAGGGTGTACCCCGCCTTGTGCCCGATGCTTCCTGGGATAGGCTCCAGGTTTCCCCGTGACCCTGAAAAGGATCAGAGGTATAGAAGATGGATGGATGGATGGAGATTCTGCAAGGGGTATACAAACTTTTGGGCGCAACTGTATATATTGATTGGACAAACAGTTGTGTTGAAAATTTTATTTAAACTGCAAGCATATAATGACAAACCTGAACTAAACTAAACATTTTAAGCAACACAGTGGAGCATTTTAGATATAAACGTAGTGATGTACAAGCACAAACTTGTCGTGCTTACGTGCTACACATGCTCCGCTTTGTAAAGTTTGCAGGTTACGATCTTCTTCACTGTATTTAAGATAAAATGCTCCCTTGCCTTGGAGGACTTGGGTCACACACTTTTTTTTTTCTTTTTTTTCTTTTCGCTGTCACTTACGCCTCCGTCTGATGGTGATTGAGGTCATGTTGGGCATAAAAGATGAGCTTGACATGAAGAGTAAACTGAAAGTTAGCGGCGTCACATCGCGTGTGCTTGACGTCATGCGCCATCGACTGCGAAGCAGCTTATACTTCCGGTTCATAAACAAAACTATAGTGGTATGTTTAAGACGATACCACCCTTCTAATATTCATAGACTCGACCAGGGGTTCCCAAACTTTTCCAGGGCGAGGCCTCCCAAATGGCATTAAAATTTGACCGAGGCCCCCCTTTTGCAAGATGTCTTTAAAAATACAGACTTCTGAATATATCCCCCTTTTTTTTATTAATAATAATTACATCTTACATCTTTACATTACATTAGGAATTGAGTGTGTGTGTGTGTGTGTGTGTGTGTGTGTGTGGTTGTTTGAGAGTGAGAGAGAAAACATACATTTATTTTTCACACCAAATTGTTGAGGCGCCCCCTGGTGGCCCCCACTTTGAGAACCACTGGACTAGCCGGTAGAGTACATGGAGCATAGTGTAAGTGTACAGTAGGTGATTTGGGACACAAGTTGAGTATGTACTTGCCAGTGCGTGTTTTCGGAACAGAAGTAACGCGCAGACCAACTAATAATGATAATGACATTGACCTCGATTTTCATAACCGATTTTTATTGATTGAATCGATTAGTTGTTGCAGCTCTAGTTTGAGTCGTTTATATAATGTTGAGTCATGGTGATGTGTAAGCAGAGCACTCGGTACTAAGTTTTACCTGAATTCAGTGCGACGTCTCCCTCACTGCCGCCCTCTATACAGAACAGTCTATATCAGGAGCCTATATATCATATGTCTGTATATCAGAATGTCCAGTTACATCAAATTCCTTGCTTATGAACGTCTGCATAAACCGCCAACATGACTGAATGGTGATATCAGTTAGCCTACCTGTTAATGCTTAACCGTGCCTGAAAAGTTTATGGCTATAAATTTACGGGCAATCTGAAGTGATTGTTTTGCATTGGTGTGTCACGTTATCACTTTTGACCAGATAGATGAAGAGCTGCTTTCAACATGAAGCAGAGATTTAAACACACAATTCTTTGTATGTTGTACTGGAAAATATCATCACTTCACTAATGAGACCAGAGAGCGTAAAATATATATATATATATATTTAATAATAATAATAATAAATTGCAATTGCACGAAATTGTTTTGCGCAGTCTTTTCACGGTGATGTTTGTCAGTAAATGAGACCGTTTAGCTGTACTCGCATTCGACGCACGTGAAATGAAGAGAGCTTTGGCTGAATGCACGTGGTGATGACGTCACATGACGTGTCTTGGCCAAAAATCTGTGGTAATTTCGAACAATTGCATTCTCCTCCGAATATCGCGGCGTTTGCTTGACTTTGCTTTGCTTGACCTGGAGGGACCGATTTTTATATTTTTGGCTGTATTAGAGTATCTGCTCCCGAAGCGGTACTGGTTCATGTTTAAAATTCTGGAGTTCCTGATCTATGGGCAGGTTTCTTCATATGCTGATCTACTCGGGTGCAATATCCTGAGTAGTGCTCTACTCCGTTCCATTGAAACACTCTACTGCGTCCACACCCAGACCTCGGTCCACCAGCCGACGACCCCCGGTCTCTATAGTAAGTAGTAAACAAGTGAGCGAGGGACGACTCGAGTTTTCCGCCGTCCACACTAACATTTTACAGCTTGGTCAGAAATGAGATCAGTTTAATTGGAACGTGGATTCAAAAAAGATGCGTTGTTGATGGTTGATTTTCTTGTGGACGGAAACTCAAAACAGATAAAGGAGACATTGGCATATTTACCTGTGCGGACTAGGCCAAAATCTACGACGTGATTGTACACGTAAAGGATTTAAAAACTTGATTGCAGGGTAGGAATGCAGTTGAACAAAGACTGGAGGTGATCCTTTCATGGAGCAGTTTGTAATTATGGGGTCTCCTTCAGGTGTTATTGATAGCAGTGCCATAATAACATGAACACACATCTCTATATGAGCACTGTTGAGCAGTTTCTGAATACACACAGCACGTATCTTGGATACACTAGGGTACATAGCCAGTTAATGAAGATTTAGTGCTGGTTATTAGATGATAATTCTATAGACGTACTAACATGTATACCTTCAGCAGTGCACCCAGGAGTGATACACCCTCATGGAAGTTGTGATGCACAAACCACTAACAGCCAACACCCAGTGGGTTATCTTTAATTACAACATGGTGTGTGTGTGTGCGCGTGTGTGCACTGTTTTCGACACAAGATAAGATAAACAATTGTGAAAGACTTGTCATGAGACTATATAAAATGATGGTGATATGCCCTTGCTTCATAATGCTTACTTCCTTCCCTTTTTTGAGTAAAGTGAAGTGTGGAGAACTGGTGTGGTGCATGGAGAACAATGGTCGGTGCATGGTTTGGCAGCACAGTGGCGAAATGAGCAGGTTCATACGCTTTATAGGAAGAGACTCCTGAGATCAGTTCAGAGACCTGCAAGCGTTCATCCGGCCTGTTGTGCTTTTGAAGGCGTCTCAGTGCTTGGCGATTTTATTGGTTTCATCTCAATAAACCAGACTGAATTATGTTGAAGGTTTTTAATCAACGGATATGATCTTCTAAAGCCGGTTTCAGACTGTGAGAGTTCAGCCGACTGTTTTGAGATGACCAGTAAAATCGAATTCTCTAACGAACTTTGCGATAACATGTTCCCTATCAGATTGTATGACCAAGATCCACGATTAAAGAAATTGACAGTTTTGCTTATGTCATCACCAAACAATTTTTCCGTTTTTCCTTTTTCCGGGTTGTTCGTGCATGTGCCAGAGTTTCTCATTAGCACAGTATCTCAAGAGCAATGGTTGAATGTTTGTAGGATTTTATATTGAACTATGATTGTAAACAGCAGATGCATTGATTAGATTTTGGAATTGAACCAAACCGGATCAAGGTCGCAGCAACGTCAAATGTATGAAATGGTCTTCCTGCAGTAGCGTTCTTCCTGTTTGAAATTAATTTTTATTTTTATAAACACGGTCAGAAAGCGTGCATTATTTTCGTATAACAGCACAGGTAGTTCCGGCTGTAACATGACGACTGATTTTACATGAAGGTTAACGTTAATGCACTCATTCTGGTATGTTATTGTTTCTACAGTCCCCTATGAAAGTATTGGAAGAGCAAGGGCGATTCTGTTGTTTTTGCTATATGATGAAGACATTTGGGTTTGAGATCAAAAGATGTATATGAGATGATGGGTCAGGGTTTCAGTTTTCATTTCCTGATCTTTACATTTAGAAGTGTTAAACAACTTCGAATATTGGACATTTGGTGGCAGACCACCCAATTTTCAGGTGAGCAAAATTATAGGAACATAGTCTTACAGAAAATTAAAGTAACGAACACTTAATATTTGGTTGCGTATCCCTTATTTGCAAGATCTGCATCAAGCCTGTGACCCACTGACATCACCAAATTGTTGGTTTCTTCTTGTGTGATGCTTTTCCTGGCTTTTACTGCAGCTTCTTTCAGTTGTTGTTTGTTTTGTGGGGGGGGATTTCTCCCTCCAGTCTCCTCCTCAGGAGGTGAAATGCTGCTCGATTGGGTTAAGGTCTGGTGATTGACTTGGCCAGTCTAAAACCTTCCAGTTTTTCCCTCTGATGAAGTCCTTAGTTGTGTTGGCAGTGCATTTTGGATCATTGTCTTGCTGCATGATGAAGTTCCTCCCAATTCGATTGGATGCATTTCTCTAAAAATGGGCAGACTGAAGTCTCTGTAGACTTCTGAATTCATTCTGCTGCTACCATCATGAGTTACAACATCTATAAAGATTAGTGATGCTGTTCCAGAAGCAGCCATGCAAGCCCAAGCCATGACACTACCTCCACCATGTTTCACAGATGAGCTCGTATGTTTTGGATCATGAGCAGATCCTTTCTTTCTCCACACTTTGGCCTTTCCATCACTTTTTGCTAGAGGTTAATCTTGGTTCTAGACCTTTTGTCGCTCATCTCTGTATTTCTTTGCGAATTCCAGTCTAGCTTTCTGACTCTTACTGCTTATGAGTGGTTTTCATCTTGTGGTATAGCCTCGATATTTCTGCTCTTGAAGTTTTTTCAAGCGGTGGATTGTGATAACTGTTGTTTTGGGGGTTTTCTTCACATCTCTCTGTGTTTGTCATCAACTGCTGCTGTTTTCCTTGGCTGATCTATTCCATGTCTGGTTATCAGTGCACCAGTGGTTTCTTTTCCCCCCAGGACATTCCAAATTGTTGTATTGGTTATGCCCAATGCTTGTGCAATGGTTCTGATCGACTTTTGCCTCTTTTCTCAGCTTCAAAATGGCTTGTTTTTCTCCTGGTCGTCATGTAGGTTCATCCTTTTGAGCAACAAATACAGTTTTCACAGGTGAACTAAGAGTAGGCATTCAGAGCTCTTAATTGTTTAAACAGTCCATTTAACAGGGCATGCCTGGGCAACAAGAAGCACTACTGTCGTATGTTCCAATATTTTTGATCACTTGAAAAAATGGTTGCTATAAAACCTCACCATGTTCCAAGTTGTTTAACACGTCTAGACTAGATGTAAATATCAGGAAACGGGCGCTGAAATTCCGATCGATTGTCTCCTATTCATCTTTTGATCTCGAACTCAAATGTCTTCAACGTATAGAGAAAAAAGAGTTGGCCTTGCTGTTCCACTACTTTTGGAGGGGCCTGTATAGTAACAGCTCATGCACAGGGACTTGTTGTAAGCACTTTGTAACCGTTCGCGCTCAGGAAAGTCTTCGGGAAAGAGGAGATCACAGTTTCCAGTTTCTCAGTAAATTGACAGGCTGCGGTTTTGATAGCTCGAGAGACTGGCGAAGGAATGACACAGCTATAATGTAGGCGAGAACAGGAACTAACTTCTCCTGGATGCTCCACAATCTTAAATGTAACTATAAGCCTTAAAATGCGTGATGTTTTGTACGTTAATAAAATAAAATATTGTAATCTTTGTCAAATCGCTGTGGTTTAAGTGGAATAACACTCTCCGGACCGTGCTGATAGATGAAAATAATGGACTCCCCTTGTGTATCGTATAACAACGTGGTCTGTCGTGTGTATTTTTTAATTTACATAGAATATTAATACCCAGTTAATAGCCAAGAAACTACTAAAAGTGGCCCAGGAACAGATATGTATGTGTGTGTGTATATGTAATCTAATATATTACTCTTCTAAAAACTACCAGGATCTATGAATATACAAGCAATTGTGTTAATGCTCTCTCTTGCCATCTCACTGTAATCTCTCATATAGTGTTGATTCCAGGAGCTGAGCTGAGCACATTATGTTTCAGGAGAAGTCCTTTTTAATATTGAACCTTGTCTGTTAAAATCGAACTAAAACACTGCTCTTGACCATGTCACACGTCGAGGACACTTTGGAGTTCTTTGCCCTCCCTTGTTTAACCAGCCCACTGCACTGATCTTTGTATGTTACTGTGGTTATTTGTCTGCTTTTTCTTCCTCTCTCATGATCAATGAGTCATTCCATATTGAGCAACTGGAGTAAGGTTAATACTATATCGCTAGGACCTGCATCGAGTCTCCTTGTGGAGGTCTTGTTGGTTTTGGCACTTCGTGCTAACGACGTCTTTTTACCTCCTGTCAGGCAGTAGTGTGAAACGAGGCAGCAGGGCAAATCCTGATTACGTGGCTGCACCTAAGCCATGCACACTATAAATAATTTGTTCGGATGAAAGGTGACCTTTTTAAAACCGTTTCTTACAGTCGGTTGTTCCTCCTTTGGCCACCGAACATAACGGCATGTTTTCAGAAACTCTCTGTCCGCACACACACACTCGGGTGTGTTCTTTATATTTTATTCCTTGACATCGATGCAGCTTGTGCAGTCTTGATGGTCTGGTTTGTTGTGCTGCTGCTTATCAGCTGCCCTGCCTGTGTTTAACTTTTGTTAACGAGAAGCAGGTGAAATATGGTGGAGGCTAGTGGTGGGTGTTGAACTGATAGATGTTTTCAGATACTTTTTCCACAGTGCTTGAGTAAATATCATGTATTTGCCACAGCAAAATAGTGTGGGCCCCATGAGCAGAAAGCAGTTATAGTCTTTGTGTGCATAACATGCCAGTCGGAAACTGTGGTTTCGGTGCATCTGCTCACGCAACATCATTTTACACACACACAACCAGACACCAGTGCAGATTTGTGAAGTGCAAATTGGGCAACATGTTATATCCGTTTGAAACTGGCTTGGTGTTCACTCGAGGACAGCTGGGGGTGGGGGTGTAGATTTGGTGGAACATGACATGGTATTATTGGTCATTTATTTTCCCCCTGCCTGCTTATTCCTGGTGATGCACTCACATATTGAATTGTTTAGACGTGGAGGAACATTTATTTACACATTGCTTCAAGCACTATATGACCAGCGATATGAAGTTTTGATTCTCTTTGCAAACCTCTTCTGTAACATTTACATCCAGATCATTTTTTTTTTATAGCTCCAACTCCCATAATGCTCTGTTGTGTGGCGCTGTTCAGCTACATTCACACATTCAGCCATTTTATCGCTGCAAGTCACCAGTCGCTGTAGTATAAAGTCACCAGTGGGCATGCCATAACATTCATCACTGGGTGGCGCAACTAGCATTCCACTTTTGACAATAAATCAGTTTTCTAAAATGAAACAGTGTAGGGAGAGTGTTTGTATATAAAATTCACCAGTGTGTGTGTGTATATACGTGATATCCTGCGAGAGGAAGGAGGAGCAGTGTGTGCTCTTCACCATTGCGGCCATCTATCTGCAGTGAAAGTGCACGATTCTGACTGTCTGGATCCAACGAAACAATTCAGACTCGCAGGCAGCAGGGCGGATCACGTCTCACGTGCGCTCTCCCGTCTTCACTCCCGTTGGTAGTCGCTTCACCAAGTCGCTCCAAATCTGCATAAAGTTCGACTTTTTTCAAACTTTGTCACGTCTCTGGACACGCCCCACATCTAGTCACCAACGCTCGCTGTCGCTCGTGTCGCCGGAAGTCGCGAGCTCACCCCAGTCGCTTTGTTACCGTCCAAAATTTTGGGAATATCTTATCAGCCATTCCTAGTAGATGCCATTTTTTTTTTCCCCCATGGTATTTTTCTAATAAAGTAACCAGAATCCACATGCTGCTTGAACTGTTGTGCTGTAATCTTGGATTATTTTCAGCCAGAGTACAAGTTTAAAATGCTTTTAAAATGCTCAAGAAAACAATTACCGAGAACGGAGACCAGAACAGTGTGTGTGTGTTTATATGTCTAGGACATCCACGGTCACCTAGGTCACATTCCACTTTCTCTCCGAGGCGTTTTATTTAACCATTGGAGCAGCACTATGATTTTTTTTTCCCCTTTACTTTAGGAAAGCGTCTTTCTCCGACTGCTCTCAGCTTCCTCTAGTTTATAAAAGCAAAGCCCGCTCTGTGGGTAAGCAGATCATATGTCTCATAAGCGAAGATAAGTGTTTTTGTCTAGGTGACAGATTTTCAGCGATTATGTTATCTTACTCACCATTGTGGTGGAGTTACAATGTGTTCTGCTCCCATTGTCGATTCAAAATAGGGGTTTTCTTGTGGTTGGCTGTGAATGTCGGCCTTATTACGTGTACGCGTTATTGTGAGCGTGATGGCTTTTGCAGGCAGTGTTTACCCTAAACGCACAGTTAAAGTGGGAGCGTCCATAACTTGCTCAAATAAACAATTGGAGTTCATGACATTTTAATAATGCATGTGTCTTTATGTGCCATGGACTGATCAGATGGAAATCTAGTGCTTCTTTTCAGTCTACGCTTCCTGTTGTACTGCGAATACAAAACAATTAAATGAGATATTTGACACCTTGGATCCTTTGTGCCCGAGTAATCATTTTGTAGTTGAGTAGGCTCGACATGGCAGAGAAATCTTGGTTCTTTTCCCTCACCGTTGGTATCTTAAGTTGTAACTTGATCTCCGCTCTCTCCACCCTGTTTGCAATTCATCTCACAGTGTAAGCTTAATATTAGCGTACACTAAGCACTGCAACTGGAAAAACGCTATCTTTTAAAATGTCAAGTGCGTTTTTGTGTATTCAGTCTGCTGAATCGAACGTTTCTGATCTTATGGGGAGTGTTCTGATTTTATACGTAAAGGAAAAGTCATTGCAGAACTGATCAAGACTCGTATGCTGCTTCTGTTACGCTTTGTGAAGTGGTAATTTATATAAGTTGTAATAACATCGTTTCCCACCTTGGGCACGGGGAAACTGGGAAAGTGTGTATTTTGTTGGCTCTGTCAGAGCACGTAAAGCTCATAAAAAGCTACTTTAACCGCACTTTTACAGTTATAGGCCTGAGTGATCATTGCTTCTGTTCTACTGTAGTGAACTTTTAAACGTCCATGCAACCGTTCGGGCTGAAATTGCAGCATAGACGGTAGTAGCTTAGCAACAAGCTAGCCGGGTGATGTTAGTGATCACTGTAGTGTCGATTTACCTTTTCAAAACCGTGATTAGTATAGATTTAACCACGTACTGTGTCTGTGTATTAACTGATCTAAAGCCAATACTGCTGTAACCTAATGTAAACGTACAGAAGGGGGACTTTACGCTGTTCGCAGTGTGAGCGGCCATGTTGGTCTGACGCCACTCCTGGCAGTTGAGAAGACTATCCCAGAAACAGTGCTCATGATACCCAGGCAGATTATCAACACGTTGACATGCTTGTTAAATCAACATCTCTTTCCAGAAAACTTCACCCAATCGATACAAAAAATACATTTGTTAATAGTCTTCGATTACAGTACCTGTGAACGTGCTGTTGCTGTAAATGAATCAAGACCGTTTAATAAATCCGGTTGGAGTATTCATCATCGCTGGGGTTGACATAGCCATATTACTGTACGGTGAAGAAGGGTAACTTTTATACTGATCACAGCTGTTAATGAGTGATGTGTAACTTTTTAAACGGTTATACGCACCGTTTACAGTGTCTTTCTTCCCCTCCTTTCTTTTGCGCTACGTGGCATAACACATTTGCACTTGCTTGTATAGTCGTAGTTTCCTTAAGAGAAAAACAAGAGATATCTCTGAAAGGTGTTGGACAAATCTGGAAGTGTTTTCACTTTCAACAGAGAGTACGATGTGTAGTGGGCTGCAGAATTGGACCGTTACAGAAAACTCTGCTGTGTGCAATTAAGAAGAAAAAAAAAAAAAAGGATTTAACCATGCAAAGAATAGAGCGCTGCATGGATGACATATTTTTGTAGGCCAACCGGGAAGATTTTCCCATTGTCTTTTGGATTACTGCAGAAAATAAGCTCTGTGACCAACAAAAGATTATGATTCTTACATGTGGTGTTCATCGAGATGATCTTCACAAACGAACACTGATTTTATGCATTTTGAAGCCTGAATACAATCTCCAGAAGGAAAAAAAAAAGCTAAAGTTTATAAATGAACGACACCGCAGTCGCATGATTTCAAGGTTCACCGCCACGAAGCTTCCGACAACTCTTTCGATCTTAATTTAAAAAGTAGATGAGTTTTCCTGTTCAGCGTGGTGCCGTTTAATGTCCTCGACGACCTCTGGAGTCCCATTTAGCCACTTGTTAGCAACCGCCTTTGTTAACCACGTACCTTATTTCACGCATTTAACCAAAAACCCATTCAAAAAACCCACTGACTTCGACCCATTGCCTGCTAGACCGTTTAATTTGAGTTTTTCAAGATTTGCTGATCTCCTGGGGGTTTTCACACTCCAGGAAACGCCTGGTTTGAGCTGACAGGAATGCATGTAACTCAGATAATCACTCTTTGCCATCGTGGTGAGCAGAAAAGCAGATTGCACAACACATCGGACGTTGAAGCAGACAACATTGAGGCCTAATGCAGTCGGGCTTCAACAGCAGAAGACCACAAAGGATTCCTCTCATTTCAGCCAAGAACAGGAGCACATCTGCCTCAGGGTTCAAGGTCCAGGCATGAAAGAAGTCAAACTACACAACAAAGCACCCCTTTCCCCTTAGTTTAGTTGATAAATTATAGTTTGTTTTAGCTATATAGCTAACGTTTGTTCATTCCGCATGTTACGGTAGCTAAAAGCCCGGATCTTGTTTATGGGAAGAGGGTTTACTCTTCCGTATAATACTCTGTAAATGTGTTCTACATGATGATATCGTTTGCTTCTGTGTGGTGGTGGAGTATTCTTCATCAGATACATCGTTTTAATTCATGTGTTGTCTCACCCAGCCCGTAACGAACCTCTGAAGAAGGATAAGCCCAGGTGGAAGAGCGAATACCCCATGACAGAAGGCCAGCTGCGCAGCAAGAGGGATGAGTTCTGGGACACGGCACCGGCTTTTGAGGGCCGCAAGGAAATTTGGGATGCCTTAAAAGCGGCTGCTGTGGCCCTGGAATGCAACGACCATGACCTAGCTCAGGCTATACTGGATGGAGCCAGCATCACACTACCACACGGTGAGAGAAATCCAGCCAGTAACAGCGATTTTTATCTGCTTCTTCGGTTTCCTTTTAACGCAAATTTTGAACGTTTTTAAAGTTCATTCATAATCCTGTACGATTCGGTTCACTGAACTGAAGAAACGAATCATGCTGCATTCGTGGTACCGTTGAAGTGTTGATTCGCAGGTTGTAATGATGTCATTTCCCACCTCAGCACTTTCAACACTTTCAAGCTTAGCCAGCTAATGAGTTACATGAGTAATTTTGATGATTACCTTCTCACCCTTTTTACCCTTCCCTGGGTCAGTGTTTTATAGATTTAAGCAAATGCTGTGTCTGTATATTAACCCAGAACTGTTATAAACGAATTGAAACGTATAGAAGTGAATTTTATCGAACGCAGCACTTCAATCTCTTCCAGCGAGTGTCTGAGTAACGATCACTTGTAAGCAACTCAGTTGTACTGCTAGGCTACAGTATTAATGATTCTTTTCAGTTAAGTTCAGTCTGTGCCACATCCATGGTCTGTGAAAATGTTAGCGTTGGATTTCAGTTTCCATCTTTCGCCTCTAGGATCCCTGACCGAGTGCTACGATGAACTGGGCAATCGCTACCAGCTACCCGTCTACTGCTTGGCACCACCCGTCAACCTGATCACTGAGAGGAGTGAAGAGGAATCCGTGTCGGAAAACGCAGACGCACAGACGGCCCCCAAGAAGGAGTTCCAGCTCAAGGTGCGCCTCTCGACAGGCACGGACGTACGTCTCAGCGCCAGCATGGCTGATCCAGTGGGCCTGCTGAAAAAGCAGCTGCAGGCCCAAGAGGGCATCGAAGTGGCACGTCAGCGCTGGTTCTTCTCCGGCAAACTGCTCACGGACAAGACGCGCCTTCAGGACACCAAGATCCAGAAAGACTTTGTCGTCCAGGTCATTGTGAACCCGTCCGACTAATCAAGCCAGACAGGAAGGAATGGCGCAGAGAACACGGGAAGCGTGGATGGCTGTTCTTCTGTGCTTTCTTTTTTTCAGGGAAATAAAAATCACTGAAAAGCAACAATAAGAGAAGAAAGAGACAGCCAGCATACGATGCTTCCCGTGCACTCCGCTACATGAAAAGCATGTTTTCTCTGCCCATCTCGTCTTTTTGCTTTTACTTAGGAAAATGTTAGTTAAGAAGAAAGACGAAAGAGGGAAGACGGACGTCATGTGCTGCTTTAATCCTCTATTACATAAATGTCATTGTTTAGATTCTGACCATCACTGTACCTTGCTGGACCCATGAGCTGGTTCTTTTTCATGTGGACAGACTTGCTGACGATGAAACCCAGTGAAAGTAAAAGTGAATTTGAGACCTCCACTTCAGAGCCTCATTGAAACTGACCTGATGAAAAGTGATTGTTGAGAGAAAGGGTAAACTGGCTATTGATCTGAAAGAGTGATGTCTATGCTTGCTTGAGCAAAGTGCCAATATAAGTGGGGCTTTAAAAAAAAAAAAAAGGAAAAAAAAGACGCCCATAATCTTTTGACTGTGATTCTAGAAAGGCCTAATGTTCATAGGATTGAGTCGACCCATACCTCAGCGCTCCTGCTCCAGATGATATCTCAAGGCTTTTATTTCTTCTTTCAATGTACTTGCATTTCTGTTTTTAGAATACAGGAACGTGAGCTTCATTTGCACACTTACTTGTTCGTTGTAAGCGTCTACGTGTATCGTGCGCCTTTTACAGGACAAAAAAAAAAAACTATTCTTATATGCTGATTTGTTCTTGATGTGTGCCTGTGTGTTGGCTCTAAGGCCAACATCTTCAATATGAAATCTTTTTTTTTTGTGCGTTTGTCTTTTTAAATAGTGGCTGGCCCCACAAACTTGTATCCCATTGGAAATTCTGAGCAAAGGCACAACTTTTCTATGCAATTTCTGTTTGTATAAACTACAAAGATAACCATTTCAGTTCACTAGATTGCCTAGACAGCCTCTTGTAGGCTGTGTGTATGTCTCTACTTGATGCATAGATATATATTTTAATGTATGCTTTGTGAAAAAGGATCAGGTTATTAAATGTGAGTATAAATGCAGTCTGCAACACTCAATAAATAGATTTATGAATGGGTTTCTCATAATGTAATACATCCTAGAGGCTGATGAGCAGTAAAGGCTTTATTAACATAATAAAACATTACTACGATGTGCATTGTTGAGTTGCGCATATGTTGGCTTGACCTTTCTGTTTACTGGTACAGCCAGGATAGATAAATAAAATGACTGCATTTGGGAAGCTCCGGTTTGGCCTTATATCTACTAGATGTTGTCATTGGATACTAATGTAAATGAGCATGAAAGTAGTTCCCTAGAAAAACCAGCAGTGCAGAGGTGTCGGATGGAACGAAACGCCTAGGTGTGGACGCATCCTGAGGATGAATCTGAGGGAAAATGTACTTTTTTCCTTTTTAACTTTTCAGACTGTTTACCCCCGTTAGGCTGTCGGTCTAGGTTAAGTTTTAAACTTTAGAAACAGTACAATAAGCCATAACTTTGTAAATGATGTTAGTGAAGGGTGCATAAACTTGTTTTGTGGCTGACCTTGGAGCATTTTATTTAGTGTTCAAACCCTGTTAGGCTCCCAGCGACACTCGAGCTTAGGAGTGTTACTGCTTCCATATGGAAGGACCCTATCCATGATGTCTTCATCTCTAGAACTGTGCTCTTTTAGATTATTTTTATTAGGATTACATTAGATAATTAATTGGATAGGCAGAATGTGTCAGGGTAAAGCCAGGACTCTCTTCTGTAAACCCCAACCCCAGTTAACCTCAATGTGCAATACAAATCTACTGTACTATGACAGTACAGTTACTGCCTAATGCCCAATCATACTGAATCACCACCGCATCAATGACCTATCATCATTAGTCGTTATTCATGCTCAGTGTTTAAATTTTATATATTTTTTTGTCTTCTTTTAAGAAGCAGAGAATCTAGCTGCCTGAGGCTGCTTTGTTGACTCTGACCTCTGGCTTGTTGTTAAAACAGGTCTGATGGGTTCCTCACAATAAGCAGAATCCAAAACCCTCATGTTATGACAACAAACCTAAAAGCTTCTCGGTTTTTTGTTGTTGTTGTTGTTGTTGTTGTTGTTGTTTTGAGACCTATTCAGCATTTTAGATTGTCAAGCAGTGAGTTTCTTTAGTCTTTAATAAGGTGCAGAGTACCTGATCATTTAAAAAAAAAAAAAAAAAAAAAAAAGAAAGAAATCAAAGAAAACATGGATGGTTGGATATTGTTTCACATTAATCATAATCATATGTGCTACCCTGTTGGTGTTCATGTTAAACATGAAGTGTAAATGCAGTAGAAAGCTGTGAGCTAATCAAAGAATGTCTGTCTAACAGTCCCTGAAGGATGTATGTTGGACGCACCTGTATTTTTATTCGATTTGTAGCCTTGAATAATGAATTCTGTTCATTATGCTAGAGGTAGCTCACAAGCAGACATGTTTTTAAGAATGTTGTAGTGGAAACGGACATGTTCCATCTTGCATAGAAACTGCTCGTGGTTGACGTATGATTGTATGGCCTGTGGGATCTGTTCTCCTGCGACTCTGTGACTGTTCTGAAATCTATGTACAAGGTTGAACAGGTTCCAGATTGTGACTGAAAAACTGAAGGAGCTGCTACATAAAGCCATGGATCCTCTACTTCTTCATTTTGCTTCTGAGGAGCTAGTTTGAAGGCCTCCTTCCCCTTTACACGCACCCAAAAGTACCCATAAGCCATCGTTCTCTTCGGAATCCTGCTGTTGTTTTGGGAGCAGGGGAGAAACTGTCAACTTTTAAAGACTTTTATAAATCTCAGATGAATATCTGTATATTGAGAATTTAAACATGTATGTGGTATAGAATGTTTACACGTAAGAATCCCTTTGTGATCATTTATAAGCCTTTTCTTCCTCACAGATATTTTAAGTATCAATAAAATCACTCAAAAAACCCAACAATTTTGTCTTTTTTTTTTTTTTTTTCTTTTCCAATTGGTAGAAGAGTTATTGCTGTCTTTCCTTGGGCGTGCTTTAGGATGTGGTCTGCATGAAAGGGGTCCTGTATACCAGTTCAACTTTGACCTTGAGACAAAACTTTGTGTTCCCTCTTCTCGCGTTACATCTCACTGCCATCTAGAGTTGTCCAAGAAGCAGTGATTGATGTATTTTTTTTTCCTCCAACTCGATACGACTTTCAATTCAATTCCGTTTTCTTTTTGCGCTGCTTTTAACAATAGACGTGGTCACGATGCAGCTTTACAGAAATGTGGACGCTGACGCCGAAGGAAACCGATTCAAAAGGCAACTCGGCCACTTCTGAGTGACACCAGATAGTGGGATTATAAAATCATTACTCTTCTAAAACGGCATACTATAAAGTCAAACGGTAGTTAAGTATGTTGAAAGGATGTTTAGTGTGAGCATCATTAGTCTTTAGGATTACAGGAGCAGTTTATGATATCCAGGTGAGATTATCCACTGAAGCTGGGGTGAGACTTTTTGGGGGAGGAGAAGTGCAAGTGTTTAGATTAGAGTATCCATGTGGAACCAGTCGTAGTAGTCGTGAGTGCAAAAGAGAGGAAGCTGGATGTGCTTGAGCCTATGTTACAGGATCTAATGAATGCGTGTATGATTACACTAACGAATGATGTGTACATGTTCTAGACCAGAAGCACCCTACAGAAACGCAGTATACATTTCAGTCTGCTGCTGTTTCAACGTGAGAATTGTTTGTGTTGGACCACAATACCTGGTGGAGTTTGCATGTTCTCCCTGTGCTTCAGGGGTTTCCTCTGGGTACTCCTGTTTCCTCCTCCAGTCCAAAGACCTGCGCTGTAGGCTGATTGGCATTTCCAAATCGTCCGTAGTGTGTGAATGTGTGTGATTGTTCACTGTGATGGGTTGGCACCCCGTCCAGGGCGTCCTCCGCATCGTGCCCCGAGTTCCCTGGGATAGACTCTAGGCTTCCCGCAACCCTGTGTAGAAATAAAGCGGTACGGAAACTGGATAGATGGGTGGAATTTGGGGAGCAAGCCTGTACTTTCAACGCAACCTTGTCAGTCTTAGTCACAGTACTAAAATACAATTGGAAATGAAAATCCCATGATCTTCAGGAATGATGAAACTTCCTGTCATGTGACTTGTAGATTGTCCCAGATATTTCATAGGGGTGAATATTTTGAGTAAGTAATATTTATAGCATTCGTCATAAACCGTAATGGATGACTCTAATTACGGGATGAATTAAATAAATTCACACATTAATGCAAAAGTAAGATTTGAAGTGTTTTAATGGTTATATTCCAAGGTAAAGTGTAGTTATAGTGGGTTGCGACAGGCAAAAATGCTCTTTTCTAAGTGCTGTAAATATTTTATTGATGTTTTAAGTTATTTATCTGGAACATGTTTAAAATGTTTAAAATATATTTCACCTTTGCATATTTGTAAATGTAATATCAGTGGGACACAAATGGCACCTCAATTATGAAACGACCCATTTAAAATCAGCTTATGAGGTTGAAATGTGATAGTAATGCTCTTGAAGTGATCCGGTGTACTTCTGCGCTCTTCTGGGAGAGCTTTCCACTAGATTTTGGAGCATGGCTGCGGAGATTTGTGATCATTCAGCCACAACATCGTCAGATTCATCCCAAAGGTGTTCAGTGGGAGGGGCGCACGGTGGCTTAGTGGTTAGCACGTTCGCCTCACACCTCCAGGGTCGGTTCGAGTCCCACCGTGGCCCTGTGTGTGCGGAGTTTGCATGTTCTCCCCGTGCTGCGGGGGTTTCCTCCGGGTACTCCGGTTTCCTCCCCCAGTCCAAAGACATGCATGGTAGGCTGATTGGCGTGTCCAAAGTGTATGAATGGGTGTGTGAGTGTGTATGTGATTGTGCGCTGCGATGGACTGGCACCCTGTCCAGGGTGTACCCCACCTTGTGCCCCATGCTCCCTGGGATAGGCTCCAGGTTTCCCCCTGACCCTGAAGGAAAGTATAGAAGATGGATGGATGGATGGATGGATGGAAGGTTTTCAGTGGGGTTGAGGTCAGGTCCAATGAAGGAAAATACAGATTATAAATCTGTCAAAGCCATGAACAAAGTACCCCTGATACTGTTGTGTATCATGATACTGCTTTGCGCTGTGGTCCTGAAAAGACAACGTTTAGTTAAAATGTATGAGCTGTATGACAATACAGCTACGCTACAGTGATGTCAACCGAATGCAAATCTTTGACACTCAAGTTGTTTGTTTTTTCTCTTTGCAAATTCCAGCTCCACTTCTCAACACCAGAAAAACCGTTGGGGTCAGAGAGCAGTGTCAGCTGAGGTATACAGGACGACAGAGAAGTTCATACTTTTCCTGCAAACTCACTCCACTCAGACCTTCCCTGTCTCAGAACTTGAATGGTAAATTATTTCTACCCTGTAACTCAGAGTCTCAGAGTTAACAGGTTCTGATGCAACTACCTCTGGGCTACGGTCCCAGCTCGCCTCCCCTACATTTCTCCCGTTCCCAAACACCTCAAACAGACCCTAATCCACAAACTATGCTTCACATCAATGGCTTGAGATCGGGTTACTACAAAGATAAACAATTTACAATGAAGATCTCCATGAGTTGGTTTCAAAGGAATGACAGACAAGAAGATATCATTTCGAAGGAATGATCTGGTGTTGTGAAACAATTCTGTTTTATATGCACGATTAAGCAATGCTCTTGGTCTAATTTACGGTAAACCAGACCACCCCTTCGAAATTTTCCCCGCCTTTTAACTTCCTTCTGTCTCACACAAAAATATCAGCTATCTGAAAATAACCACCACATGGTGGTGCGAGTGCAAACAAATTCAACAAAACCACCAGATGGCAGAGTAAACTCAAAATAGTTCTACAAGTGACCAACAGGCTGTTAGTTCAACTGATAGTTAACATCCACAACAGACCACCAGATGATGATGATGTGCACAAATAAAAGGCAGCGGAAGTTTCATTGACGTCATTGTCTAATGCCTTGTTATTGACACAGAAAAGTTGTGGACGGTTAAAAAGAATTCCCATTTTGTATACACGATGACTGTTTTTAGCCCAGTTATACAACTTTACATGCTGTCTTGGGTTACCAAATTACTGTGCTGTGTTTGTTGATCCATGTGGAGAAAGTCATTTCCTGCTATTATTTTTCAATCCCATATTTAAAGGTAGATTATTAAATAATCCTTTCAAATGACTTTGCTTGCAATAAGTCGAGCTGACTGTGCACAATAAGGTAAGGAATTATTGTGTTTTATCATCTTGTAACAGTAAAGATGTGACGCAACATTATCAGAATGAAGGATTTTGATCAGCTGGATTCTTAGAGTAAACGTGAATGCAGCTATTAGCAGTTCAAACTAATAGAGTCATTATACAAAGTGAAATATTTCTAGCCTTTTTTGTTTTAATCTTGTTGATTATATCTTACAGCTCACGGAAATCAAGAATCCAGTATCTCAAAATATCCGAATAAAGAATTTATAATACGGAAATGTCGACCTGAGAAGACTCTAATCAGCGAATTAACTCAAAACACCTGCAAAGGTTTCCTGAGGCTTTAATCTCTCAGTCTGATTCAATACACAAGCACAATCATGGGGAAGATGAAGGTAAATGTTGCATTTCATTTGGAAATCAAGGTTCCAGAGTCTGGAGGAAGAGTGGAGAGGAACAGAATCCGAGCTGCTTGAAGTCCAGTGTGAAGTTTCCACAGTCAGTGATGATTTGGGTTGCCATGTCATCTGCTGGTGTTGGTCCAGCGTGTTTTCTCAAGTCGAGAGTTGATGCAGCGTCTACCAGGAGATTTTAGAGAACTTCATGCTTCCATCTGCTGACGAGCTTTATGGAGATGCTGATTTCCTTTTCCAGTAGGACTCTGCACCTGCCCACAGTGCCAAAACTTCTAGTAACTGGTTTACTGACCGTGGTGTTACTGTGTTGATTGTCCAGCCGACTCGCCTGACCCGAACCCCATAGAGAATCTACGAGAGACACCAGACCCGACAATACAGACGAGCTGAAGACCGCTATCAAAGCAACCTGGGCTTCCAGAACACCTCAGCAGTGCCACAGGCTGATCGCCTCCATGCCACGCCGTGTCGATGCAGTAATTCCTACAAAAAAGGAGCTCAGACCAAGTATTGAGTGCATAAATTAATATACTTTTCAGAAGGTCAACATTTCTGTATTATAAATTCTTTATTATAATAATTTGAGATACTGGATTTGTGATTTCCGTGAGCTGTAAGTCGTAATCATCGAGATTAAAACAAAACAAAAAAAGGCTTGAAATGTTTCACTTTATGTGTAATGAATCTAGAATATATGAAAGTTCCACTTTTTGAATTAAATGATGAGGAAATGAACTTTTCTACGATATTCACATTTTTTTTAGATGTACCTGTAGAATTTGGAATACGGCTGTGGGGATTTGCCCATCCAGCCCCAAGAGCATTAGTGCGTTGAGGTCAAGCACTGATGTCAAGGCCATGCCGTTCCTATTCAAAGGTGTTCAGTGGGATTGAGGTCAGGGCTCACTCAAGTTCTTCCACTATAACGTTGACAAACTATGTCTTCATAGTGCACAGTTGTGTCAGGTTTGGGCCTCTTAGTTCCAGTGAAGGGAAACTGTAATGCTACAGCATACATTCTGTACAACTGTGTGCTTCCAAATAGGTGGCAACAGTTTGAAGAACCACATATGGGTGTGAGAGTCAAGTGTCCACAAAACTTAAATTGAACTTAGTTTGGAACTTTTATTGCCGTTTAGGAAAACTAGTAAGGAAGATTTTTTTTAAAAGGATTGTGCTGCCTTTGTTGACCCATGTGGAGAAAGTCATTTCCTGCTTTTTAAATCCTGTTTTTAAAGGTAGATTATTAAATATTCCCATCAAATTACTTTGCTTGCAGTGAGTCCAGATGTCAACGGACAATAAGGTAAACAGAACAGCAAAAGGACACAGAGCAAATGTGGCCTTGTAGGTCTGAAATACAACATATTTCCCCTGCTTAACACAAATATGATATTTGGTGTTGTTTTCACAAAACGTTGTATGACTAAAAGTGTATCTTAAGTGGAAGAAACAAACAAACAAAAATGGCCTACTCAAAAAATATGCGTATTTATCCTTTTTTAAGTTTTTTTTTTTTTTTTTTACACCTTACTTGTACAAATAACCCGAATCACCACTTTCCCTTAATATCTATGGCGGCATGGTGGCACAGTGGGGGCGGAGCTTCATGAACATGGGCGGAATAATTAATTACATTTATATTTATTCATTTAGCGGACGCTTTTATCCAAAGCGAATTACAAATGAGGAAATGCAAGCAAAGCGATACATCAAGCGGAGAACAATACAAGTAGTGCTACAGTACAAGATGTTTATTTAAGTTCTAGAAAAACAGTGTGTGCAGAGTCGAGGTGTAAGAACCAGTGTCATTTTTTATTTTGATGTGATATGATTCAAATCACATTGTCGAACCTACCTAACCGTTAGAGACCTAATCTTGACAAAAACGTACTAATCAAAAAACGTACTAAGCTAATGCACGTTTAAGCATGAAAAGCAGGTGACCTGAACACCTTAGGGTGATCCAGAGCATTACTACATCACTACATGTCCCACTTGCGAACAGTCCTATATCCTATGTTAATAGCCTAAATGGCTGGGAATCAACAGTTTAATGGGAGGCATGGTGGGTTGGGAGTTTGAATCCCACACCCACAATGTGTGCGTGGAGTTTGCATTTTCTCCTCATGCTTCGGGGGTTTCCTCTAGGTACTCCGGTTTCCTCCCTTAGTCCAAAGAGCCATGTCGAAGGCTGATTGGCATTTCCAAATTGTCCGTAGTGTGTGAATGTGAACCTAAAAAGTCTCAACTGGGATGTTATTGCACTGATGGTGGACTTAGTGAGGAAGACAGTCACCTCATGTACATTTATAACTTTCTAGAGCAGGAGGTTCCAAAGAGTTAATAATCCCTGTTATAGTTGCCTGATTCAAAGATACAAACATCCTTTAAATGTTTCTCACTAGGCATACTTTTGTGATTGCAGTCCAGTCTTTTGAAATATCCTGTAAAATTAGATTACGTCAGCCATGTATAGCTAGTATTCGCGGTTAACTTTATAAACATTTATGAATATTAAAAATGATATTATCTCATCTACAAGTACCTAGAGGCTGATGCTAGCAGTGTATATAATCACAGGTATCTAGTGTTAATGGGCTATTTTCAAAGAAAAATAGACATCAATATAAGGATTTAATTTTTGGCAATAACATCAGATTATTTGTTGTTAACAAATGATTTAAAGCAGATTATTTTGGATTTTTGTGGAACCAAGCACAACAGTACCACCAGTGATCATAAGATAAATGCATATAGTCGTGTGAAAAAATAATAAGTACACCCCATGGAAATTGTTGCCTTTATTTATTTATTTATTTTACATATTTGGACAAGCAAACATTTGATCGTCTTTGAAACAGACATTAATGAAGTTGATATACTTGAACAAAACCACAAGGAAAATGAGATTTTTCAATCATTTATTTAACAGAAATATCAATAGGTCTGATATTCTTCTGTTGAAAAAGTAAGTACACCATTGGCCTCAGAGGCTAGTATTACCCCTTTAGCAGAAATAACTTCTTGTAGGTATTTTGCATAATTGTCCACCAGGCTTGCTGGAAATTTTGACCACTCTTCCATGCAATATTCTTTCAGTTGCATGTATTGCTCATTTCAAATCCCCCCACAACATATCAATGGGATTCAAATCCAGGATTTGACTAGGCCATTTCATAACCCTCCATTTCTTCTTTCTGAGCAATTCCTTGGTAAATTTGCTAGTGTGCTGAGGATCATTATCCTGTTGAAAGGCCCACTTTCGGTTCAACTTCAACTTTCGGACAGATGTCCTCACATGATCTTCAAGCACTCTTTGGTATGATGCAGAATTCATAGTTGAATCAATGAATGCAAGCTGTCCAGTCCCTGAGGCAGCGAAGGAAGTGTCTGCTGTTCCTGTGGCCAAACGGCTATATCATTGATTTGTCTGTCCAGAGCACATTACTCCAAAAGCCTGGTCTTTGTCTACATGCTCATTGGCAAACTGTAGTCTTGCAAAGGCTTTTTCCTGGCACACCTCCCATGCAGGTTAAATGTGTGCAATCTCTTTCTGGTTGTAGAAGCATGCACTTTGACACCAACAGTTATAAGACTTACTAGCAGATCCTGTGATAAAATTTTGGAGTTCTTGGAGACTTTTTTTTGCATCAGATGGTCTGCTCTTGGGCTGAATTTGCTGGGACGGCCAGTCCTGGACAAATTGGCAGTTATTTGAAATCTGCGCCAATCGTATTCCTTACAGTGGAGTGATGTATTTCAAATAATTTTGAGATCTTTTAAAACCCCTTTCCAGACTCATAGGCATCCACAACCTTTTTTTCTGAAGGCCTTACAGAACTCTTTAGAACTTGACATGATGACACAACACAGCTCAATAGCAAAGGAAACACCAGACACTAGATATGAGAGGGGTATAAATAAGACCGGTTCCACCTGCACTCCCTAAGCAGGTTCTAATCACCCCCACCCAATCTTCAACACCTGATTGAAATTTTAAGTATTTGAAGGTGGGATAAATTTAGGGGTGTACATACTTTTTCCATGTGACTGATTTGTTTTTTGTTCATTTAAATTGTGCAAATTACTACAAAATGTATATTTTTGTGTGTCATTTGATAGAGTGTATCACCTTTATTAATAGGCACTGTTTCAAAGAGGATCAAATATTTGCTGTCAGAAAAAAAACCAAAAAAAAAACAAAACAACAATTTCCATAGGGTGTACTTATTTTTTCACATGATTGTAGAATGGTATGAAGATGCACGGATGGGGCTGATTTCTTTCTAGCCCTGATTGTACTGTAGATTTATGCAGTCTATCAGTGACAGTCAGGTCAGGTGAATACACACAATGAAACAGCCTCTAGATTTTGATCTCCATCAGTAACATGTCATCAGCAGTGACTGAGAAGGCACATGTGAGATTGTGAAATACGATTATCGCATACAGAAGAAAAATTATTTATAATTACATAATTGTTTATAATCTGGTGTTACCCAGATGAGGATGTGTTCCCTTTTGAGTCTGGTTCCTCTCAAGGTTTCTTCCTCAGGGAGTTTTTCCTCGCCACCATCGCCTCTGACTTGCTCTTTAGGGATAAGTTTATCAATTTTAAAATGTATATCAGTAATGTAAATGTTTCTGTAAAGCTGCTTTGTGACAGTGTCCATTGTTAAAAGTGCTATACAAATAAAATTGAATTATTAGTTTCATTGTCAAACCATTGACCGTTATTAGATCTTAGCCTCCAGTCTAATATCACCAGCAGCTGTCACTGTGTATAATAAATAATCAATATATGAAAAACACACACGGTGGCTTAGTGGTTAGCACGTTCGCCTCACACCTCCAGGGTCGGGGGTTCGATTCCCGCCGTGGCCCTGTGTGTGCGGAGTTTGCGTGTTCTCCCCGTGCTGTGGGGGTTTCCTCCGGGTACTCCGGTTTCCTCCCCCAGTCCAAAGAGCCATGTCGAAGGCTGATTGGCATTTCCAAATTGTCCGTAGTGTATGAATGGGTGTGTGAGTCTGTATGTGATCGCGCCCTGCGATGGATTGGCACCCTGGGTGTCCAGGGTGTGCCCGATGCTTCCTGGGATAGGCTCCAGGTTCCCCCCGTGACCCTGAAAAGGATAAGTGGTATAGAAGATGGATGGATGGATGAAAAACTCAGTAATCAGTAATAGGTTAGCGCATGATTTCTGTGAAAACACACAGAATCAATGATAGTGACTTCCTTCTGAAGACTTACACACTGTATATGGACTCATCACATCAGTTACACATCAATGCCCTTCTTAGGCCTTATGCACAAACTTATACTTTGACAAACTACAAAGCCATGGTCACATAGCTAGATAAGAAGGCTTTGGAAATCAGTACTGTAGTTAAATTAAAATGTTCTCATTTGCAAACAGCGTTATGTATACAGACAGGTTTACATTAGCATTTAGATTTTATTCCTGTATGAACACAGCCAGACTTTCCTTTGTATTTTTATTGCAATGTAACATTGTGCTATTGTAATATGACATTTTAAGAATATCATACAGCCAATTCATTTGTTGAAAGCTCCATACCACTGTGGTCAGCCCCACCCTTCCTCTGACCCTAAATAAAAGTTCCTTTCAGCTGTTTTAAGAAAAAAAGCTGTTACTTAGGAAAACTCAGTGGTAAGATAAGACTTTTTGAAACTACGCTAATGGTCACTGAATCAGGTATGAGATTACCAAACTATGCTGGACCCTAACGCTCTGTGATTGTAGGTTGTGGTTCTATCCTAAACTAAATATCACTTAAACATCACTTCAAATGGCAGACTTGCTTGCTTTTGGGCCAGTGTGGTTCAGCTTTGGGTAAGAGAGAGGAGGCCTGAGGTTAGAATCTGCTTGACTAGGCAATCCAGCCAGGGCCAGAAGAGGGCAAAAAGTGAGGAAGAAGATGGCCACTTTGAGAAAACCTCCACTGAGAAGTCAGAAAGAGAAAGGCTACAAGGAGAAATAAGCCTTAATAACACATTCACTGGCCTCTGCGCCAACTTCATGCAGCCCCCACACTCTGAGCAAACAGTCTGGGAGCTGGAGGTCTGTGGGAAAAAGCATCTATTGATATACTGCAACAAGGAGCTAAGTGTGCTCTTTCCTGTGCACAGTAGCTCAGTGGAAAGAGAAAGAGAGAGAAAAAAAATGACATATCTGGAAATGAATGAGGCACAGTTCAATGTATTATATGTAATAAAGTAATGTATGCTTCTTGGTAGTAAATACATTGTCTAGGGAATGAAACATCAGCAGTTATATATAACAAATGTGTTTGGAATGTTAAGCAAAGATGATCAAATCAGTGGCAGAGTTAGGCAGCTCATAAAAACCTCGGCAGACTGAATCGCTCCGTTTCCTCTCTGGAAATTCTGACCATCTTCTCCACCCATGCTCTAGAAAAACTTTTGCATTTCTTGGAGCTGGTGAGCTAACATGTCTGTTTCGTTTGTGCCGGGTGCATTTGCTCGACTGGGAGCACCAGCCTATAAAAATGCACCAGGTTCCCCATTGCTATTACTCCATGTGGCAGTCATCTTTCTGTCTGCGGAGATTTACGGTAAACGCAGGCTGTTCCAAGCAGAAGGACAAAAATGGGTTTTGAGGTCACAGCTGTTGATGAGTAAGAACATGGGAGAAAGAAAAACTGAAAACTTTATGCCTTGAGCTTCACAGGTTAAATGAGCTGCCTTTTGTTAAAATCCTCTTAGCGCCTCGGTTGTGTCCTTATGACCAGGATCTCTCATCTGAACATGAACAGGCATTCATAACCTACCTTTCACCAACCTAATATCAAGCACCAGCAACAAATCTGCAGTAAATATGCATAAAGCAACACACTTGTTTTTCTAAAATGGAGCAAAATGGACATTTCCTCTGGATATACTGTTGCTGTTTAGAACATTAAATGTCAGTAAATGCACTCATGTACCCTGCAATCTTTGGCAAGCAGAACTGGATAACTGCCTCTATGAGCTTGTTGTAAACATCAATTAACATTCCGCTAACATAAGCTGAAAACTTCTGCACTCTACAAGTGCAAGCCCCATTTATGGAGTCTAGGGTATTATTTTTTTAAATGGTATTTCACTTTCTGTTCATTCTGATTACTTCTAACACAATCTGATAAGATTTGTTTCCCCTGAAGATATGAAGAACGTTTCTGGGGTGAACACCTAACTTATTGGCTTCAATTTTGAACAGTAGATCTGTATGATCACAGTGACACATTTTCTGTGAGGTCGGTCAGGTCAGCTCGTGCAGTTAGATGCATACTTTGGCTTAGTGAGAAAATTGTCTGAGCCCCCTTTCAAGATGGCCAAGTCTGCTCAAGTCTGCTCTCCTTCTCACTCCCTCTCATGCTCCTCCCTGCTGAGCAGAAGCTTTAAAAAGATCCCACTGCTGTCTGGCCTTGCTGCTAGAATGACATGTGAAAGGAACTAATCTGGTAATGGATGTCCCTGGTTCATGCAGAGCAGCCTCAGCAGAGAGATCTGATTACTGCAATGCTTTCCTTACCTGGTGTATTATTATTATTATTATTATTATTATTATTATTATTATTTCACCAAATGGCCAGATCCTTTGTTACATAATGTGGTGCGTGTGAAATTTCCACAAACAACAAATATACAAAATGCATTTAAAAATAATAATCATCCAAGGTCACGATAAGCATACAAATTCACATACTGATTATTAGTAGCTTTATCGAAAGACACCATATTACTATTTTAAACTGTTTTCTGCTTTTTATTGTATTAAATGGTGCATTGTTTTAGCCACGCCTCTTCGTGTGGTTCGACTGAGTCGTCCTTTGTGGTTCTAATGCAATGACCGTCATCTGTTCTACATTATGAAACATTTCCATGTTCCTTCTCTACATTCACTCACCTCCCACACAAACTGAAGTCGCTGAATCATTGAATTTCATAGTGTTTGTTTAACAGTTTATCTCAGGTTCATGTTATCTAATGATCTTCTGAGGCTATGTAAAGTGCTTTGAGTGTTTAGAAAAGCGCTATATACTGTAACTGTAACTGTAACTAACTAAATGAGCAGCACTTTAACCAATGGAAGCTCACTATAAGCTGCCTCAGGAGGGAGTATGATGCCCCCCCCCCCCCCCCAAAAAAAAGCTTGTCTTAAGAGCTTAGTCTTTTAGCAGCCTGAGTTGTTGCGTTCTTCCAGAAAATAGAAAGAGAGAAAAGTCTTGATCACAGCCCAAGCAGAGACGCCAGATCTCCACAAGCTTTTGCTGACAGGTCTAATTGACACATCCAGGATTCCAGTACAGTAACAGTAACTGCTATAAATTAATTTCTACAGTCCATCCCCCTTTAACTCTCAGCCATGTCTCAGCCAAGAACGGAGATCAGATTTCCTCTTGGCAGTTTCCATGATCTAGTGCATCAAGAGCGGAATACCTCAACCTAAGTTGCAGTACAGACCAGGGCAGGACACATCTAGAAGCTCAACATATGCAACAACTCGCCTGTCAGCGTATTCTCTTCCAGTTTTGCCACACATATTACCCACAAGGCCCAGGCGGTCTGGCACTGGGAATGAGAGAGAGTGGGAGTGGGAGAAGACGAGAGGAAGGAGGGTTGGGGGTGGAAGGAGGAGGAAGAGTTGTTAGAGGAGGGGGGAAGAGGCAGTTGCCACGTTTGCATCAAGGCCGAGCAAAAATCTGTTTGAGCGCTGCAAGAGCACTAAGCAAGTATGGTTTGAGAAATATCCCCCCTACCCGCCAAACAAGCCTAGACACACACACACGCGGCTAAAGAAAATATGTATCCTTCAGTAGAAGGCCTTTTAACTTAGTAGAAGTAAGTGAACTAGATATGCAGCAGTATTTTCAGTCTCAGAAATTTTTTTAGTCACATCCATGGAATTCAAGTTTAGCCTTCCCTGACACTGCAGTGTTACATACCAGGGGACAAGGAATTTTTCTGATATAGATTTTATGCATTGCAAATGATTGGATTGCAAGCATTCACAATACGTAACATAAGGTAGATAACGTACAACATCGTCAGAAAAGTGTTCCTTGTGCAGACAAAGCAGTGATGTGTGTGTAAAAATATTTTCCTATTCGCACAGAGGGCCACCCAAACGTAAGGAAAATAATCTAACTAACACGACAAAGCATCCTGCATAGTGAGACGCCTCCCCCCGCCCCTCCCCGCAGCTTCGAATCGGCCGTGCTCTTCATGTCCTCGTGATGCTTTGACTATGTTCACGAACCATCTGTGTTTTTGCACGTCACCTTGGAGACAAGGGCATCCAAACACTAGGGAAAGCGGGAATGGCGGACAGATGACTCGGTCAGAGAAGTTCAGATGTGAGAGCGGCCTGAAAAACCAAAGCTATCAGCACATTCCATACGGCTTGGGGTTTTTCACAGAGACGAAAGAAATTCTGTCGACTTCTCATGGACATGGTCTTGGGAAGTGCATAAACAAAGGATAGGGGAATTTACAGCCCTGGTTATTTGTGCCACCACAGCAATGGAGGAAGGAACCAAAAATGCTGTAACCTGATACATTAGGGAGATTTTTGAAAGTTTCTTTGAAGTTTTGAATCATGGTCAGTGTCAGAAATAGATTTCTAATTTGGTGATGTTGTTGCCAAATACTAGCTTTGTCACATAAAGTTCAATTCCGTATAAATGTGAGAGTTGTGTTTGGTGAGTTACAAAGTGGAGGAGGTGACGGTATTTGGCAAGGAGAAGCAAAACCAAACCGTCACTTCCATTATCATAACTTCTTTTTTTCTGCAGTCACAGACAGGAAAAAAAGAGTAGATGACAACATTTTCTAAACAAAAGTGATTTACTTGGTCCAGCGTATTTTTCTTCACTAGAATCGTGGGGCAATCTGAGTTGCGTAACAAAATGACTTTCAAACAGTTATTTTCATTGCACTTCATGATTAATGCCCTTTTTCATTAGGTCATGGAGATACATTAGGCTGCTTGGTTTCCAGCATTCACATTCTCATAGTTCACTCTGACCATGGTGGTTTCCTGTCTTAAAAGGGGCATGATTCCAGCAAAATGCAATTGCAAAATAGCAAACTGAGATGCAATCAAAAAGTCCCTCACTTGTGCCAAAAAAATCCCCTTCTTGTAATAAAGAAGAATATATAGAAATGATGTGCCTACATGGACTAGTTTGCATTATATCCCAGTGCTGTTGAATACTCAAATCTAAATGGGAAGAAGTTGTTGAATCCTGTGCTTGTGCTTGTTCTAATACATTATTGTTTCTATCGTAACGGCCTTGCATCATGGATATTCCACAAAGTCTAGGCCTATAATTGTTGATTTGATGAAGTTTGTGAGGAGATGGCTATTTTACATAAATGGAAGAAGACTCCAGTGTCAGCACTTTGTAACAGTTTTCTCAGTAACGAAAACCTGCATGTTTTTGTCTTATTAACTTCAAGAAAAATGATAGGCTGCACTGCAAAAAATGACATCTTAGCAAGTGAAATTAAATATAGTCACTTTTATTATTATTCCATCCATCCCTCCATCCATCCATCCATCTTCTATACCGCTTATCCTTTTCAGGGTCGCGGGGAACCTGGAGCCTATCCCAGGGAGCATGGGGCACAAGGCGGGGTACACCCTGGACAGGGTGCCAGTCCATCGCAGGGCACAATCACACACACACTTTTATTATTATTCCCTAGTATAATATTACTGTACATTAATGCAAATATAGGATTAACCTCTGTCTAGACATTTTGTTCTCATTTTAAGCTTGAAGCCATCTTGTTTTATTGGCAGATACACTACAGTTGCCCATATTCAAGATATTTTACTTGCTAAGATATCATTTTTTGCATTGTGGTAAGGTAAATACTGCTCATAGTTACTTTATAATAAGTGGTAACATTGCAGACATTCCACAGCATCAAATTCGACCATAAACTGATGGTTAGTGATTGCTGTCACTTAAGAGGAATAAAACACTTCGGGGTGTGCTGTTATTGGAAAATAATCAGCTTTTGGGGTTGTAAAAGTAACTCTCCTTCATGTTGAGCCAGAACTTAATAACTTAATGTTGCTTGACCTGACTGGGCCGAGATAGAGCTGGTTGCTTAAATTACATGTGATTACAGCCATTGGTGTGTGAACGTGTGTGTGTGTGTGTGTGTGTGTGTGTGTGAATGAGAAACAGTGTAAAGTGCTTTGTACTGTAGAACTGCTAAGGTTAAAAAAAAAATAATAAAAAATAGCGCTATATAAGTACAGACCATTTACCAGTTCATTAACGTTTAGCATATATATTTTAAAAATAATCTTGATTTGAACACATACATTGAGTCTTATTAATTATGTCACTACATTTGTTAAAAAAATATTTGACTTGTTTTTCTTTTCGTGAAGCTACTTACTTATGTGATATTTATTGAGGTAATTCATAAACCACTGCTTATTAATTCTTTACAACCGTTGTGCAATGAAATGTCTAATTTCATTGTTTTCATGGATGCGGCAATAAATATAAGTTGATATATAAATTAAAAAAGAGAAAACTATTCATTCATCCGTCCATCCATCCTTTTATTCATTCATCTTCAGTAACAGCTTTACCTTGGTCAGGGTCGGGTCACGGGCGATTCCGGAGAGCGTTGGATGCAAGTGAATCACAGGCTATATAGCACACACACCCACACACACACACACACCCACACACACACACACACACATTGACACCTAGGATTCATTTAATGTAGCCAATTTGCCTACCTGCCTGTTTTTGTGATGTGAGAGGAAACTGGAGAAATTTCACGCAGACAGTAACCCAAGCTGAGGATTGAATGTGGAAAGCCTGGAGCTGTGAGACGGCAACGCTACCTGCTGTACTAGCCCATCTATAGACTCTCCTCTGGGGGATCTCCTGCAGTGATAAGAGACCAGCCCATGCAATTTTCTGGGCTACCCTGATCACCCGTTGTAGTGACTTCCTGTTGTGTCCTCTTTTCATAGATGGCAGCTGGTCAGACCAAGCCTGAATTTTTTTTTTTTTTTTTTTAGATCAGGGAATATTACTATCATGGAAAATTCAAAATGTCCTGCAACTTTTATAATATAGTTAAGCAATATCACACAAGCAAGAGTGCGGTTATATTGAATATCTGCACTGCTGTGATTCGGCCGCAAGTGCGCAGTACTGCATGTAAACACATTCATGCCAATGTTCAGTAGTGTAATATTGCTTTTATACAACCGTTTTAAAAATGAGAAATTAACATTGAGGAACTGATATTTTGGACACAATATGGCACATATATATATATATATATATATATACGTATATGTATATATACATATATATATGTATATATATATATATATATATATATATATATATATATACGTATATGTATATATACATATATATATGTATATATATATATATGTATATATACATATATGTGTGTGTGTATATATATATATATATATATATATATATATATATTAACTAAAATAGATTGCTAATACGCCACACTCGCTGATAGCCCATTGACACTGATCTGTGCATACTTGTTAAAGGTGTATCTGATGAAATTGGCTTCCCTTCTTCCTTTTCACCTTCATCTGACAGGATTTCATATTTTAAGTCAGAAGTTACATTCATGAAATATGTATCATCTGCCATATCTGCTGATGACACTACTGTAGTAGTGCTAGAATTGGAAGACAAGTGGAGTAATACAAACAGTAAAACCGCCAAGTCTAGTATGGACTAGAACTAACTGCTGTATGTATAAAAATGAAATCAGCTCTCGGGTCCCTGGTTCGATCCTGAGCTCAACTTACTGTTTCTCATGTTATCCTTAGAGGCTCTTCAACTACTGTTGCCCAACCATGCCACACACAATGAGCCTCGTTAGTCAATCTTTTTGTTGTTTGTAAATGTTTGTGCAAGCCAAACCGAACGAAAATATTCTGCCGCATTTAGAAAAGTTCCAGAAACGCTGATTTTCCTACTTGCATGCCTATGTGTTCACAAGTCCGAAACAGCTCATTTGTACGTCGTGACGCCCACAAAACCCCATAAAAGTGTGCAGACAGTTGGGAGCATGAAACAAACGATAAAGGCTGAAAGACAGAAGTGGAAATCATATTGATTCATTTCTATGCCAATAAAAATCTTTAATAATAATAATAATAATAATAATAATAACAATAATAATAAGTGAGTGCTAAATCTTCTGCCAGCTGAGTAATTTGTTTATGGCAGATAGCTCGACCCGGCCTCCTTTTGAACACTGCCATTTCTTTGGTTACAATTGAACGATCACTTTTATTTGTCTTAATTTATGGGTTTGTGTTGGCTTGCTTAAAATACATTCTTTTGATTAATGTCAATAATATAAAACAACAAACTTTCACAAAATGTCCTCGATGCTACACTTTGTCCCGAGTGAACTGGCATGAGGATGTGTTTTTGATAGAGACTCCGAAACTGTTCTGTGAGTCACTCTGGATAAGGGCTTCTGCTCAATGCTGTAAATCTAATAAGCATAAGCAGTTTAAACTCCACAGTATATTCCATATAGAAAAATGCAATATTTCATGCAAATGATATGATTTGATTTATATTTGACATTAGCCTTCTTATGAGTAAATTTACACACACACATACATCAGTACAAGTAGGATATAAAAGTTTTCCGAAGTCACAGTATTTGAATGAATACTTAATTTCCCGTCTGAATGCTCACATGAACGGTTTACGCATGAATCCGATTGTATCCAGCTTGATAAATAATTTTTTTTGTGTGTTTTTCAACAGTCAGAATATCAACATTCTCTCTCAACAACACTGAGAGAGATATAATGTTTTTTGTGGCTTGGTGGTTAAGGGTCTGGGTTACTGATCGGAAGGTCCGGAGCTGCCACTGTTGGGCCCTTGAGCAAGGCCCTTAACCCTCTCTGCTCCAGGGGGCGCTGTATCATGGCTGACCCTGCTGAGGTTTGCAAAGAAAAGAATTTCACCGTGCTGTAATGTATATGTGATTAATAAAGACTCATTATCATTAACATTAAAACCACTGACAAGTGACGTGAATAACATTAATTATCTCATTACTATGGCACCTGTCAAGGGGTGAACAGCAGTCAGAACAGTCAGAAAGCAGGAAAAATGGGCAAGTGAAAGGATCTGAGAGACTTTGACAAGGACCAAGTTGTGATGGCTAGATGACTGCGTCAGAGCATCTCCAAAATGGCAGGTCTTTTGGGGTGTTTGGGGTGTATGCAGTGGTTAGTACCTACCAAAAGTGGTCCAAGGAAGGACAACTGGTGAACCGGAGACAGGGTCATGTGCACCCACCGAAAGCACCTTCAATGGGCACTTAAGCATCAGAACTTGACCATGGATCAGTGGAAGAAGGTGGCTTGGTCTGATGAATCATGTTTTCTTTTACGTCATGCGGACAGCCAGGTGCGTGTACGCCACTTACCTGGGGAGAGATGTCACTAGGATGCACTATGGGAAGAAGGCAAGCTGGTGGAGGAAGTGTGACGCTCTGGGTGATGTTTTGCTGGGAGACCTTGGGTCCTGGCATTCATGTGGATGTTACTTTGACACGTACCACCTACCTAAACATTGTTGCAGACCAAGTACACCCCTTCATGGCAATCGTATTCCCTAATGGCAGTGGCCCCTTTCAGCAGGATAATACTCCCTGACACACTGCAGAAATAGTTCAGGAACGGTTCGAGGAATATGACAAAGAGTTCAAAGTGTTGATTTGGCCTCCAAATTTCTCAGGTCTCAATCCAATCGAGCGTCTGTGGGATGTGCCGGACGAATCCATGGAGGACCCACCTCGCAACTTACAGGACTTAAAGGATCTGCTGCTAACGTCTTGGTGCCGGATACCACAGCGCACCTTCAGAGGTCTTGTGGAGTCCATGCCTTGACGGCTCAGAGCTGTTTTGGAAGCACAAAGGGACCTACACAATATTAAGAAATTGGTTTTAATATTATGGCTGATCCGTGTATACATGAATAAATATTCATGTAGGTGATAGAAACACACCAATTAAACATTTCCTTTAATGACGCTTTTAAGAATCCCTTACAATTTGTGAAAAGAAGCCTAGAAAAAACAAAGTACACTGAAGACAAGACTAGGAAATATATTTATAGATGTGGGCGTGTTAAGAGTCGCAGTTTTTGTAGCGATCAGAAGAAAAACACCCGAGACTTGCCATCAATCTCCACTACACAGCGTAAATGATGACTATCAAATAAAAGCTTGGAAAATGACCTTTATTGATAGTGTATAAAAAGAAAACAGTTTATGCGCCTTTCACTAGATGCATCAATATCGCTGTTAATAGGCAATATGAAGTAGAAAGACAATATTACGATGACGTATTATTTCTGTAGGACATATTACATCTCACTCTTTCAAATCTGTCAAACAGAAGGCCGATAAAATGCAAATGTGGTTTGTAGTAAACAAGAGAAATGTTCCTAATTGCCTCATTAAAAACACATTGCTTATTTAGTTAATTATTGTCAAACACAAATTTACATGTAAAAGTGCTTTTTCAAAACACAGGCATTTTAACAGATTAAATTAATCACATCTGGGGGAACTACAAAAACAAAGTTATATAACAGATTGAAATAACAAGAAGGAAAAAAAAAAGTGGAAGAAGAGCGTAGAAAGGGATTTCTCTGGATCATTACATGCACAGTGTCCTGTTTTTTTTTAATAGCGGACACCTTGTCGTATTCAAGTAACTCACTCTTGCTTGGGGGGGTAATAATAAATTAGATATTGTCAACTGCCCTGCAGTCATGATGTGTTCAATGGTGTTACGAAATGACACAAAGGATGCATTTGAAAATACAGTACAGTTGTGGGAATATGATACATACAAATATGATGAGAAATATTACCCTGGCTGCATACATTATGAGGATTTACAATCAAATGAAAAAGCAAAGAACACACACCATATGCAACAAAGCTATAACTGGACCACTTAATAGACTCCGTTTCTAAACTTACAGTTACTCAGCAATTCCTCATTTGCAGGCAACAAACTTGTACAGCTGCTACCTAGATTTTGCAACTTACCAAAAGCATCAGCCTGACAAACCTTTTGATAAAACGTGATATCAAGACACACCTGTGCAACTTGCATTTATTCTTGCATGATCATAACTTGCAATACACGTTCTTCTTTTGATCAACACAACAAGAGGCTAACCTGAGAAAGTATGCAGTAAATGAATGATTTAAAATTCATTTCTAAGTGCACGATGGGACCAATAATATGATGGCAAAATGCCCAAAAATGTGCTATTTTCATGCTTCATCAAATCCCATCTTTTCATTTACAACCACTGGACAAAAAGAGAAGGTGTGATCGAACATTGTCTCGTGGTTGACACCTGATCGAGAACCTGATTTGATTGTATTGTTTTGTTATTTTGAGCTCTAGGTGAGTTTAAACGCGGTGAAAATGAGGGGATTATGTTTTTTTTTTACCTTTTCTAAAAGGCTAAAAAAATATGTACCCTTAACTGTCTCTGCCACTTGTGGTATATTCAGTAGTTGATATTAGCATCTTTTCTTTATTGCATTCGTTGATATTGTTAGAATATTTTTTTTTTTTTTGCTGTCCAGCAACAAAGCACATACTATAGGCTATCTGACGCTGATAAATATTGTGTGTATTATTCTTTGATGAGAGGAGCATATTTTAGCTGGAAAATCAAACTGATGCTCTTAATGTTGGGTCTCATGGTTTGGGAGGGGGTCGAGCAGGAGGCGGACATGGGGCAGTGGGTGGAGCTCGGGCAGGGGGTGGACCCGGGGCCACGTTGGGTCCTCTGGGGGGTGGACACTGAGGAAGTGGACTTACAGGGGGTGGAGCCTGGCAGTAGTCAGGAGGAGGTGGGGGTGGGCTTTGGGCACTGGGTGGGGCCTTTGCTGCCTCCTCTTTCACCCTGGTGAAGTTGATGCATCGGCCCTGAGAGAAAGATGAAAGAGAGAAGCAGAATAAAGAGATTAAACAGTGGCTCTCTCTAAGTGACCATATTCCAACAGCCACCGTGATAGCTTTTCTAATTAGCTGTCTTAGCTGTAGCAAAGATCTGCAGCCCTTCTACTCCCTCTTTTTCTATGTCTTTCTGTCTGGAGCGTTTTGGCAGAGCCCCTGTGAAAACCACTAAGGAATGCAGTCTAACTTGCAAAATATGGGTAAATCCCTCATAACCAATTATTTTTCACTAGAATATAGTTAAAAAGCCACTTATTTATTATGCTTTCTTCAACTTTCAAGGTAACGTATGAGCCGTGTGTCCGTGTGCCTCTGCTGCCTGATGTGATGCTGGTGTCTGATCCTGACATGTTTCTATTGCTGTGGCTTCACTAACCCTCTGGACTGACCTGGTTCATCCTGATGCTTTACTTCAGCTTGGAACTATTACACTTTTGTGACTCACTTTCTGTCGCTGTGGAGCGTCCCACATGGATACCCTAAAGATTCTCACTTCCCAAAAACATCCACGTCTCGCCCTTGCTTCGGTGAATAATCTCGCGTAGATTTGTACCCAAGAACTGCTGCAGTAATTCTAAAGACTATAATGCTCACAGTGAACACTCAACACACATAGTATTGTGTCTAAATATGTATATATATATATGATAAAACTTCCTCAGACACCATGAGGATATATATATATATATATATATATATATATATATATATATATATATATATATATATATATATACCTGACTTATTAGAGATCTAAATATAAATCTACACCCAGATGTCTGTACAGCTGCTTTGTGACAATGTCTACTGAAAAGGTCTATATACTATATTAAATGAATTGAACTCAAACTGCTGCACTTGCAGAGCTGAGGTGGGTGTTTATTTTTTGTCTTGATGGCACAAAGACAAATATGTTAGCACAAAATGACCTCCTGACATGCCTACAATTAGACACGGGCCCATAAAGCGGTTTGTTCTTAGCCCAGTGATGAAGTGTTATGCGTTTGAAGTGGCTGTTCTGTAAAGTCAGAACTGCACATGACCTCATCTCTTAACCTACGCCAGTCTGCTGGAGTGTATGTGTGTGTTGTGTGTTGTGTGTGTGTTGTGTGTGTGTAACTTGAAGCCTCTAATTAAGGTTCTGAAGCTCTGCCCATTGCTTTTTACGTCAGAACTACTGAAAGCTTGTGAAGCTGATCTCGGTGCATAACTAAGACCCTGTGTAGCTGCAAAAGAGAGCTGGGCCAAAGAGTGCAGATGAGAAAAACAGACTGGTGAAAGTTAATGACATGCTAAAGGGCTAACAAACACACACACACACACACACAAGAAAAAATAGTACTAAGCTATACCTTTCTTTGTCACTTTAATATGTATCAGATAAAGATACATTCTACAAACGGTGAACGCTTGAGAGTACCACCCCAATGACAAGGAAAGATACAGTTTAGTACCCTTTTTCTCAGAGAGTGTATACTACAGCATCGTCTGCAGAAACTCTTACTCTGTGCGAACTCAAGGACCACTGCATGGCGAGCTTACACGATTACTGTAGTTCACTGTATTTATAGACACGAGTATTAGTAGATCCATGGATCACTAAAATGGCATCTGGCTTTTTATGATATGGAAATGAGGAACAGTCAGAACTCTTTATGGGAACATTTAATTGCCTAAGGTCAGGCCGTTGTGAATGGTGGCATTTAAGTGTATCACTATGGCAAATTCTATGGCGACAAAATATATGCTCAAATACCGCTGTAAAAAACAGAGGGGGGAAATTCATCAGCCTGGATCCGTGCAATAAATGATTCATCCCTCGAAGGCTTGTGCAAAAAGTGATGAAGTAGTATGAGTTTTAAGGGACACAGTAAAATGCTCGAGGAAAAGATGTTGTTCTCTGGGGTTGCGCACTCTCAGAAGGTAATTTGATACAGGAAATGATGCCAATTTCACTTGTTTTCCATGCTCGGGACAGCAGAAAAGTAGGTCTGTGAATTCTTCTGCCCTCTCGTCATAGACTACTCACTGAGCAGTGGGGAGAGAGATGCCATTCCATGAAAATGGTAGAAACTGCTCTTTCAGAATAAACTCAGAATCAAACTTTGTTCAAATTTAAAGTAATTTTGACAAGAGCCATTTCATGTTAATCTGATCCATTATACTTGCTCGTAAATTCACTGTAAGTGCTAATTCTTTCCAGTAATTCTGGAGAACATTCGCAACAGGGTCATTCCAGTTACAGTGGTTATGCCATCGTTTCCACAAATAATGCAAATAATTTTAAGTAGAACCTAGTGAACAGCCAACTACGTGAGGTCCAGTTAGAAGCTGCGTTAGAGTTTACAACTGCAGCAAGCTCATATGCCTACAACGCAATAACAGGAATGTGTACCCATTCATTACAAGGTCAAATCTGAAGCTTATCATCAAAGATCAGTGGTCCAAAGGCAAATCGTATGTTTGATGTGAAGGAATGAGAGCCAGGTGTTTAAAAAATGTAGACTAACTGTCTGCAACTGGTCTACATCGCTGCTTGATTTCACATTTATGGTCAGTTTGAAGCAGGTGGATGACGTTGTCTATGATGTATCTTGGCTCTTAACAGATTTTGGGGTTGCTGTTATTAGTAGATGTTGTTATAGATGGATGGGAAGGGGTGATGGTTAATGTACAGTCATGTGAAAAAATAAGTACACCCCATGGAAATTGTTGGCTTTTTTGACATGTTTGGACAAGCAAACATTTGATCATTTTTGAAACAGCGCCTATTAATGAAGCTGATATACTCGAACGAAACCACAAGGAAAATGAGCTTTTTCAATCATTTATTCAAATGAAATGTCAATAAATGTGATATTCTTCTGTGGAAAAAGTAAGTGGCCTCAGAAGCTAGTATCGCCCCCTTTAGCAGAAATAACTTCTTGTAGGCGTTTTACATAATTGTCCACCAGGCTTGCTGGAATGTCTGACCACTCTTCCATGTAATATTCTTTCAGCTGCAAAATGTTTGAGGGTTTTCTTGCATGTACTGCCCATTTCAAATCCCCTACAACATTTCAATGGGATTCAAATCCAGGATTTGACTAGGCCATTTCATAATCCTCCATTTGTTCTTTCTGAGCAATTCCTTGGTGAATTTGCTAGTGTGCTGAGGATCATTATCCTGTTGAAAGGTCCACTTTCAGTTCAACTTCAACTATCAAACAGATGTCCTCACATGATCTTCAAGCACTCTTTGATATGATGCAAAATTCATAGTTGAATCAATGAATGCAAGCTGTCCAGTAACTGAGGCAGTGAAGCAACCCCAAACCATTGGCTTTATCCTTGCATGTGTCCCATGCAGGTCAAATTTGTGCAATCTCTTTCTGGTTGTAGAAGCATGCACTAACACCAGCAGTTGCAAAACTTACTAGCAGATCCTGTGATCAAATTTGGGGGGTCTTGGAGACTTCTTTTTGCAACAGTCGGTCTGCTCTTGGGTTGAATTTGCTGGGACTGCCAGTCCTGGACTAATTGGCAGTCGTTTGAAATCTGCACCATGTGTAGATGATTTTCCTTACAGTGGAGTGATGTATTTCAAATAATATGGAGATCTTTTTAAATCCCTCACCAGACTCATAGGCATCCACAGCCTTTTTTTCTGAAGGCCTTACAGAACTCTTTAGATCTTGGCATGTTGACACCACACACCTCAATAACAAAGGGAACACCAGACACTAGATATGAAAGGGGTTTAAATAAGACAGCACTCCCTAAGCAGGCTCTAATCACTGGCAACACCTTCAACACCTGATTCTAATTTGGAGAATCTAATATTGAATCTAAGAGAATCTAAGTTTCTAATATGGATTTGAAAGTGTGATTTTCTTTAACAATATAATACATAAACCTGACATATAAGTCATAGGTATTTATTAGGTCCTTCGTAGAGTGTCTGTGAATGATAGGTTTGAGTACTCACGTGATCTCCTGGCTGTGGTCTCATAAGTGAAACTTGGTCATAACCACGGCGAAACAGGGCCCAAATTGCATCCAGTTTACCCTGGACATAAGTAGCAGAGCAGCAGGGAACATTTTAAGTATTAAATATTAAAGGTAATAAACATGCACTTTATAAGACATACACAAATACACACAAAGAAGACATGAACTAGATATTTAAGTAATCTTATATAATTTAAGTATTACAATATTTCTTAATGTTGTATTTTTATTTTTATTTTATAGAGCAGTGTAAGATGACAGGTGCTGAAATGCTGAACTTACGTTAATACAGTAAATGGCAGTAGCGATTCCCTTACCCTAATTGGGGAGTACCACTTCCTATTCTGGGGAGGCTTCTTGTTTCCATGTTTTTTAGGCTTGGGTTCAAAGGGTTCAAACTCCTGCTCAGGCATTTTCACAACTGCATTTTTGGGTTTTTCCAGCTTGGCACCCTCTTCAGTGGATCCCTTCCCACCCCAGCGGACCTAAAACATTAATTGTTGCATAAACACAAACATCAAGAACAGTTCAGTTCTTAGAACCTCATATACATTTGAGGAAAGATGATCAGGTAATGCAGACAAGGCATAGAAGCAAACTTGGGCTACTGTCTGTATGGAGTTTCATGTTCTGTATGTCCGAGTGGGTTTCCTCTGGGTTTCCCGGTTTCCTTCCAGTCTTCAAAACCACGCCGGTGGTTGGACTGGCTACATCTGGCTGCATCAAATTGCCCCTCAGTGTGCATAAGTATGTGAATTTGTGTGTGCACGGTACCCTGTGATTGACTCGTGTCTGATTCAAGGTGTATGCACCATAGATGTGGATTCACTGTGACCCTGACCAGGATAAAGTGCTTACTGAAGATCAATGAAGCACTGTCTAAATTACTCCTGGATGTTCTACAGCATCTCCTGCCTTATTTTAGTTTCCAATTAGGACATCTGGATGATGTTCAGACATCATATGACTCGTGGAGTCTCTTATCACAGCCTCTTTGATTCGGTTCAATTCATGAAACAGTGTTTTGTTTCTTGGATCCAAATGGAAGTTTATATTAATCAAGTATTTTCAGTGATGGTCATAAGGACTTACACAGTTTTAACTCTATACACAGTATATTTTATATTAATGTGATTCACTCACCTCCATTCGTTTTATTCCTCCAACTCCTCGTCCCCCATAGTATGAAGCATCTACAGTTGGCCATTTTTTCTTTGGCATACCATCCTCATCGTCTGACTCCTGACAGAAAAAGGCACATTACACAGAAAATGAAGGTAAAGAAATCCCTGTGTTCACAACAAAGCATGAACAGTGGAGCATCCTAGCAGTCTGTCACAGCTGTATTGTATAGTTTAGTATTGAGTAGACATGTGATGTTGCAGGGATTTCTGTCACACTCCATTGCTAACACACTCTATAGATGGTCATGAGAATTGTTATCAGGAGAACGCTGGCTCCTGACACTGTTTCCCTAAATGCCAGTGTCTCAGAGACGAGTAAGCATGTTCCACAACAGAAAAGCAACATTTATTTGCAAAATAATACTATTCAAATGGGATAAGCGTCATTGTTATGAATTTTAAAGTCAGACAATACTTGGGTTTGCTTTGTTTTGGTCGGAGACATTAGAAAAAATGCTTCTATTAGTGTCTTTAATTGGACGAAAAAGTGCAAAAAAAACGTCTGTTCCCACTCGATACAATGTAATCTTTACCAATATGTGCATTTGGATGCGATGTATATTACCTGGAGTTATTTGTACTGGTCATTTTTGCTTCATGGGTTATATAGCAATTTTAAAGAAGTTAAAGGAAAATACTACTTACTGGCTGTGGGGGTGGAGGTGGAGGGGGCTCTCTGATAACCTGTGGACAAATTACAGATAAATAAAAACCATTTATTTATGCAGTCAAAATAAAAAAAATCCCAGTAACATCCTGCCCTTATCCTATTTCATTATCCTGCCATTGCCTAGACCTTTACTATTTTCATACTAGATACAGGACACAGCCCCATTCCATGGAGCAGGCAACATGCATCCCAGAGTTTAACCACAGAGCTCCACTATAGCCACAGACTCAAAACCTCTGGCTGTACATTTTTTTTCTTCTTCTTTTTTCACTTGAAATTAGCCATAAATTTATTTTATCAAGAACTTGGAGGTCACGAGAAAAGGCAGACAAAAAAAGAAGTCAATGAGGTGTATACTTACTACTGTGCAGCACAGGGGCCAGAACCACCACATGAACAACAGAGCCAACAACAGGAACAGGACCAGCAGTGTAATTAGAAGAATAGTACCATCAAACTTCCAGAGAAAATGGGAGAGAGAAAAAAAGTGTATTCTCAGTAATTTATCTCATTCCTATGCAATGCCATTGCTTTTCTAATTTAAATAATGACTGGCAAACCATCTGTACAGGCCTATACTGACCAGGCTTACAATTAAGAGCAGGGCATAATGAAAGCAGTTAGGGGTTAGTGGAAAAATGTGCCCCGTCTTAAACCTAGTAAGACAATGAACGTGATGTTTCTCGTTTGTGGGTAAGAGCCTGCTACCGCTCAAATTCAGCTGAAAGATCAGTAGGAGATTTTGGGATCGTTAATCTCTAGAGTCCCTGTGGTTTGGCTGTAGAAAGAGCAAAGAGGGGAAAAAAAAAGAACTCACTGTGAGGGAAACAGACCCCTCTTGCAAAATTTAGAGAGAAGAGGTGGGTCTAAAAGCAAAGAGAGAAAAGAGCAAAATAGAAAAGTGGAAAATGGATAAAGAAAGCTAATTATGTAAGAGTTGCCAAATATTCTTTTAATGCATATTTCACTAATTTACTATATTATTAATCTGTTACCATGCACTTAAAAAAACCCATCTGTCAGCAATACATAAACAACCGGTGACTCTCTTGTGGTTACATGTGATAGAATGTGATTGTGTTTGTGTGTGTGTACTTACACACTCAGTTGTGGTGATGTGTACTGAGCTGGTGATGAACGACAGACCTTCGTTCATGCTTACTTGCAGATATACCACCCTGATGCAGACAGAAAACTCAAGATTTGTTTGGAAAATATTCACATCACAACTTAATAATAACCCTTTACTCTTGCATTCTTTACTCTTGTAACCGCATCCCTTTAATTTCAGTTTCACTGAATAGTTCAGAGTATGTCCTTTTTAAAGTAACGTGCTTTAAGGTGAACAATCAACTGAGAGTTTAAGGGGTTAAAACAGCACAGCACACTCAAACACAAAGGAGCTAGACAAGTATATGACTGCAATCAATAAATAAATAAATAAATAAATAAATAAATAAATAAATAAAAAAAAGAGGGCTGGCACCTGCTGATAAAAGTGACCTTTCAAATGAAGTCTCTGATATATATATATAGTCATAGAGTCATAGAGTTTAAATAAAGGCTTCTTATTTGACTGATAAGACCATTTTAGCATAACAAAATCATCACACTACAACAAGCATTTTATGTGCATTGTGTAAAGTAACACGCATTTGCCAGATTATATTGCTCAAGCAAGATTATACAATATATTTAAATTTCATATGTAATTTTGACTGGAATTTAAGAAATACTGATTTAAAAAGTAAATAGTAAATGAAAAGTACATACATCGGCTTGGTAGGGTTCAGACATTTAAACTAGAGATGCACCGATACTAAATTTCTCAGCCGATACGATAACCGATAGTTCTGCCTTTTATTCCTTATTTTAAATTAATAATAATTAATTCCACAATTCTGAAAAAAAAATGCAGATAAAAACTTTATTCTTTCCATTTCTCTATTGTTTCCAGAAAACACATTACTCAAATTAACATTAACACATGAACTAAATTCTGAAGATTAAAGTAAGATTATTAACTTATTGAATGTTATTAATTCATATTAACATTGACTGAATTGTAAAAATCCTCCTGTTAGATTCACATTCACTCTCCACAAACACAAGCATTTCTACTTCATCACTGACATCAAACTGGTCATATATAATATCAACCTTTTTATATATTAACATTAACTGGATATGAAATATACTACTCTAGAAATATATTTTTCTGTGCAATATATTCTTTTTTGTCAACCCATCTTCATTTAAATCTTTGAATGGTGTACTGGAGCTTTAATTCAGGGCGAGCAGCTCAACAAAAAAACATTAGACTCGACGCCGAAACTCCCGCTTCACTGCTGCTCACACCCGGTAGAAAATTTGATCAGTGCAGAGATTACAAACTGCAGTTTTGTCATCATTCCACACAAGAGACATCATCTTTACACACAGCACAAAATCGATGTATTTTCCGGCCCTCTTTTGATTGACAGGAGATAATCGGCCCTGATCATTGGATGTTTGTAAAGCGTGAAAAATTCCCTTTATCGGCCGATACCGAGTATTACCCGATACATCGGTGCATCGCTAATTTAAACCCTACTGCATTTAAACTAGCAATAACAATAATGATCAGATTTATCAATATTGATAATAAGCATGATGCATGCAGGGGGGGTTTCCTCCAGGTACTCCAGTTTCCCCCCCCAGTCCAAAGACATGAACGGAAGGCTGATTGGCATGTCCAAAGTGTACGTAGTGTATGAATGGGTGTGTGAATGTGTATGTGAGTGTGCCATGCTATGGATTGGTACCCCGCCTTGTGCCCTATACTCCTTGGGGTGGGCTCCAGGTTCCCCGTGACCCAGTAGGACAAGCAGTATTGAAAATGAATGGATGGATGGACAAAGAGGAAATGACTTGACTGATCTGTTAGATCAGTAAGATAAAAGCAAGGGGCTACATGAAGTCGGGCTTTGATCAGACATTGTGTGTAGGAGAGAAATGGAAATAAAAAAGATGGAGGACACAAGCACAAACAGTGAAAATACTGCCTATTGTCTAAGAGGCAATTTATGGTCTAAAATAAATGATATCTGTGTGAGTAGGGCAGGCCTGGTACTGGCGCTACTGGTAATCAAGAGAAGAAAGCCAAGATGGATGATGAATGAAAGAGCCATTGCGGTTTGGAGTAAAATAGTGAAGGGGAGTCAGAGAGTTTGTGGAAACCAAACATGCAATTAGTTAGCTGCAGGTCGATTATAAGAAAACACAGGACAATAGTGACAGACATTAATGAAGGGTAGAGGATATAAGGTTTAAGTGTTGGCGTCCGAAAGCATAAAGAAAACAAGGATTGTAAAACAAAGTAAATAATTTATAAGCAATAGCTTCAGTTTATGTAAGAGGCTGAGGAGGAGGAGGAGGAGGAACTGGAATGTGACCCCTGGCAGGCATCATAAATGTGTACTAATGTGAGACAGGCTTCTACTTCCTTCTCTCAAACAGGGCCACTTACTTTCCGACCTCATTTATACTTGGCGCTGGACACAGCATGAATGTGTCTTCTATATCAGCAGGCCGCACATCTAATGAGACAAAGCAAAAATCATTACTGAAATCACACACTTTAACACACATCAGCATTATAAAATTAAAGTGAACCCATGATGACAGGATGAACTGTTTGGAAACGTGACAACCGTTTTGAGGGGAAAAAAAAGACTCACTTAAGGTGACGGTATCGTTGATCTTGAAGCTGCACAACACCTGGTCTATCTTTCTGGCATGCAAAAAGCCGTTGCCTCGAACCACCACTTGGAACGACTCTGAAACATTAATTCACGTCTTTTATGATAATGCTCACCTTGCAAACATCAGTACATTATACAGATCCAAATTTGGACAGTTTTATGATTTTACCAATCCACACTGAGCTTCATGTTAAAACAATCAGCACTTGAATACGGCAAGGCTTAAACCACAATGAGCTAATGTTCCTCCTGAGGAAATACTTCTTCCAGGTTTTATCCTCACATGTACTAATATATATATATATATATATATATATATATATATATATATATATATATATATATATATATATATATATACACACACACACACACACTACATTCCCACTGAATAAATCTCAATGAAGCTCATGAATTTCAGTAATGGTGTGTGGTTATTCTGAGGCATTGTATTGTAAAACTTCACACTGTACTGTACATGCACTTTTTCTTCTCTGACTACATTTACATGGACAGCAGTAATCTAATTATTGAGCTTACTCTGAGTAAGATAATATTGTGATTAAGGTGTTTACATGAGTCGCTTTTAGAATACTACTGTCATGTACCCGTTTTACATGTTATAGAACATAATTCGATTAACGGCACACGTCATTACGTCACCGCGCCACGCCGTCCGACGTTCCCTCCAGAATTTCAGGTATCAACAGACAGTTCATCTTCGTTATGTTACCGTATACAGTTTTGGGTCTTTTTATTGAATTTTTTTACGAACGCTTTAAGTGCGGTTAATTATTTGTAATGCTATACGTGCTAATAGACGACTGCTTGAAGCCGTGGGCTGCGTCCCAAACCGCGTACTTACCGTCTATATAGTAGCCGAGATACATGTATTTCTCCTACTACAGGTCTGTAGTAGGCAAGTATGCGGTTTGGGACGCAGCTGTGCTCTCTTATTTGCTGTAAAACATTTGAGCACTGCCGTGTGTGATCGTGTCCTGTCGCAAAATGCGGTGAAAACTCCCACACGACGTTAATAATGTGATTAAGGTGTTTACATGTCTTAATACATGTCGATAATGCGACTAAAACAGGAGTACTCCACCTGTCTTAATTCGATTTGTGTTCACTTCGAGTATGACCTTAATCGGATTAAGGTAAGTAAAAATTGCTGCTTACATGGTAGTTTCTTAATCACAGTATTGTCTTAATCGGGTTAATAGTGGATTATTGTTGTCCATGTAAACGCACTGACTGTTGCCAAGGACATTATCTCAGGTCTGTTGGGAGTCATTATGTTAACTACCTATAAATCAGATTGAATAAGAAATCCCATGGGATAAGGATCAATAATGTCGAACTCGTCTATCCATCTCATGGCGTGAGCACAGTTCTTAGCAAATAAGAAAAGGAAAGAAAATGTGCATTGACTGGGACATTTGCCTTACTGCCCCTACCTCCTGCACATACACTGGATGGCTCAACTGCCAAGATCTCAATACAGGACTTCCTGATGATCTGTTAAAAAGAATATAAAGGATTGTAAAGTGATAACGGTTTAACACAAACATTTTACTAAACCTTTTGCAAAACTGAACCAGAACTCTACCGAAACGGAATGATATGAATGTCATATTGAGAATGCCTGTGGTTGTGTTAGATGTCTGTAGCTTTCATTTCATCTGTCTTTTATTAAGCAGGAGTCTTTGTTTACCGAGTCAATCACGCCTCTAAGAGCTTGGAATCCTCCCGTCACAGGAAACACGTGCTCAATGGTGTCAGCTATGGTAGCGAGCTACAGTAAAACAAAAACACAGATTTTATTGAAGTGTTGTTCAAATGTCCTGTTGGGTCCTTAGAGCATGTGCACATGACACTAACGCTGCACACATGTTGGGTACAAAGCAGGACATGAAATTAAAAACAGTATACATGGCGTAGAGAAACAGCTTACTGACAGTTTCGCCCTGTGTGCAAAAAAAACATTTTTTTTTTCACCTGCGTCTCATTGAAATCTTTCACTCCAACACAATACACAATGGCACCCAATGCTCTGGCTCTGGCAGCCTGTGACAGGAAAAACAACAACAACAACAACAACAACAAAGTGTTCAACTGTTTTATTTTAAACCCTCACAGCAACGTTCCAATGAACCTTAAAAGCACATGTGAAAATGTTACGTAAATGCTGGGTAGTGATTTTACCTCCTGTTGCGCTGCTATAAGTGGTTGCTCATTCAGTTCTCCATCAGTTAATGCAATAATCACACTTGCTTTGCCTGAATAAAGAAAAGAAAGAAACAATGATGTGATTATATTAGTGTTGGTTATTCAAACTGAATCTGGGACTGTAGAATCAATACCCAAGTTGTGAAGCTTCACAGGGGTCCTTAGCATGACTCACCAAAATTCTCCTGATGTATTTGTTCATTTGCCTGTGAAAGATGACAACACGATTAACACACACACACACACACACACACACACACAACTACAAAAACTACACTGAGAGCATGTGTAGTAAGGAATAAAACACAACAGGGCATGCTGTTATAGGTAAATAATTAACCGTGGAGTGCTGTGATATGGCCAAGCATGAAGTGTATTGTTCATTGTCATTGTTACTGCCCCAAAGTTCATTCATTTCCTATAACAGCATGCCCCGTAGGCTTTAATTCCTCTTATACCACAGCCTTTCGTCAATTACTACATTGTTTATTAATTCAAGGATACTTTTTTTTATCCCTTTAAAGCATTTAAACAAGTTGGTTGCTGTTATCATGTATCCTGTTATAGCAGCTGCAAACAGTCGTTCACTCACCAGACTCGTTTTTGTTGTTGTTGGGTTGTCGTTTAATTAATTAATGAACGGAAAACTTTTTTTTTTTCTTTTTGGCGGAAAACTAACTGACTGTTTCAAAGTGCTGGTACTGGAGACTCCTTCCATAACTGTTAAATAAACATAACCTTAGAGAAAGCTTCACTATATCTACAATTAGATTTATGTGGCGTGTCTGCCATACAAGTCACTGTTATTACCACTAAAACTATTAGAATGAGTGCATTAAAATGATTCTGTGATTTGCCTTATAGCCTGAGCTACTGCCAAAGCTGCTAATAGAAAATAAATCAACACCGTCTGACCATTACGGATAGAGAATTCAACAACGCTGTGGTATAAACTGTATTACTGAATTACAGAGAATTATCAGAATTAACAAGTAACCTTTTGCAGGCCAAGATGCATGAATGTATCTCCTCCTGGGATTTCCCTTCTTAGGACATTCAGGCCTTTGGTTATTTGTTCCCTTGGAGAATTGGAGAAGATTTCATTTCACTGAAAGTCACATTTCATCTCACTGCTGCACCATTCAATGTGATTGAATGTGAATCCAGTTCAAAACATTTGCATGGCCATAATAAATTTTAATCAGATAACAGAAATCACACACACTGTGTGCACTGATCACACACAAGTATGCATAACACATTACTTACAATACACATAAGTATACGTAAATACCTGAAGACTGAGCTCCTCTGACAGCACTTAAATGTAGATATACAGAAATATATTCCGCAATGGCTATGTATGATTTATACTCTCTTTTGTAAAGCTATCACAGATACAAGATCTCAAGGTCTTGCAGTTTTATTATCAGGGGGCCAAGCACAGAAGTTGCATAGGCACCCGATTGTTATTCAAATGAGTCAGATTTTAGCTTCTTATACACTACACGTATACTGCTCTCTTAATGCAGAACACCACAGATCTGTTGTGACAAATTCATTGTTACTGAATCAGACTCGCCATACCTGCTTTCTGTCAGTCTCATTATTGTGTTTCCTCTGGATGAAAACACGATGAAGGACATTCGTAACAAGGGGCTACGATACAAAAGAGAGGCATTAATATTTATAACGAATACCAGTTTTCTATATACTACTTTTAAAGGATGTAAAATCCCACCACCACCACACCAGCATTGACAAAAAAATAACAAACATTTAAAAGGACTTGGTATGTACCTGATAAATTTCTCAGCCAAACTTTCAACAAAAGAGTAGATCTCATGCCAGTGGTGTTTGACACTTCCTGATCTGAGGAGAAAAGGAGTCAAAAACAGTCTTCAATGTGTGTATGAGTGGGATGCCTGTTCACACTGTCCAGACTGGACAGTCCAATTCATGACTGTCTGGCCATCAATTAACAGTATAATAGTTTTAAATCCTACAGGATGTGACTTTTTTTGTTCACAGAGGAAAAAGGAAAAAGGAGCAGCTTCTCCTAGACAGGGCCCCTCTCGTTTTGCCCCTCTCTGTGCTCTGACTCCAGGCAAGGCAGTAAAATCCTTGTGAAGGTTGAACATTTCCTGTCCCTGCACACTGAGGGAGGCATGGGTGATTCATTATTGACACATGGGATGTGATCTAATTGACTCTTGAAATCTATGCCAAATTTCTGAGTCAGTCAACTTTAGAAGATCGTCATCTCCAAAAACACTCGAAAATGTTTCTTAATATAGATGATGTAACTAAGTCTAGTCTGAGCGCCAGACAACCACAGCTCATAGTCTCCCTGTCTTGCAGTTTGAGATTTCAAAAAGTACTCTTGTAGAAAATATAACCTTTTGACAAGTTAGTAGTTCAGAGAAATGTTTTAGCTCCAAATGTCATGTGAAATTTTGTTTTTAAAGTGTAAAAAAAAAAAAAAAAAAATTTTTTAAAAGCTTGCTAATGAATTTTTTTCAACTTGAAAGGCAGTAATCAAAGGCACAGACTGACTCAGCGAATGAAAACTGGGAGCGTGGTTTTCCAACAGAGTCGACAAAAAGACAAGCCAACACAGAACATAACAAGCAAAACAAAGTAAAACCAAAAGAAGGGCAAACACAACTATGGATGTGAGGGTCAGATGAAGGACTTGTCGCCATTTTCAACTTTAGGTTTCCTAACCTCACAATAGAGGCTGTTTATCTTGGAAAGACATACTTTTCTGAGGTACCAGCAATCCTAGGATTGGTGCCTAGCTAGCAGTTTTCTCACCTGTCCAAACAGTGATCAAGGAGGAAGTGGCCATTTTCATGTGAGATCCTTGATGAAATATTTTCTGGCACTCCTGCTTTGATCTAATTTGAATTGAGTGTAAGATTCAAAGGCTCAGATTTCAAACACTATGTGTTTTTATGAAGAAGACGATGATGTAGTATGATGAAGCGGTATGATATTTAAGGGTAAATAATATGTGGTTTCAATTTCAGTAGCCTGATTGATGTTTCCCCCATACAGTAGATGTGCATATATCAGGACAAGAGTTAGTATTAAAGACAAGGTAGGAAAAGACAATGGATTTGTATGCAGATAAAGTACAATGTGTAGCTGAACTGGCCTGAGAATGATTGTGTTTAATCAGGTATAATCAAGTCCTCAAAGTAGATAACGAGAACCCGATTAAACAAATGAGACAAAAATATTATACAGGGTCATTTATTTACTGAGGAAAATGATCCACTATTACATATCTGTGAGTGGCAAAAGTATGTGAACCTTTGCTTTCAGTATCTGGTGTGATCCCCTTGTGCAGCAATAACCGTAACTAAACGTTTCCAGTAACTGTTGATCAGTCCTGCACATCGGCTTGGAGGAATTTCAGCCCTTTCCTCAGTACAGAACAGCTTCAACTCTGGGATGTTGGTGGGTTTCCTCACATGAACTGCTCGCTTCAGGTCCTTCCACAACATTTATATTGGATTAAGGTCAGGACTTTGACTTGGCCATTCCAAATCATTAAATTTATTCTTCTTTAACCATTCTTTGGTAGAACGACTTGTGTGTTTAGGGTCATTGTCTTGCTCCACTTTCTCTTGAGATTCAGATTACAGACAGGTGTCCTGACATTTTCCTTTAGAATTCGCTTATATAATTCAGAATTCATCGTTCCATCAATGATGGCGAGTCGCCCTGGTCCAGATGCAGCAGAACAGGTCCAAACCGTGATATTACCACCACCATGTTTCACAGACGGGATAAGGATCTTATGCTGGAATGCAGTGTTTTCCTTTCTCCAAACATAAAGCGTTCTCATTTAAACCAGAAATTCTATTTTGGTCTCATCTATCCACAAAACATTACTCCAATAGCCTTCTGGCTTGTCCAGGTGATCTTTAGGCAGCAATGTTCTTTTTTGAGAGCACTGACTTTCTCCTTGCAACCCTGCCATGCACACCATTGTTGTTCAGTGTTCTCCTGATGGTGGACTCATAAACATTAACATTAGCCAATGTGAGAGAGGCCTTTAGTTGTTTAGAAGTTACCCTGGGTTCCTCTGTGACCTCGTGGACTATTCCAGGCCATGCTCTTGGGTTGATCTTTGTTGGATGACCACTCCTGGAGAGAGTAACAATGGTCTTGAATTTCTCCATTTGTACACCATCTGTCTGACTGTGGATTGGTGGAATCCAAACTAATTAGAGAAGGTTTTGTAACCTTTCCCAGCCTGATGAGCATCAACAAGTCTTTTTTTCTGAGGTCCTCACAAATCTCATTTGTTCATACCATGATACACTTCCACAGACATGTGTTGTGAAGATCAGACTTTGATAGATCTCTGTTCTTTAAATAAAACAAGGCGCTCAATCACACCTGATTGTCATCCCACTGTTTGAAAACACCTGACTCTAATTTCACCTTCAAATTAAACTGCTAATCCTAGAGGTTCACATACTTTTGCCACTCACAGATAATAATGTATTATTGGATCATTTTCCTCAATAAATAAATGACCAAGTATAATATTTGTGTCTCATTTCTTTAATTGGGTTCTCTTGATCTATTTTTAGGACTTGTGTGAAAATCTGATGATGTTAAAGAAATCTGATGATGAAGAAAATTCTAAAGGGTTCACAACCTTTCAATCACCACTGTACGTAGGTATATATTTTTATTTGTAAAAAACCTTATGTGACTATTAGTTGACTCAACAGAGCTAATTACTTGTCTTACCCAGCTTGACTTAATTCTACTACACAGTTCCATACCTTATATCACAAAAAACCCATCACATAGATATTGGCATGCATTTGGAAAGAATACCTAAATAACGGTGTACTAATATAAGAGGACAGGTAGAAAACTGTAGAAGCCAAGTGTGATTCAACCTTAAAATTCTTACAAAATTTATGCAGCCAGTTCCTTATCTGAGAAGAGAACTTTCTTTATGGATATCTTGCTTTCTAATTCAGTTTCGGGCAAAACTCCAAGACAACACACAGAGGAATGGGGAATGAGTAGTTATGCTTTGTGCAGAGTCAGCAGTACTCTAATCCAGATGATCCCTTCTTCAGGCCCCATAATGGTCAGAGAACTGCTCATGATAACTTGCTCCTGACACTCTAGAATAAATGAAACTACAATTTCATTTAAGCCAAGGTAATATCAAGAATCTCCTTAAGTCCATGTCTAGTAACCCTCTTGAATTATATGTCTCATAAGGATCTGCTGAACAAGAGCTCTGAAAAGAAAGAACTAGCTATAAGAACAGTAGGACAATAGAGAACCATTCACACATCGTTTTTTAGACAGTTCCAACACAATACCAATATACTGTACCTCTTCCTAAAATAAAGAGTTATTTTCCAATATGGTCTCATACGGAGTTACATGAAAAGTTAGCAGTTATAGCATTTCTTATGATTTCATTCATATTCATCCCAGATAAATTTCTTTTGCCCTTGCTATCCTGTTGCCTATATCAGCTGACGTTATGGGAACTGGGCATCATGATTTGTAACTTGTAGCCTAAGGCCTTGGAATCTACTGCACCTCAAACCATTTTCTTTCTCGTTCTATTTATTCTCTATTCTGAACATTGACTGTTTTTTCCAGGCCCAAGCCCAGTTTGAACCACTTTGCTAACTTTTCCTGCTGCTATTCAGTTAACCTTCTAAGGAACTGCAACAGTGTGGTAATGTTTAACTAGGCATTAATGTCTCCATAACGCCATAGCTATGGCTCTTTATGTTGAATCCAGGCCCATCATCTGGAGCTCAAGGTGTCCTAGACAAACAGTGTGTCAGGAGTGAATTTACATGTTGCAGCTGTTGTGAACCACTGTCATGACGCAACACTTTGGCTAGTTTAAAGTAAAGAATGTTTGGTTGAAAAACAGCAGTACCTCACTGTTTTTTAAAGTCAGCTGTAGAGGCGCACATGAAAGGGACGTTCACTGAACGTAATGGCATTGTTACAGAAATACATTATAAAAACAATAACCATGTGGACTGGAATTCCAACAGTTTCTACATAACGGGGCTTCTAACAGTACTAAAAGCTCGACCCTGTCAATCCAAAACAGTGATATCAGCAACACGAAACAACCTGGCATGAACCCTAATCACAATCTGAATGGTTCAAACAAACTGTAATGCATAAAATTGTACTGGTTGCTATTGTGAATAATATAACTACATACAAAATAACTGTACTGTAATATATCACATTACTGTTATAACACACATGTTATCAGTCCTAAAGGATCTGATTTTTGTATTAATTATATGTACTGTGATAATTAGTCTCAGTATTTATTATTAGCATTTTATGCTAATCAAATATAGTCAGATATTGCTTACTTCTGTTATTAAAGTATTAGTTGGTTTGAGTGATGTGGTTACAGCATACCTATTAAGATAATGTTTATGTTGATTTGATTCTGATTTGGTCTTAGGCAGACATAACTGTAAGTATAATTAAATATTGCAGGCTTTGGTGATTTGTTTGCACATTAGTAACAACATTTCTGGTGCCACATGTATTCCAGCACCATGCACCTGTTCCTGGGAAGTTTTTGAGCTAATTTACATGCCAATCCTATACATCTGCAGATGAATCATAAACCATTTACACTGAACTTACTTGTCCCTCTAATACTCCTTGGATCGTTCAGAATTCATTGTATGTAAAAACATCCATGATGTCATAATGAACTGTCAGCCATTTTGAATCTGAATTAAACCAAAATGTCTTCTACAAATTTTTATCTGACCTTCAGGAAACTTGGCAAAGTTGATATTCAGTCAACGTATTACTGCCTGAAAAAAAAGGACATTCAATGGATTTATATTTCTGTTTGCTTGTAAGACATGATCAAAGTCAACAGTGAAGACACCCAATAAGAAGTGACTACTGAATGCCTTGATGAATCCTGATATAGTGAATAATTTTGAGTAAGTGTATTTATTATTAGAGAGCTGAATAGGTATTTTTTTTTAGCAAAATAGTGAGTGGACCCCCTATGATCGCTGCTTGTGATTATATTCTATATGTATATCTTTGTTCATTCTATTTTGTGGTTTTTCTGATAATTTTACAGAATCCTTGTTCTATATTTCATTTTGGGATCCTTCATTTATTCCTTCACCTTCAGTAGCTACCCATGGTCAGGGTCACGATGGATCCAGAGCCTATCCTAGGAACCTGGGGCATGAGGCAGAAATACACCCTGGAAGGGACACCATTCCATCACAGGGTAATAAACACACACACACACACACACACACACACACACACACACAGAATGCAGTTTCATTAGCCTGCAGTTGTGTGTATGCAAACCTACTGGGTTTACTAAGTATCACTTTTTCCAAAACCTTGTAAAAGCCTTCAGATTATTTAACTATTTCTGCTGCTCTCATGAGGAACACAACCTTGACTGACCCAAGAACTTTAGCATCTGAAACAACACACTTCAATTTGCTTTTTAATTGCATTGTATGTGTGTATGAATGGAAGTAAAAAAAAAAAAAAAAAAAAAGCATTTACAGGCTAATATAATGGATTTCCGGAAGTGAAAGAAAGTTTTATTTTTATTATGAAGGTCAAATAGGAGTTCCCAAGCCCTCCACTTTGACCTATAAATTGCACTGCATGCATTTAATTAAGCGTCAGGTGGTGAAAAAAGCTATGCATGTAACTACTAGAACAAATTACGCGTTTCACTAGAAAGTCACGAATAAGCAAATGAAGCTTAAATAAACTAAATACGCACATCTCAACTGTTTTAAAGAAGCAAGAAACCCATTTGTGTGAATGCTGAGCTTGAACACCACAGAAATTTCCCATGTGGCGTTGGGATCTGCACCAAAAAGTAGGCCACGGATACTTAAAGACCCTGGCTGACTCAAACATCCTGTAAAACAAGATCCTGAGAAACATATGAGAAAATGGGCTCTCACTGGACTCTATATCTCCGATTGAAAAAACACGGAGATTGTTTTTGTCTGAACTGCTTATTCAGCACAAGTTATCAAACCCATCCCAGACCGCTTTGTGTCATTACACAAAAACACAGGGATGGATCGAACACAGTGCCGAGATCAGATGTTTTTATACAGACAACAGGTTAAGTACATTTGAAAAGAAAAGAAAGAAAGAAAGACTGATGCATTTTGTGGCAGTACTTTATGCACATAAAAAAATAAACAGACAATATGGAACAAAATTAGAGGTAAACCCTGCTGAAAAAAAAACAACAACTAAATAATAGAAACCCTCACACAATGTGTAATGGTTTTAATGGGAATTGTATTGGTTTTAATGGAAACTGTAACAGTCCCTGTGGCTCTCTACTGTGGATACCATGAAGGAACAAGAATGATAATGGTTTTAATGGGAATTGTATTGGTTTTAATGGAAACTGTAATAGTCCCTGTGGCTCTCTACTGTGGATACCATGAAGGAACAATAATGGTGGTAATGGTTTTAATGGTTAGCTGATGATTTGTAATGGTATTTGTAGTGGAAACCATTAGAATTTCTGTGATGTTTCTATTGTTTTGCTTTGTTTTCAGCAGGGAAGTGACTAACAGTGCTTTCTGAGGGGGGGGAAAAAAAAAACATTAAGACAAATATCTACAGAAGTGTTGGATGCTCAAAGATTTCATAGGTACTTACTTGTCTAGGACAAAATACAAGTCGAAGGCACCTTGACAAGACCTCTCCTGGTCCTCTTCTTGTCCCTCTGCCACACCACTGAAGGTGAAAAGCAAAATCCCCAAAACAACCAGGACAAGAAACCCATTCTTCATAGAGCTCGCCATCCTTTAGTTTTAGTTGCGCAAAAAAGATAAAAAAAAAAAATCACTCCTCAGTAAAACAAACCGATTTTTACATTATCCCCGGTACGTCTTGTGGGGAAAAACAAAACAAAACAAACAAACAAACAAACAAACAAACCACGACGTCGTGAGGAGAAAGGATGAAGCACAAAGAACGGAGACGGATGTTGAGCCCGTCTTTCCTCTCATGAGAGACGGACGAGATTCCCCACAGAAGTTCACAGATATGGCGCTCCTCTTTTTGACTAAAACCTCGAGAAAACATTCATTCACTGCAATGAGGTGAAATGAGGAAAAGGGCGACGTTAAAAATCTACCACTGGGTGTTTTTTCTCAATCAAATAAAACTTTATATTATCGCTCAAAGGAAACGCTTTCCTGACGCGACGTTGATGCTAAAGATGCTAACGCGAACCAAAGACGTGTAACCCTCTCAACAAAATGAGTGCAGAGGCAAGGACTTGGCAGAAAGAAACAGACCTGGTGTCATATTTCCACTCTTTCAGGGGGAAAAGAGAGAGAGAGAGAGAGAGAGAGAGAGAGAGAGAGACCTGACATTTTTCAGGACTTTTCATGATTTCTTTCGACATTAATGCCACCACCATGATAGTCAATGTCACACCCACTGATAATTCATGATTTAGTAGTCCAGTTTTCAAGAGCAGTTTGCCAGGGTTTATTGGAACATATTATTGAAGCCATTTTCTGTTGATAATAGCCTCATTTGAAAAAGGGGTTTCTCAGAAATTTTTCAACCAGGAAACCATTTAAGTGAATAAAATCCTCAGCACACATGGACATATCACCTCAGCAGAAATGAAGCTGTTTGAATGGTTATTTATTTTCAACAAGGTGTTTCTTATTCCGAGATCTATTTTGAGGCCCAGAAAGTTTATCCTGTAACATAACATGTAGAAGAATGATAACAGCCACAACTGAATGATAATAATCACTTAATAATAATCACTTTAATAATAATCACTTTCCTTCAGGGTGGGAATGACACACAACATAATGGAGTTGTGATGTGGCCATCGCAATGTTTATAGGACACATTGTTTTTAAATGATTGTGGTTCGAATTAAACCCATTGAAGTTATACAGGCTAATAACTATCAGAACTCTATAGTAAATACAACTTTGATAATTGTGGGTTGTGATTTCCACCACTGTAACAACAACAACATCAACAACAACAACACCAAAAAGACTATGTTGACTATGTTTCACAAAACACTGGCTTAGACCTGTTTTAATGATTAAAATTATACTAATTTAAATATTAGAAGGTATCCCAAAATTCTCCATACATAGCGGAATATGTACAGTATGCCAGCAGCACATTGGTTGAGCTTTTGTCAGTAGATGTTCGTGGACGTCCACTTCTTGATTGGTCTGCAACATCTTTTTGAATTTGTTAATACGTTTGGCAACAGTGTCGTGTTTGAAGTGCTTGCCATGTTTCCTGTTAAAGTCCAACGCAACCTTGCCTTTTCCATTGAAAAATGTTTTGTTGAGAGATGAGACAAAAAATAGAATTTCTGGTTTAAATGAATTGGCACCCTGTCCAGGGTGTACCCCGCCTCGTGCCCGATTCTCCCTGGGATAGGCTCCAGGTTTCCTGTGACCCTGAGAAGGATAAGCGGTATAGAAGATGGATGGATGGATGGATGGTTTAAATGAGAAAGCTTTATGTTTGGAGAAAGGAAATACCTTATCCTATCTGTGAAACATGGAGGTGGTAGTATCATGGTTTGGGCCTGTTGTGCTGCATCTGGACCAGGACGACTTGCCATCATTGATGGAACAATGAATTCTGAATTATATCAGCGAATTCTAAAGCAAAATGTCAGGACATCTGTCTGTGAACTGAATCTCAAGAGAAATTCAGTCATGCAGCAGGACAATGACCCTAAACACACAAGTCGTTCTACCAAAGAATGGTTAAAGAAGAATAAAGTTAATGATTTGGAATGGCCAAGTCAAAGTCCTGACCTTAATCCAATATAAATGTTGTGGAAGGACCTGAAGCAAGCAGTTTATGTGAGGAAACCCACCAACATCTCAGAGTTGAAGCTGTTCTGTACTGAGGAACGGGCTAAAATGACTCAGTTGCAGTTATTGCTGCACAAGGGGGTCACACTAGATACTGAAAGCAAAGGTTCACATTCTTTTGCCACTCACAGATATGTAATAGTGGATCATTTTCCTCAATAAATAAATGTCCAAGTATAATATTGTTTAGGACTTAAAATCTGATGATGTTTTAGGTCATATTTATGCAGAAATATAGAACATTCTAAAGGGTTCACAAACTTTCAAGCACCACTGTATGTATGTACAGTGCTGTGAAACGGTTGATTTCTTATGTTTTTGTGTGTATCTCATACTAAATAGTTTTAGATCTTCAAACGAAATACAACATAAAACAAAGGCACACACACAATTTTTTTTATTGAAGCAAAAAAGTTATCCAACTTCTATCACCCATGTGAAAAACTAATTGCCCCCTTAAACTTAAAATCTGGTTGTGCCACCTTTAGCAGCAATAACTTCAACCAAACGCTTTTGATAACTGGAGATCAGTCTTTCACTTACTTCTAGAACTATGACTTACTCCTATGTGTTGGACTGTACATTGTCCTTTAGGATTTTCTGGTAGAGAGCAGAATTCATGTTTCCCCCAATTATTGCAAGTTGCCCAGTCCCTGAAGCAGCAAAGCATCCCCACACCATCACACTGCCACCACCATGCTTGACCATAGGTATGATGTTAGTTTTGTGGAATTCGTTGTTCGGTTTATGCCAGATGTATCAAGACCCCTGTCTTCCAAACAGTTCCACTTTTGACTCATCAATCCACAGAATATTTTCCCAAAAGGTTTGAGGATTATCAAGGTGTGTTTTGGCAAAATTCAGATGAGCCTTAATGTTCTTCTAGGTTAGTAGTAGTTTTCACCTCTCCACTCTTACATGGATGCAGTTTTTGCCCAGTGTCTTTCTGATAGTGGATTCATGAACAGTGTCCTTAATTGATGCAAGAGAGGCCTGTAGGTGAAGATGAAGATTACTTTAGAATTAACTGCAGCAAAGAAAAGAATTTTGCATTTGGTTTCAAACCTAATGCACAAGGTGAGCCAGAGGCTCTGTTTTAACCATTTTTATCAGAGGCCAAAAAAATTTAATTTCTGCCTGTTTTGGGGATGCCCGTGTTCAGCATTAAATTTGTTTGTGATGTCGCACAGTAATGGCTCATATGAAATATATATATATATATATATATATATATATATATATATATATATATATATATATATATATATATTTACCTAGCCTACTAAAAAAGCTTTAGTTCTGCTGTCCATTTTATATTTGTGCCAACGTTATTGTGGAGAGGTGTGAAATGTTTGTCCAGCAGGGGGCTCACACCAGTCCCCTTTCCCCTTTGCCCTGCTCATTAGCAGCTAAACAATGTCATGATAGTCTACACACAGAAACCCAGCAGTGTGTATGTAATCTGTAATCTCATATTCAAATACATCACCGTGCGGAACCTTTTTTTCTGAGGAAATTCTACAGAAAAGCTTTCCAGATGGCCTTCAACCATCCTCTCAAAATAAAGGCACGAGGAAGTGAAAAAGTGCTATCAACTGTAAACCATTCTACATCCTCCCATGAAGATTCCTTTATATAACTGGTTGGGGTACACACTTCCATTTTGGGAGGCCAGTGCTAATTTAGGATAACAACAGCTGGCTCACCAGAATAAGGAACAAGAACGATCAGAATATCCAGCCATCATTTTTCAATCTTTTCAGTCTGAGAAGCTGTCTTTTGTCTGCGCCAAACATGTCTGCTGTTACTGTGGCCAAACAACTCTGTCTTTGATTCATCTGTCCAGAGCACATTATTCCAAAAGGCATGGTCTTTGCTCATTGGCAAAATGTAGTTTTTCCTGGCACGCCTCCCATGCAGGTTAAATGGATGCAATCTCTTACTGATTGTAGAAGCATGCACTTTGACACCAACAGTTGTAAAACTTACTGGCAGATCCTGTGATGAAATTTTGGGGTTCTTGGAGACTTTTTTTTGGCATCAGATGGTCTGCTCTTGGGCTGAATTTGCTGGTTCGGACAAACCTGGACAACTTGGCAGTCTTTTCAAATTTGCACCATTTGTAGATGATTTTCCTTACAGTGGAATGATGTATTTAAAATAATTAGGAGATCTCTTTAAATCCCTTGCCAAACTCATAGGCATCCACAAACATTTTTCTGAAGGCCTTACAGAACTCTTGGCATAGAGCTTGGCATGATGACACAACACACCTCAATAACAAAGGAAACAGCAGACACTAGATATGAGAGTGGTATAAATAAGACAGGTTCCACCTGCACTCCCACAGCAGGCTCTAATTACTGGTACCCAATCTTCAGCACCTGATTCTAGTTATATGGATTTGAAGTGTATATATATATATATATATATATATATATATATATATATATATATATATATATATATATATATATATGTACACATAAATGTAATCATTAACATAAATATATACAGTATCTCACAAAAGTGAGTACACCCCTCACATTTTTGTAAATATTTGATTATATCTTTTAATGTGACAACACTGAAGAAATGACACTTTGCTACAATGTAAAGTAGTGAGTGTACAGCTTGTGTAACAGTGTAAATTTGCTGTCCCCTCAAAATAACTCAACACACAGCCATTAATGTCTAAACCGCTGGCAATAAAAGTGAGTATACCCCTAAGTGAAAATGTCCAAATTGGGCCCAATTAGCCATTTTCCCTCCCCGGTGTCATGTGACTTGTTAGTGTTACAAGGTCTCAGGTGTGAATGGGGAGCAGGTGTGTTAAATTTGGTGTCATCGCTCTCACACTCCCTCATACTGGTCACTGGAAGTTCAACATGGCACCTCATGGCAAAGAACTCTCTGAGGATCTGAAAGAAATTGTTGCTCTACATAAAGATGGCCCAGACTATAAGAAGATTGCCAAGACCTTGACACTGAGCTGCAGCATGGTGGCCAAGACCATACAGCGGTTTAACAGGACAGGTTCCACTCAGAACAGGCCTCGCAATGGTCGACCAAAGAAGTTGAGTGCATGTGCTCAGCATCATATCCAGAGGTTGTCTTTGTGAAATAGACGTATAAGTGCTGCCAGCATTGCTGCAGAGGTTGAAGGGGTGGGGGGGTCAGCCTGTCTGTGCTCAGACCATACGCCACACACTGCATCAAATTGGTCTGCATGGCTGTCGTCCCAGAAGGAAGCCTCTTCTAAAGATGATGCACAAGAAAGCCCACAAACAGTTTGCTGAAGACAAGCAGACTAAGGACATGGATTACTGGAACCATGTCCTGTGGTCTGATGAGACCAAAATAAACTTATTTGGTTCAAATGGTGTCAAGAGTGTGTGACGGCAACCAGGTGAGGAATACAAAGACAAGTGTGTCTTGCCTACAGTCAAACATGGTGGTGGGAGTGTCATGGTCTGGGGCTGCATGAGTGCTGCCGGCACTGGGGAGCTACAGTTCATTGAGGGAACCATGAATGCCAACATGTACTGTGACATACTGAAGCAGAGCATGATCAGTATGCAGTATTCCAGCATGATAACGACCCCAAACACACCTCCAAGACGACCACTGCCTTGCTAAAGAAGCTGAGGGTGAAGGTGATGGACTGGCCAAGCATGTTTCCAGACCTAAACCCTATTGAGCATCTGTGGGTCATCCTCAAACGGAAGGTGGAGGAGCACAAGGTCTCTAACATCCCCCAGCTCCGTGATGTCATCATGGAGGAGTGGAAGAGGACTCCAGTGGCAACCTGTGAAGCTCTGGTGAACTCCATGCCCAAGAGGGTTAAGGTAGTGCTGGAAAATAATGGTGACCACAAAAAATATTGACAATTTGGGCCCAATTTGGACATTTTCACTTAGGGGTGTACTCACTTTTGTTGCAAGCGGTTTAGACATTAATGGCTGTGTGTTGAGTTATTTTGAGGAGACAGCAAATTTACACTGTTATACAAGCTGTACACTCACTACTTTACATTGTAGCAAAGTGTCATTTCTTCAGTGTTGTCACATGAAAAGATATAATCAAATATTTACAAAAATGTGAGGGGTATACTCACTTTTGTGAGATACTGTATATACACATATAAACGTAGGGGTGTACTTACTTTTTACATGTGACTGATCTATGTTTTTTTCATTTAAATTGTGAAAATTACCACAAAATGTCAATTTTATGTGTCATTTGATAGAGTGTATCACCTTTATTAATAGGCTCTGTTTCAAAGAGGTTTGAATGTTTGCTTGTCCAAATACGTCATAAAAAGACAACAATTTCCATGGGGTGTATTTATTTTTTCACATGACTGCATACAAATTCACAAATCATGTTGTGATGTAGGTACTGGGCAGGTCAACAGTTTTCATTGTCCTCCCCCTTGTTATTGACTTGCTCCTACAGTTTTCCAGAGAAAATTGAATGAGTATCAATGATAATGAGTCTTTATTAGTCACATATACAGTAGAGCACAGTGAGATTGTTTTCTCCGCATACCCCAGCCTGTCAGGAGGCTGGGTCAGGGTGCAGGGGCAGCCATGATGCATCACCCCTGGAGTGGGGAGGGTTAAGGGCCTTGCTCAAGGGCTCAACAGTGGCAGTTTGGAAGTGCTGGGGCTTGAACCCCCGACCTTCTGATCAGTAACCCAGAGCCTTAACTGCTAAGCCACCACTGCCCCAACCACCCCTGCCCCCAATGTCCATCCTCAGGATAATTAGCCACCCACCCACTCTTTAGGGTAGGGAGTCAGGGGTACTACCCAATGTATTATTGTAGCACATGTCTATCTTATATGAAGGGAATTCTGTCAGCAACAATGCACACCCATGACTAATCCTAATGCTTTCAGTATATATTCCTCTCATATCTTAACTAGCTACTTAGTTCTTTAAAGGCATCCATAACTACCCAGCCACTAGGGGGCCCTGTAAGAATATCAAGCTTTGAGCCCCTAAGCGACAGTTCAGTAACATCCCTGTACCTACCACAATGCCATGTCCCCGAAACATTCCATTGTTCTTAGACGTACCTCGCTCTAAATTCATAACTCCCAGCAGCTGCTGGCTCCAGAATGACTTCTTATCTTGGCTAACTTCATTTCAAATATCAGGCCTTTCTTTTGTGTGACTACATGCACCTTAGTATATTAGCTTAAAAAAACTCACTCCATTACAATTCATTACTCCATTACAGATTCCCATTTAGAAAATTTCTCTCTTAAAAACTTGGATTCTTACACAGAAACATAATTACTTACTTAAATAATTGAGTTTCTTTTCACTGTTGTGTTAAACTCTTCTGACTTCACATAGTGTTCTACCCAGTCTCAATGTACAATACGCTTCTGACTATTGAGTATAAGTGGTGTACTGCCATCTTCTGGATGGTTTGATATTTCACATTTAGCTGAACATTTCCTGGTGTTTGAGAAAGGTGAGGTTATGAGGTCTGTAAAAGATTATTAAGTCATTTGACTCTTCGTTATTAGCATTTAGATATACATTTCTTTCTTTGCTGATTTTACCATTTGTAAAAAGCCTTCTGTGGACTAGACTGATTTGTCAAAAAGCTTTTCCCCCCCATTGCAGTCATTTCGATACAGTTCAGCTTCTCCAAATATAAATAAGACACAACTAGAAAGTGCTTTTCGGACATGGAAAAATTCTCAAACTATAAATTTCCATTTAATTAAATTTTTATGAAGCATCAGATTAGCATGTTGAAGTTACAGTGTAAAACAACATTTCCATTTTCATGGACAGAACTTGACAAAACAGACAGTGCTAAACATAATGTAAATATGGTTCAACAGGTATGAAATAGCAAATTTAAGTATTATTTCAAATCATTTTCAAAATGTATTTGTGTTTGAGTGTATGCCACTGTTCTCTAAATAGAATGGGATGAAAGAAAGGTCTAAGTCACTGGAGAAGATGAGGGTATGAGTTTTCTAGTTTTCTTCAGAAATCTAGCACAATTAAGTACAATGGCACCTTTACTTCTAACTTTCCTCTCCTAGACCATTTGTCTCTTCCCAGCATGTCCTGTTTTGGAAACTTATTTCTGGCCTAAAAAGTGCTTGTTAAGTATACCCTTGGCCACATCCAGGGCTTCATTGGCAGACACTGCAACATGAGGGGCAATTCCAGCTCCCTCCCAGGCAGGACCCTGGGTAGTGTCTGAGTGGGTGATAGGAATTGCCAGAAAAACTTCACTGTCGCTTACTTGGAAAGTTTTCGGTGGCTGGCAGGAGCCATGGGTCGGCTCACCTACAATCATGGCACGGCCAAACTTCTTCATGATATAAACAAATTCCTCTGCTGCACCAGCTGTCACTCCACTAGTCAGGATCAGTAGGCCTTTCTTGGAGCCATATCTTCTACCTGAGAAAAGGGCAGGTATGATCAGTTACTGCAGGGTTTATAAATGTCATATCACAAAACATCTCAACCGGTGAAGTATTTAACGGGAAATATGACCTGCAATTACAAAGAATATGAGATATCTCCAACCTGTCAACTCTGGAAGGGTGACAAGTACATTTGTGGTGCCAGAGGATCTGTCATATAGTTTGTCCAACACAATCTGCATGCCATCATCAAAGAAGTAAGAGCAGAATCCTGCAATCGCTTTTGTGGAACCTCCAATGTTGTTCCTTCAAAACAATTTGAGTTATGATAAATATCTCTGAAGAATGAACGTGAATAAGGTTAATAACTGTATAAGGGATGTATTCAGAATAGTGTTAAATGTATGCAGTGAGGATTTAAAACTGAAATTGGTATTCACACCTCAGACTTAATTATAGGCTATTCAGACAGTCATGTGGGCCTTGTGATTTGGATTTGTGGTGTGTCTCGATTACACATGATTCTGACCATGCACTTAAGCCTTTTTTCCCTTCTTCTTTTTTTTTTTTTTTTTTTTGCATAATATTGGCTTGAACAAGGAGCAGTATTAAGTACAGTGTCACTGTCTGACAGTTTGATCTAATCACAATATATCACTCTGAAATTTAGGGCTATATGTACACCTTCCAAAAATATGCCATTTAAGGCCAAGGTTAAATGCACAAATATAACACTATTAACTAATTAATATTATTCTCTTTTTAAAATCTGCAAAAACATGTTGGAGTATCTTAATAGAAGACATTGCTAATCTTAAGGCAAAATTCTTTGGGGGGGCGGTGTAAAAATGATAAACTACACTTACTTAATGTGACTTGTAAGCGAAGGCATTGAATACTCAATGTATCCTTTAAACCGTGAGTGCATTTTTTTTTTTTTTTTTTTTTTTTTTTTTTTACAGGAGAGCGGATTGAATAAACAAATGCATTGGCATTATTTTATGTGGCTATTTTACAAGCTTCCGAATAATGACAGTGGAAGCCATATTGCAAATTGAAAAAAAAAAAAATGCAATATATTCTCTTGCAATATAGTCTCATGCTTTTATGTTATATTGTTTTAATTTGAGAGCAAAGGGGAAAAAAGTGATCATCTTCTGTCCACATTTTCTATCCCTGATTTTTTTTTTCAAGCTTAAGGCTCAGGTTTGTAGGGCATGGTCTAGATGCTTCTACTCAAGAAAAATCTAGCAACCTGAGATGAACTACACACAGGCAGGTTGCATAACCTTAATGGGGAACTCAGAAGTTCCCTAAGTTCCCTAAGAACTTTCACTGCATAAATATTGACATAACTGTTTGAGTTTAGTCACCAGCTGTGAATGCAGCTCTAAATAAATAAACATCATTTTAAATTCCAGTATAATAAGAAAATGAAGTGTAGCACATGAAGTGTAGTGTAGAACCAAGTGTAATCTATGTCTAGAGAACTAGAAATGAGAGTTTACCTGAGGTCAATAATCATAGCATCTGTATCCACTACTTTGTTCCAAACGTGCTCCACAATGATCTGAGCAACTGCATCGAGTTGTGGAAAGTCTCCAAACATGTCAAAGCGCATGTAACCGATGTTGTTCTCAAATACATCAGTGTGAAATGAATCTTTAATAATTGCAACAAACATTTCTGGTGAAGGGCTCTGTAGAGAAAAAAGAAATGATTCGTAGACAGTTATGCAAATTAAATATGTAAACTAGTGGGTGAAATTAAAAGAACAAGATCCACTATACCACTTCTTACCACTGGAGGCAGCACAGGGGTGTTGTCTGTAATTTTCAGGCACTTGTCCCCTGACAGTATTAAAAGATCAGCTGAGAGCTTCGCTTTCAGTTCATCCTTTGAGGAAATCATGCTGTATTCTCCATTGGCCACCAGAGCCTCTAACTTTTCTGCTACATTAGCCCCAATGCTGCCAAAAGCATAGTTTTCTGCAACCAAAGAGGCTGCAGACTTAACAATTGCAGGGATTTCCGCCCGAAGCTTAATGATTGCAATTGCAGCATCAGTGGCATCTTCTGCATTGACTTCAACATCTGGTGCCACTCCTTTGACTTCCCAGCTTTTGCCAGTGATGGGATTGGTGGATTTAGCCACAGGTACAGAAACATAGAAATCAGTATTACCAAGCTTAATCTTGTCAATTTTTACAGATCCTCCAGCTGTATTTTCTCCAACAATTGTAGCTCGTTTGAGGTTTTTCAGGCAGTAAGCAACATCCTCTGCAACGCCAACAGTGTTCTTACTTGTTAGAATGATCAAGGGCTTGGAGTTTCCATACCTTTTTCCCAATAAGGTGGGCATGGACCAGAGCTCAGTGGTGCTGTTTGAAGGACGATCATACACAGAGTCAATATGGATAAGAGGCTCAGCATCAGTGTAATAGGAGACAATATAAGGGATGCCAGACAGTTCCCCACTAACAGCATAACGAAGGTCCAGGATCATGGCTGAGGTGGGAAGAACTTTCTCCCAAACATGCTGCACCAGAAGTGGCCCGATCTTCTGAGCGATCTCTTCCCCAATAATATGTTGAATCTTCAGGTAGGCAATGAAATGTTCTAGTACCTCTACATTTACCGTGCCCTTGACCACAGCAGCCAGTTGCTCTGGTGGGATGTCATGAATTCCTGGAGGTGCTGCTGGAATATAATCTGGATCATAAGTGACCTTTACTCTAGGATCACCGATTGTACTCCTAACCCCATCTGTCAGCATACTGGCAAGTATACTGGGATCTTGGATGCTGAGGATCTCCGTGTTGTTGGTGGCAATACTTATTACATCTTCCATACCAGAAAGTTTTTCTGGAGAGCAGTAGTTGTCCGTAAGTACTTTAGCCAAATCTGTAATAAGCGTAGGCGAAAAATTACAGTGGACATCATTGCTAAAGGCTAGCAGTGTTGCTAACAGTACTAAACCTTGAGCCATGTTGTCTGGTTGTTGTACTCAGGAACTACAGCGATGTCAGGTCTGGTGAGCTTTCTTCCTGCAGAGAGGTTTGTTAAATGAGATTATTTTCACAGTCCGGTTTTTGTTAGCACACACATAAGAGACTTTTCCTTGCAATGAACCTTTAATCTGATTACCCCAGTTGCACAGTAAGGCAATAACAAACTAATAAGATATGCTTATTACGTAGCACTTGACCCAAAACAAAGCATGTTTTATGTTTACTATAATACTGAATGTGAACATTTAATGAAAATATAAAGCAACACACAATTAAAACATACACAAAATGTAGTCTGGTACATGAATTCCTATCCTGTCATTTAAGAGGCATGTAATTCATACATTACAGTAAGCACACAAAAGCTACAAAGCATCTCAGAAGTGGATAGTGGCATTAGCATCTGACTCTAAATAGCACATTATGCTTTAGAATTAAAAATAATAATAATTTGACTGAAATACATAAACACTTCCTGGCTTTTTAAGATATCGAGATACATATATTTATAGTGGATAATTCATATTTATTTAAACCCTCCATTAAATACATTTTGAAACGTTTTGTACGAACATGCATGTACTGTACTATTTAGGACATATGCAGCCTAATACAATTAACAACTTCTTTTACAAGTGCTTACTTTTCTGTAGTTTCTGGCATTTTGTAGCAGTTATTTTTAGAGTAACATTCAGTGCATCAGCAGCATGAACATGTTGCTCAACCCCAGACACATTCCATACTTTTCTGGTTGGTAATGAGAGCATTACGGATGCTCTGTGCAATTTGGTATGTTCTGCTGGAAAGGGAGCCTGCAACTGTCTGGTTGCTAAATCCATTTCAGAAACGACCATGTAAAAGTTTAGTTAGTTTGTTTCAGTCAAATGAGATTTTGTATCTGAACATCTCCAATATCTTTTGCACCACCTTTTGGATGTCAGTCAGAGGAGCTGTGTAATGATAATGAGTCTTTATTGGTCACATATACAGTAGAGCACAGTGAAATTGTTTTCTTCGCATACCCCAGCATATCAGGAAGTTGGGGTCAGAGCGCAGGGTCAGCCATGATACAGTGCCCCTGGAGCAGAGAGGGTTAAGGGCCTTGCTCAAGGGCCCAACAGTGGCAGCGCTGGGGCTTGAACACCCGACCTTCCAATCAGTAACCCAGAGCCTTAACCGCCAAGCCACCACTGCCTCTTAATGGTATGATTAATGATATTATTAAATCTATTGTTAAACTATGTTTGACAGTACATAAGAATTATATTTGGCAAAATATCTCCCACCCAGACAGTGACTCTGGTGGTGTTTAAAATGGCTTCTTTTGGGTTAACTGTAACAGATGGTGATGTATTTTCAGTAGCTGATTAATTTATTGTCCAGAACTTTTGTTCATCGGTTTCTGTTAATTGTTTGATGAGACATCCTCATAGGCTAACAGAAAATGCAGCAGTGGCTACACGTGCAAGTTTTTTTTTTTTTGTAATAAAATGTGGGTCTTTTGAGTGATCTGTACTCTATATAGTCTATGTATTAAATATTGAATATATTTATTTGTCTATATATTAAATGATAAATTGGTCAAATAAATGCAAATTACAAATATATATATCTGATCTTCAATATCCACATGTTTTTTATTTGATTAGTTCTAAATTGAAATTCAGAAAAAAACAACAGGGTGGACAAAGTACTGAGAAATTATACTTAAGTGAAAGTATAGATAATGTGTCAAAATAATAATTAAAAGTGAAATATCCAGCCAAAGATTTACTCAGGTGAATGTAAGAAACCTTTAAATGTACTCACGTATTTAAAAGTAAATATTCTTAACTGATGAAATAAAGTTAATGTCATGTTTTCATGTGAAAAATGACTTTTATTACTTATCTAAAACTGTTAGAAGGTGATTTTTGTTTTAACGCAAGTACACCTTTTTTGCCTGAAAACATGATTCAATCTATGTAATTTTGCAATATTTACCATTAGCTAAAATTTGACTTGCCAGGTAAGTTATGTTAGTTACTGTAATCAATACCAGTCTAACCTGGAGTTCACGCCTTCTAGGGAGGCTAAGGAGATGCATCATTTTATATGCGTTTTTGCTTACTCCAGCATATTAAAACATTTTAGGGACCAAGGGCACTCATCCTCAAGTTCCACACTGCAGGCTGGTGGCTTATCCATCTTCAGACGCACACAGATACGTAGCTATAGCATTAACTACATTGTGTAGCACGAGAAGGTCGCTGTAGATGATGAATTGGTGCAAAACTGAAATGATTAGATGCTAAACCCATTCGACTGATATGTAGCATACAGTCATTGTCTGGATGAGAGAAGAAGAGACTTAGAAGATTTATAACAAGTACTTTGAAACGCTAAATAAAAATTTAAGGAGTAAAAAACGAGTTTTGTTTGTCTTGGAAATGTAATTACGTAAACATAGTTAATTTCAGTAATACTCAAGTACTGTATAAATACCCCAACGTCAAGTAATGAAGTACAATTACTCCAATTCTTTCCACCCCTGGTTAACAATATGCTTTAGGGAACAGTGGGATAAACAGTATATCATATATTTTAACAGTAACAATAGGCTAACACAAATACAGGACAGGATTTGGAAATATAAAGCCAAATTTGAATTTGCTGACATCATTGTGCAGTGGCTTCTTACAAGACCCAAAGGGAGCGTTGTAGTTACATTACAGTTTAACGCACGCAATATTTATGGAACAAATCTGTAGTATGATTTTTGTTCAATTAGTGATTTTGTATTACTCTATTCCTTACAACTAAAATGCATTTAGCAAAGCATAAATCAAATAAAACGGCATAGCATTGCTTAGATTTATCAATGCCAGCTGCTTTTCTTTTTTTTTCCTCATAATAAATGATTTATCATAATTTTATCATAATAGAAGATTTATCCAGGAACTGAGAGCCCTTTGTGATTTTAACAATACAAAATTACATAACACCCCTTTGCAGAATGTTAATTGGTGAACTGTACTCTTAATCCAGTCTGATCTTTTAATACCCCGTCTCTTATGCAGTGCTGTCTGCTGATTTCCCATAGCCAATGAAAAATGAGAGTCTCACCTTAAGACTTCAGGAGCTTTGACCTATATACAGATGCGTGGGAATAGAAAGGGGATAACTACCAAGAGCAACCAACAGAACAAAAAAAAAAAAAGGCTTACATGACCTTCAAATCAACTTGAAATATAATAGAATAGTGTCTGCCTTTGTGGTTTTAATTTCCTAAATAGACTAAATGTTTATTACACTAATATTTTTCCGGTATATTCTGTCTAAAAAATCATTTTATAGACAGTTAAGTGTAATACGATGCTTAACATCATCAAACACCACCAAATCAATTCAACATATAAATAGCATGGAAATGATGCATGTTTTAAAATGGATAGGTCGCTGTATGTTCAAGTTTGTGAAAGTGAAAGAACTCCAGAAGAGATAATTGATTAAATATTATTATTTTATTATAAAGACGTATTTGACAACACAACAGAATCATATACGAGACAAATACACAGTACACATCACCTCTTAGCTTGTGTGGAAAACCCCAAAATATTCAGCAGAGGGCACTAGCTACATATTATCCGGGGAGCAAAAGTGTTGAGTGTAAAGCCTAAACACTTTCATAAAGAGCACAGTTTCTAGACGCAAACTTCTTTTAGCTGAAAACTGCAGGCGGAATAACATAAATACACACCGGCACTTTTCCTACCACATAAAGTGACCATTTCATTTCATACTATTACGTAATAAAGGAAAAGTACAAATAATATTCTATATTTGTATGTTTCTTAAACTTCGTTTTCATGTTTTAAATATAAATTCATGAATTTAAATATACACCTTTTTTTTTTTAGCATTCTTTGTTTTAAAAAGCAAGTGTTCATGGGTCTTAATCAAAGAACAACAGGTAAATAAAGATACGTTCATATAGTGGATGATTAATTTAAGGTGGTATGGTTCGATCCTTAGCTCGGGTTATTGTCCGTCTAAATATAACGTGTCACGTGTTTCCGGTTTCTTCCCACCTCCCAAAAACATGCCAGTAAGTGGACTGTCTAGTCTAAATTGCCTCTAGGTATGAATGAGTGTGTGAATGTGTGTGCATGGTGTGTGACTGGCCTTCCACTTCCAGGGTGTATCCCGGGAAAGGCTCTGGATGCACCATGAACCTGACCAGCATAAAGATCTCACCGAAGATGAATGAATGATATCAGCTCATGTGAGGAGCAGTAAGTCCAGCACCACTGTCTGACCATTTGATGTAACCATAATATGCCATGCTGAAATGTAACTGTATTTTTAATTTAAAAAATTAACTTAAAAAAGTATGGAATGGCATTTGAGGCCAGTGTTAAATACATAAATATGACACTATTAATTAATTAAGTATTTTAAAAAAATATCATTATTTAAGTGTTTTAATTTTATTAACAGGATAAAGCTATAAACTATACATGAATGTATGAATGATATTTAATTCATTTTACATTTGAAAATATAATTTTAAAAGATTTTTTACAAGCATACAGACAATGTACTAGTTTGAAGGTATGAAGCCCATCACGTGAGCAAGCATGATTATGCAGTGAGCTTTTTTCTCATTACCTACAGCCGCATTTTGCCACTTTCATCTCCTCATAAAGGTGCCTTACAGTGATAATGCCATTCTCTTGGTACATGACAGTTAAGGGGTCCAGCTTTGTTGGAACACAACATGCTTTGTTGGCTTTTTTGGGGTTGCTCAGATTCACCAAAGTTTGAATGATGGCATGTTTGGAAGGGGTTACATCATCTGTAAGAGGAAAACTGCACACACCTTTACATTCATAGGCATCATACTCAGGGGGTGCAACAATCCACTTGTCCCATCCAATATCCTTGAAATTCACTTTAAGTGAGGTTCTCCGACAATAGTTCTTACGTGCATTTCTCTTTCTTCTTCGATGCTGATCCAGGTGGACCTCAGTGTTATAGTGTTCCAAGGGATCTAAGCGCAATAAAAATTTCTCTTCTTCATGAGTCATCATCTCTTGGACCTCGGTTTTGGCTTTTCTCTTCCTGTTCTCAAGGTCATTTGAAAAGACGATTAGAACAGGTGAGGTGCTGTCCTCCAAATTCAGGCTGATCTTGTAGCCTCCCCCTTGAAATGACCCACAGCCCCGACTTTGCACCTCAACCTCCAATTCACCTGCTCCATGCTTTGATTGAAGCCAACTCTGGAGGGCACTTGTTACATCAAAAGCCTTCCATGTGTGTTCTGTGTCACTGATGTCCTTCCTGTCCAGAAGGTGTAATATCTCTTGGCTTTTCATGTGTGCTACGTTATAAATGTTAATGGAAGTAAAACTGTCATCGCATGCTGATTGACTTCTGTGCCACAGCATGAAGAGTCGGAGCTGGACCCCAGTGACTTCTTCATAGCTAGGGATTGAAACATTGAATAGTAGCCTGTATGAAGATTTATTCTCACTGATAACTGACTGGGTCATGTCTGCAAAATAAATAAACAGATTCTGTTAATAAACTGAACCGGTTTTGTATCCAATAGCAGTTAACTCTATTTAGAAAGACATTTTTAACTAGGCACAGGATTCTAACTATAATGAACTGACAAGGACATGCCGTGCATTCACCAGTAGAAATTCCACTTGATGTTATGATCTTAAATAACAGTCATGACAGTGGTTTGCAATTTGTATTTTGTCAGATCTTATTATTGAAACCATCAGCTAATTATCAAGCTCATCATGAGCTCAGTCAAGTGTTACAGAGAAGTAAAAAAACAGACAAAGTGCATAACGTAGTATTACAGGACTGGGATTAGGGGGCCCTAACATATGAGGTATATTGTGAAACTGGATTAATGAGTTAAGCCAAAGTACAGAGATTACCCTAAGAGATTAATCTCAAAGTACTTTACTTTAGCTCACTAATACATAAATGCAGTTGTGTATGATCAACACGTAACAGAATTGACCTTACCCTGTATGACAAAGCTACGAATAACATCAGAACGTGGAACTGAAGACAAATCCGACGCGTATTTGTTGTACAACTCCATCATAAATGGAGGAGGCTGAACTTTCCTCTGTTCCATTGGAACCCCTGACAAGTTCAGCATCTTCAGAAAGTCTACTTTCATAGGCTCAAAAAAGCTTTCCAAGTTGTCTTGATCCTCTAGGTAATCCTCCAGAGCAAACTTCTTGTCTTCTTGCTGAGTGACTTGAGTTATTGATTTTCCCTCACAGAGCCAAACCAAACTGAGGCATAGGTAAAGCAATAAATATTGTACTCCCTGCATTGTTGTTTTGCTCTATGGTTTACATCTGGCTTTCTTTTAAGGAAGAAATGTTGCAATTAGGATTCCCAGAAAAAAGCCCTCAGTTGTGAGTTCACTCACATACTCGTACATTAAACAGTGCATGCTTTTGACGACTGAAGTAGCAGTTTGGCCGTTCTTATCTGGACAATTGATGTTGTGTTTTAAGGTTTGTTATCATTTGGGGGCTTGTGGTTAATGAAGTTTTTGTAAACATCTGACCAACATTAGGGGCTAATGAGTAAGATTCTTGAGATGCAAGGATACACAAGAATGTTGATCCCCTTCCAGGGTCAGTAGGATTTGAGTGTTTGGTTTCTTGCCTTGATGGCCCCTCTATATTCTATTGTATGATACATAAACGTGGTTGAAACTTCATATGACAAAATACGACAACTTACTTTTATATTTACTCGAACGTAAATGTCAATAAGTGGTCTGTATCCATTATACTATACAAAATCTCCATACTCATTACTAATTTCATGGTTTTGGACATTTGTTGGGTTAGTGAGATTAAGGACATTGGCCTGTGTACTGTCACACCAATTTATGGCTTGTCTCTCAATCACATAATTAGATTGTGAGGATGGGGTCTCTGTTTAAAGGAATGTCCTAGGGAATATAAGGAAAATCCATGAATAGACTACAAGCACGGACAGAAACTGATAAACACTGCTTCTTTGAAGAACATAGGAGCATCCAAATCTTCACTGGAATACATATGATTGAATAAATGTATTTGAATTCAATACATGGATTTGAATAAATGAATTCCATTTATTAAGAAATTGGGATACAACAATATCTTGTGACCCCTCCTACTTGGCATACATACATCAGGTTTCAGCTCCTTCCCTCTGGAGACTAGAGGTGTAGATCGGGACTGGGATCTTGACCGATCCACAAAAAAATGATTGGAGAAAGAAAGGCCATGTTTATTAATATCAATTTGAGATGCATGTGTGGCGCTGTGTGACACATTTACTATGTTCGGTAACTGCTTTATCCATGTCAGGGTCACTGTGGATTTGGACTTTATAATCAGATCCCCCAAACACCACACACGCACACACACACACACACACACACACACACACACACACACACACCTCTCTAGGAACAGTGTTTTCCCATCAGGACGTAAAGAACTCAATTCTTAACTCTTAAATATAATCGTAACTATATTTCCTGCTGACTTCTGTCCTTTCCCATTTCTCAATTTTTGTTTGGACTAAGTATAGTTGACACATTCTTTACTCTGTATTAGGTGTTTAATTATACCTCCATATATGTTTTAAAGGTTTAATCATTATTTATGGGACATTTCCCTATTGTTCTCTATGTCCACCATTCAAAAAACACACATGCGCACACACACACACACACACACACACACACACACACACACACACACAGAGCTGTACTGAATCCAAATTAAGTAAGTAGTAAATTAATTTATTAGTTATTTGAGTAATGAAATAATAATTTTCTTAAAATATGTAATTTTGTAAAAGTCAGAGAACTCTCTACTAAGACTGAAAATCTCAATAATGATTTAATGTAAAATAATATAGTATTCATATCTTTATATTTAAGAGGCAAAGTAAAGTGAATGCATGACCCTTGGCACTAGGTGGCAGCAGTATTTCACCACACCAGTGTGCAAGAGTTTTCCTGTCTGAAGGCATTTATTGTTACAAAGCAGATCTCACAGAGATTAATGTGTGTATCAATTATTTATCCATGTATAATAAGTTTACCCAGCTATGTTTTGAACCAAATAAGCATTTTTTTTTTTAAATAAAATGTTTAATTAATTACATTTTTGGTTTAATACTGTTCCATTTCTTTCCACTATGAAAACAATAGGGTTAGGGGGTTATAATGTTACTTTATTTTTATTCCAAATGTTTACAAATTATTTAAAGGCCTAATCAGTAATTGTTTAAATATGTTAAAATGCTGCCTGTTATTAAATTAGGAGAATATTCTTTTGAACGAGTGGTTTCAGAAGATTTCTGCTGTGAGTTTAAGGTATACTTCTCTGTAAAATTTACGTCATATTACACTAAGAGACTGTATACAAAACCGATAAAAACTTTCTGTAAATTCATACAGCATTGGTCTAATAGTTTCGAGTTTATGAGGTCTTAAATGTAGACATTTATAAATCTGCCATCGAATTGTGTGTCTGAAATGGTTACATCTGTTCAGCTAATACGTATCTTGTCTTCGCAAAGTCTTGTGAAGGTTTGTCCATAGTCTCTTTACCAAAATGAATGCCAATGGTGATCATCTTTATCGACAAGCACAGGTCTCCACAGACATGTTAGAGTAGAGCTTCAGCACCATGTTCCTGCTGGTGTCGAGAAACAGCACAGCCAGTTCACTCATCTTCTCAGGAATGCAGCAAGGCTCAGGAACTCCAGGAACAATCCCCACTGCCCTCACGATGCTTTGGATGGTGGCATGATTAGAGGGATGAACCACCTGGAGATGACAAGAAAAGAGGCTAGAATCAGAGAATTGTTCACTATTATATAAACAGTTGAGAATCTGGATGACAGACAATTTAGTGCTCAATTTAACCACTAAGAAGATCTGGCATAATCGGTTTCTACAGGAGTAACAGTGTCACAATATCATTGAGTACCAATATCAATTCTCTCCATAATTCTGCACAAAGGCTAAACTTAGTCACATTAAATTGGACTTTTGCGTTACTTTTGATCTAATAATACTGGCAAATTCGACAAAAAATACATTATTCACTGCTAACTGTTTAATTATGATCTTACCTTGGGCATGGGAAATCCACATGTTCCCGCACAGTAGTAGGCATCGAATGCTTTCGGGGCCAGAATCCACTCACTCCAGCCAATATCTGCAAAATCCACTCTCAGATAACGTCTTGCACACACTCGAGGCTCACTCCACTGCTTACGCCGAGCCTTTTTCATGGTCCTTTTATCGAAGCTCAGCTCCGGAGGCATACTTCCTCCATTTCTGACTTGTCTCCCAGCTTGACTCTTGGACAAGGTTTTGGGCTTTAATGCAAAGTAAGTGTTGTACCACAGTTCCTTGTTTTTTAGCTCATCATACTGGATGTTGGGAAGGAAATTCTGTAGGTTCTCTGCTTCTCTTCTGATCCTGGAGCTTGAAGTGACAAAGCGGGGTCCTTTCTCTTCTCCCACAGGGCTGTACCTCTGCAAGCTCATGGTGATGCTGTTTGGTTCATTTATGGCCAGGTCATTGGCAAAAATCAGAATATAAGGCAAAATGTGAGGTGTGAAGCGATCCTGTTGAAAATCTCCAAAGTCAAACTCCACTGAAATTAAGAGCTCATTTCGAGCACGAGCCCATTGGACAATTGAGGACACGTCAGACATTTGCCAATGCCCTTTCTTGTGAGGGGACAATGTGATGTTACCCAAATGAGCAGGGAAGGTCGTGTTTTGTGACATCCCTCGAAGAACCAGCTTTACTGGGGTTGAAGGCTGCAGGTGTTGGCTGTGACATGGTGACCCTCTGGAACGTCGGCAGCTCAAGTGCCGTAGCCGGCCATGTTGCTTGAGGAAGTGTAGGCTTGCAGATAGGATCACCTCTGACTCAGGCATGGAGGTCATATTGAAATGAAAGTGGACCTTGTTGTGGGAGGACACTAAAAAAAAGGATATTTCAACGAAAACAATGAGTAGGGTACTAATAGAACTGAGAATAAGCAAACTGCATGGCAGAATTTTGTTTAGACATAGATTTCACAGTTTCCTTAGACTATAATCAAGATACTTTCACTTTGATGTTGATGAAAGCTAACTGCATAAACCTCCAGACAATGGCCAAATAAGTTTATGAGACTGCAACTCAAACAGAAAAAGTATAGTAAAACAAACAAGCAAACATATATCCTGTTTCGTAGCATTAGCAAATTATACCATAAATAAGTTGTATAGTATGTGCATTTGTTTGAGGTACCCACTCTTTCCTTCTAATGGATTTAAAAAATATATGAGATTTTAAAATATTTAAATAATTTTTAAAATAATATTATATTTATATTCAATTAAAAAGTCACAGCTGGATTTCTATATCAGACTTAATAATAATAATAATAATAATAATAATAATAATAATAATAATAATGATAATAATAATAATAATGTTGTTGTTACAATTACTACTACTACTACTACTACTACTAATCATCATCATCATCATATTATTATTATTATTATTATTGTTATTAGTATTACAACAACAACTACTAATACTACTCATATTAATACTACTACTACTACTACTACTAATAATAATAAAATGTTGTTGTTGTTACAATTACTACTACTACTACTAATCATCATCATCATCATATTATACAACACAGCTACTACTACTACTACTAATCATCATCATCATCATCATCATATTATTATTATTATTATTATTGTTATTGTTATTAGTATTACAACAACAACTACTAATACTACTCATATTATTATTATTAATAATAATAATAATAAAATGTTGTTGTTGTTACAATTACTACTACTACTTCTACTACTACAACTAATCATCATCATCATATTATACAACACAGCTATTACTACTACTACTACTACTAATCATCATCATCATCATATTATACAACACAGCTACTACTACTACTACTAATCATCATCATTATCATCATATTATACAACACAGCTACTACTACTACTACTACTAATCATCATATTATTATTATTATTATTGTTATTGTTATTAGTATTATAACAACAACTACTAATACTACTCATATTAATAATAATAATAATAATAATAATAATAATAATAATAAAAATAAAATGTTGTTGTTACAACTACTACTACTTCTACTACTACTACTACTACTAATCATCATCATCATCATATTATTATTATTATTGTTATTATTATTACAACAACTACTACTACAACTAATCATCATCATATTATACAACACAACTACTACTACTACTAATCATCATCATCATCATCATCATCATCATCATATTATTATTATTATTATTATTATTATAACTGTTATTATTATTATTACAACAACTACTATTACTACGAATCATCAACACCACCATCATCATCATCATCATCATATTATTATTATTATTATTATTATTATTATTATTATTACAGCAACAACAACAACAACAACAACAACTAATACTACTACTACTCATAATAATAATAATAATAATAATAATAATAATAATAATAATAATAATAATGAGAGGAAGAAGAAGAAGAAAAAGACGAAGAAAAAGAATATTTTTTTTCTTTAAAACCTAAACAAATTTGTGAAAATGTACACACACACACACACACACACACACACACACACACACACAAATGTAAACTCTTTTACCCGGAAGTGCCTGGAAGCTCCTCACTGTATTTTCGTCCCGGTGTGGTTGCCGCTCCTTGTTGAATTTTTCGTACAGTTTAAACATGTGTCCAGCCAGCATGTCCCTCGGCGCATCCACATCCCGTTTAAACGGGTCTCTCTGCTTTACTTCCACCAAGTCAAAAAGCAAAACAATATGCAGCGCATAAACGAAAAGAATCGCCATGTTAAACGCATGCACGGTAATGCCGACAGTTCCAGCAGAAGTATCCGATCGAATAGTAAAAAGTGAAAGCGGTGCAAGGTATTAAGCGGTTCAGTCGCGTGCTGATGCTTCTGCAGACCAGGAGGGATGGTTCAGACGGGCTCGCGCACATGAAATGCCTCATGCACTTGTTTCCTCACCCTGCACGAGACCAAGGAGGGCGTAGGGGTTTAAAAAAAACAAAACAACAACAACAACAACAACAACAAGACCTGATGCAGTGACAGAGTGACAGATGAGGAGGGTCTGGCTGAAAAAGGGCTCATTCATGCATATCATATATCATATAATGAAACGTCATAGCTATGTATAATAGGATGTTGCCATTACTTCATATTTTATGAAAACAAATGTTTAGTTGCTGGTTCACATCAACTTACACATGCAGGTTTTTTTTTATGTGGTTCATATCACTAAATAAAATATTTGGATATAAATTAAAAGTTGAAAGTTGAAGTGTAGGAATGTCCATTTGTTTTACTAGCTTTGTGAGGACCTTGCATCGAAATAATTATTAATTCAGTTACTAGATGTGCACCTAAATCTTTAAATAAAATCTTTAAATAAAATTCTGAAATAAAATCTTTAAATAAAATCTTTAAATAAAATTCTGAAATAAAATCTTTAAATAAAATCTTTAAATAAAATTTTGAAACAAAATCTTTAAATGAAAGATGCAAAAGAACAACAACAAAATATTTTTTTTTCTCATGAGGACCAAATGACCCCACAATATTAAAACTGTCAGATAATCCTTTCCTTGTGGAGGCATTTGTTCTCCACACACACACACACACACACACACACACACACACACACATTTAGAGGGAAAAAGTAAGAAAGGGATATATATTTAATCAAGTAACTTTAAACTGATCTACTATCTCTCTTTCTCTCTCTCTCTCTCTCTCTCTCTCTCTCTCTCTCTCTCACACACACACACACGTTATATATATATATATATTTATATAGTAATTGTTGTACTTAAATGTAATTGTTGTGTTTGACAGTTTTTCCATGAACTTCTTGTTCCCAATGAATGTAGCTGAAGTCATTCGTGCGAAACTCTGAACACATTTTATTGAACATCACTCTCCTTACACCTTTTTCCAAAACAACATCACACAGAGGCCCAACACTAACCACAATATTCATTATTAATGCTCAATTCATTAGTGAAATATTAAATGTGTACATTTGGAAAGAGCAATGATTTTACCAGGACAAACACTACAAGAGATTTTCTGCAGAAATCTGTACTGAAACAAACAAACAAACAAAAAAACAAGTAAAAACTTTAATTCCTATATAATAAAATACACAGAGCATTGTATAATACATAAGCATAAGAGCATTGTATAATACATGTTTTATAAGAAAAGCTACCCTATAATTTATTGTGTGAAATGGCTATACCTCCCAACCAAGCTTCAGCCAATGAGCTATTGGACATCAACACATGAATCAAAACATTAATAAAAATACTGACTGTTGTACAATGGGAAAGCTTGGATAAAATGGGATTTATTTATGCTTTCTTTAACCAATAAGATCCCATTGAGATATCACAATCTCTTCTTCCAGGGAGACCTGGTCAAAACGGCAGCACATGGATGGGAAGAAATGAGCTAGAGTTAAAAGACAAGAAAGATTAGGAGGAATGCCCTCTGAAAGCAGTCTCAATTAATTCATTTACAGAGTGGACAGTGACATATTTTGAAGTGTGACAGCCTTTTTTTTGTATATGTTTATACAGTATCTCACAAAAGTGAGTACACCCCTCACATTTTTGTAAATATTTGATTATATCTTTTTATGTGACAACACTGAAGAAATGACACTTTGCTACAATGTAAAGTAGTGAGTGTACAGCTTGTGTAACAGTGTAAATTTGCTGTCCTCTCAAAATGACTCAACACACAGCCATTAATGTCTAAACCGCTGGCAACAAAAGTGAGTACACCCCTAAGTGAAAATGTCCAAATTGGGCCCAAAGTGTCAATATTTTGTGTGGCCAACATTATTTTCCAGCACTGCCTTAACCCTCTTGGGCATGGAGTTCACCAGAGCTTCACAGGTTGCCACTGGAGTCCTCTTCCACTCCTCCATGACGACATCACGGAGCTGGGGGATGTTAGAGACCTTGTGCTCCTCCACCTTCCGTTTGAGGATGACCCACAGATGCTCAATAGGGTTTAGGTCTGGAGAAATGCTTGGCCAGTCCATCACCTTCACCCTCAGCTTCTTTAGCAAGGCAGTGGTCGTCTTGGAGGTGTGTTTGGGGTCGTTATCATGCTGGAATACAGCCCTGCGGCCCAGTCTCCGAAGGGAGGGGATCATGCTCTGCTTCAGTATGACACAGTACATGTTGGCATTCATGGTTCCCTCAATGAACTGTAGCTCCCCAGTGCCGGCAGCACTCATGACACTCCCACCACCATGCTTGACTGTAGGCAAGACACACTTGTCTTTGTACTCCTCACCTGGTTGCCGCCACACACGCTTGACACCATCTGAACCAAATAAGTTTATTTTGGTCTCATCAGACCACAGGACATGGTTCCAGTAATCCATGTACTTAGCCTGCTTGTCTTCAGCAAACTGTTTGCAGGCTTTCTTGTGCATCATCTTTAGAAGAGGCTTTCTTCTGGGACGACAGCTATGCAGACCAATTAGATGCAGTGTGTGGCGTATGGTCTGAGCACTGACAGGCTGACCCCCCACCCCTTCAACCTCTGGCATCTGGCAATGCTGGCAGCACACATACGTCTATTTCCCAAAGACATCCTCTGTATATGACGCTGAACACGTGCACTCTACTTCTTTGGTCGACCATGGCGAGGCCTGTTCTGAGTGGAACCTGTCCTGTTAAACCGCTGTGTGGTCTTGGCCACTGTGCTGCAGCTCAGTGTCAGGGTCTTGGCAATCTTCTTATAGCCTAGGCCATCTTTATGTAGAGCAACAATTCTTTTTTCAGATCCTCAGAGAGTTCTTTGCCATGAGGTGCCATGTTGAACTTCCAGTGACCAGTATGAGGGAGTGTGAGAGCGATGACACCAAATTTAACACACCTGCTCCCCATTCACACCTGAGACCTTGTAACACTAACAAGTCACATGACACCAGGAAGGGTAAATGGCTAATTGGGCCCAATTTGGACACTTTCACTTAGGGGTGTACTCACTTTTGTTGCCAGCGGTTTAGACATTAATGGCTGTGTGTTGAGTTATTTTGAGGGGACAGCAAATTTACACTGTTACACAAGCTGTACACTCACTACTTTACATTGTAGCAAAGTGTCATTTCTTCAGAGTTGTCACATGAAAAGATATAATCAAATATTTACAAAAATGTGAGGGGTGTACTCACTTTTGTGAGATACTGTATATACACATATAAATGTAGGGGTGTATATATATATATATACATATATATATATATACATATATATATATATATATATATATATATATATATATATATATATATATATATAGGACACACCTGTGCCCCTATTTATTTTGGTTCGATGTACCACAAGTCTCTGTTCCAGGGCCACTGCTCTTTTCCCTGTATATGGGTACAATTATTTGTAAACATTATTAGCTTCCACTGTAATGCTGATAACACACAGCTGTATGCTTCAGTAAAGTCAGATGATGCATTTGATATGAAGAATGTGTAAAGGACATTGTGTGGAGTGTTAAGTAACTTCATCTTAATGAATTCCAGCAAGTACTTTTATTAATGGCACAGGGAACTAGGAGCAAGCTTTCTGATTATGTAATAACTCTGAATGGTCCTTGGCGTGATTATTGACTCCAGTCTCTCAGTTGAAGCTAATGTAGATATTATTAGGATAGCCCTTTTCATCTCAAAAACACTGATAAGCTAAGAAATATAATGTTGACACATTATGCAAACAAAAACTCATGCATGTGTATACACAAGCTCCAGTTCATCCAGAATGCAGCAGCCAGAGTCCTTACCAAAACCAGAAAATTTGATGATGTTACACCCATATTATTTACACTACCTTGACTCTCAGTACAAACTGCATTGATTATAAAATACTACTAATATCCTATTAAGTACTGACCTTACATTAATGACCTTTTCAGTCCCTCCAGGATTTTGTGATCGCAGAAATTAATACAAAATCAATGCGCATTCAGTCAAAGCCCCCTTTGATTTACATGAACATGAGTACAGCTAAAAGGTCTCATTTATCAACAAGCATCACTGAGAAAGATCCATCCATCCATCCATCTTCTACCGCTTACTCCTTTTCAGGGTCACGGGGAACCTGGAGCCTATCCCAGGGAGCATCGGGCACAAGGCAGGGTACACCCTGGACAGGGTGCCAGTCCATCGCAGACTGAGAAAGACCATGCAAAACAATTTTGTGCAATTGCAATTTCATCAATTCAAGTAGTTTTCTGCATAAAAAGCACAAAAAACTCTGGAAATTGCATCGTAAATTTTGGGGCAAAAAAAAAGCCACAGCAAAATCAAGCATTTTTAGCCAAAATAAATAAATAAATAAATCACAAAAACTTGCTTCATTCACAAGGTACAGGTTGAAATAGCCTATGGATAGTTCCATCTATCCATCCATCCACTATACCACTTTATCCTTTTCAGAGTCACGGGGAAACCTGGAGCCTATCCCAGGGAGCATCGGGCACAAGGTGGGGTACACCCTGGACAGGGTGCCAATCCATCGCATACACACTCACACAACCATTCATACACTACAGACACTTTAGACACGCCAATCAGCCTACCATGCATGTCTTTGGACTGGGGGAGGAAACCGGAGTACCCGGAGGAAACCCCCGCAGCACGGGGAGAACATGCAAACTCCGCACACACAGGGCCACGGTGGGAATCGAACCCCTGACCCTGGAGGTGTGAGGCGAACGTGCTAACTACTAAGCCACCGTGCGCCCCCTTTGGGTAGTTTTAGAGACTTAATGTTTAAGTCTATGTTGGAAACCTATTGGTATAGTGAGACATTTTTAAATAGCTTTACTTTTAATGAAAGGTGCAGATCTGGGGGGTTCATAACCATATAGTGTCATGTCCCAGGATGCCCTCATCCCTCTGTTGTCTTCTGGCTCTCCATTTTTAGTTAACTTATGCCTGCTTGCACACTAATCACAGTGTACATCCACTGTAGGATAAGAGCATACCTAATAATCTGTTCTCTCTCTCTCGGCCAGGCTGTGCATGTACTCCTGCTACCTGATGTGATGCCGGTGCCTGACACTTCAACTGCTGTGGTTCCTCTCACCCTCTGGCCTTGCCTGATTCATCCTGATGCCCTATATCTGCTTGGAACATCGGCACTTGTGACTCACCTTTTGCTTATCCTCTTTCCCATTCTTTTCTTGTGAAGAGTTGAGGAAGTGGATTCAAAGATGCTGAGTATTGTCCTTCATTTCTTGCTAATAATATTAATCTTATTATTGTTAAATATTCACTGTCAGAATGCACTGAAGTGCACCTTGGGTGATGGTAATGCAAGTACTTTACTATTATTAGTATAATATAGTTATTACAACTATTGTCAGTGGTAGCTCAGTGCATTAGACATTGGAATACTGACCTGAAGGTCATGAGTTCAAAACTCAGCGCTGCCACTGCTGGGCCCTTGAATAAGGCCCTTAACCCTCAAATGCCCGGTTGTATAAATGCCGAGTTGTATGTCCGTCTGGATAAGGGCGTCTGTCAAAATGCTGTAAATGTAGTATTTCAGGGCAGGATCTTGAATTGTTTGTTTTGCCAGGCCTCGATGGAGTTGGATGATGGACATGATCATTGCCCAGATTATTAAGTGCTGGAGTCATCTTCGACAATCAGTTACAGAGCCTTGCCTGAATGCAGGATAATGCTGATAGTGTTGTATGAACTGTTCCTTGCAGACTACGGAGTCCTGCTGTCTATTCATTACCTTCCTCTGATGCTGTTTTACCACAGCAAGGAGTGAAGTTAGCAGTTGACCTGATTACAGAGCTCACTAGGAAAAAAAGTAAGCTTCTTCGCAGTGTTGCCATGGCAGGAACAGTAATGTGCAGAAGGCTTGGCTGATCAGCCGATTGAACAGCGTATTTGTTAGAATACAGTGTGAAAGAGCAGAAATACAGCAGCACAAACGTACAGAGCTCTGAGGAGCTCACATACATTGACAATCCCAGACATACTTATAGTGGTTGTGTCACATTCTTTAATCTTGAGACATACCTTGGCAAAAATTGCTGGGAGCCCATTATCGGAGCAGTTGGAGAAGATCAGAAGTTGATGCAGGAGTATAGCACAGCAGTTGTAGTAAACATGCTGCAGTCTGGTGGCAAGGATAACCTGGCACATCTTCAGACCAACACAATGGTTGTTTAATCAATTACATCCACTCAAGCAAATAACTGTACTATTCCACAAAGTACAGTGTAATTTAATGAGCTCATGTGTATTTAAGAGCACATTGAAGATATTACCATATGAAAAGGCAGCATATTGGTTGCAATGCAGATGCAGAAACATTAGGCTTGAGATCAATGCATCTTTTAGAAACACCAGTGGCCTTATAAGTGGCAAAGGCTGCTGAAGCTTTATGTGTAAATTCACACTTCCCACAACCCATATATGAGAGCTGACACAGTGCTTTATAAAAGGCACTATACACTAGTGTAATGTAAGTTGTATCTCTAATATGGTGACACATTTACTCTTGGCTCACAACAGAAGATGTAATGAGTATAGATTCTATAGAGAGCACTTCAAGCTATGGGAGCCATACTGTGCTGTAAATTACAGGGCCTGTTAACACAGATTAGAACACATGGTTGGCTCAAATGTCATTGATGGAGGCTGGTAAAAACAATATTTGCCACTGGTGTCTGGACCTGAACATTCCCAGAGATGTTTTGCATGCAGGGTATTGTTTACAGTTTCACCATCAACCCCCAGCAAACACAGTGGTCTACCCCACAGAGGTGCAAGACCCAAGCCAATTGGCTAAACTGACTGTGGACATGGTGGGGTCTTTTGAACATGTTTTCTGAATTCAAAAAATGAAGTAGAATCTGCCCCATTTTATATATGAGAACCATTAATGTCTTCTTAAAACAACTACCATTCTAAAATATACACAATTGTATTCCCACATCCTAATTTCTGTGAAGCACAGCTGGTTCATCCCCTTCCACAAAAGAAAAGTCAGGGTAGAGTACAGTACAGGTGTAAAGTCTTTCCCTTCGGGTTAGATTTATCACTCAAAGTGTTCACAAAGTGTGTGCAAGTTTTCTTAGAGCCCCTGGAATGCCAGGGTCTGTAAATACTCCCCTTTCTGGATGACTGGCTGCTGTGTGGATAGTGCAGGTGATGAGCCAGATAGAGCTCACATGCAGAAGATGAAAGTCAATCATGAGAAGAGTCCTACTCCTACTCCTATGCAAACTGTGCAGTAGGAGACTGTGCAATAGAAGCTTGACTCACTTGCCATACGAGGCTTTATAATGTAAGACAGAACTGTCTCAGTTAGCCAGTATGCTGCCAGAAAATTGCAAGTGGCCACACACCTTGTGCTGAATATCGGGCAAGGGTGTTGGAAGCAGCACCCCAGTAGTAAAACTGGGAATTCTGACTAACAGCATTCAATGTTGTTGTTATCACTGAAAAACCCTGATGCATTCTACTTATCAGATTGGACCCACTGTCTGGACCAAAAGGGTCACTGCCTGAGCAGACACATGAGCCTTTGGGAGAGACCGGAGCATACAAGCATTTTCAAACACATACGTGTGACAGAGTACTGCTCTATCTTTGCACTGGCTGTACATTGCTGCACAGCTGCACAGCTTTTTTTTTGAGTTTACTCAACTCAAGTTTATAAATTGAGTTAAGTGAAGTTAAATTGAGTAAACTAAAAAAAACTGTGTAGCAAGTTGCCTTGAAATTTTAAGTTAAGTCAACTGTTCCTTTTTACAGTGCATGTAGACAAGTGGAAAGTTTCCACTGTGATGTGAAAGGTGTCACTGTATTTACATCTTCTCTTGCACGGTTTTGGAGCTTTTGCAGTTGTCTAGAAGTGACTCTTTCTGGGTCTACCTTAAAAGAACATGTGGCAGGTTTGACTTTACAACAGGGACAGATTTACAGTTTGCTTGATGAGCATGCAAGAACTGGTCAAAACCTTTCTTAAAGGTAGGGTATTTCTCCCTTCTTCATATAAAAATATCATCCCACCGTGGGACCTAGACTTGGCATATGGACTGTTTAGCCAGCCATGTGTCCAATGCACATACTACACTAGTTCCAAAGGAAACCATCCTCCACTCAACTGTAGAGCCATGGTTACATGCATAACCTTCTGTTTTTATAGTTTAAATATATAAACAAGATGCTATATTACAATTATTTTTACTAAGATGTGTGTTGGTTTCATAGCCCACCCTTCATGGTTCCTCAGGTTCCACAGCTGAAGCACTTGCACAAATTTATATACCATTTCATATGTCTGATATGTGTCACTTTACTGATGAAAACAGTAAACCTCATAATTCTGTTGTTGGCTAATTTGGCCAACAGCAACTTACTGATGGAGTAGATACTAAAGGGACCAAGAATCAAACAGGGGTGTCCCCAATAGTAACTGAAAAAAATGGGTAGGGCAATGTGGGAGAATTAACAGGTTTTAAAAGCAGTTCAACAGTTAAAATCAAGGTTCAGGCTTTTTTTTAGTTTGGTTAAAATAAGGTTTTGGATGCAAAAAGTATTACAATTTAACAATAACGTGCCTTAAATATTGGCTTCTTTAGTCCACTACTTATGATGTATACTATATAGCATGGTAAAACAATTCATGGACAATTTAAGGTCTGTTTTTTTTTTTTTTTTTGGTATTTACAGTATGTATTTGAATAGAAATTATTGAGAAAATGACATAAACCAGTCTTCTCTGTTTTTCGTCTGAAAATTGAAAATTCGTCTGGTGCCCTCACAATCTACTTGTCTTACCTGTAATCCAAGGAGGTGTTTTTGATTCCAAGTGAAATGATTCTATTATTCATTTTTAGCACATGGATGGACTTGGAGTAAAACTTCTCCCAATTTTCCAGATATGTTTGCCCAGGGCGTTTATCTGAACTAAAAGACAGTGTGGATTTTGGCCCCTCACCAACTTCCTTTGCAGTTGGGTTTCCTTTTTGCTGGCTCTGACTAAATGGCCATTTTGGTTGATTTTGTCATGAACATCCAAGGGCCATGAAAGCCTCTGTTAACTACTTTTCCTGTGCCAAGATCTATGTATGTCACTCACACAATTTTCATCAGTGTTTGGCCCTTACCTCATGCTCTCTGACCGGTTCTTGTCAGGATCTGGATGAGAGAGTTTTGCAGAAATATCTGGCTGAATACAACAGACAGTTTTATCACTAGAGTGGTAAATAGAGTGGAAAACATGCCACTAACATAGCTAGAGCCACATAGTAAAACTTATTTCATGGTGCCAAGGCAAGCATCTATTTTTTCAAAATAAAACAAAACAAAATAATTATAGTCAGGTTAAATTTGAGAATCAACACATTTTGGATTTCTTTTTTCCGTCTTTGTAGGGGCCTGGTCCCAATAGATTTTTCTTGTCTGCCTGCAGTGAATAGCTTCGACCCAGCTCTGCATGCTATCAGCTATGGGGATGAAAAGTGGATCATCCATCATTAGGATTTAGACATTTGGCCTCCATAACAAAAGCAATGAGGTGCTCTCACCAGCCTTGTGGCACACCACCATTTCTCCAGAGAGAAGCTGCATCTACATAGAACAACCACAATTATCATCCATTTTAAGACACTACCCACTTTCCCAAACCACATTTCCATGTTTTCACTCACTGCAACAAAAGCTGTAATTCATTGCAATTTTTCTGTCATAATCAGTTTTGGACATTCTTGACAAAGATGAACAACAGTTTTCTCAAAGTAAAGCTTGAATCCCATGAGGAAGGCGTTCTGTTGACATGAACATGATGTATGCATTGCAGATGGCCATTTGTCTTTGTTCTGCTTTAAAAGAAAAAAAAAAAAAGGCAGCTGAACAAAAAAAAAATTACATTACAGATGTGGATTTTAATGTAGAATATCCATTGCTTCTCGTAAAGCTCCTAATTCCTAACCATTTATTACATGTACTATGTATCTCAAAGGATTTATCACTTTTATAAAGAGTAAGAAAAACACAGAATATGCTGTTATAGGGAAATATTAAAAAAACATGTGCAGCCAGATGTGAAGCGGATTATTTTTCAGTAATCTCAGTGTTCCAATAATCCCAAAGTGTTTTATTCCTCCCAGTTTAATTTATTAATGAACAATTTCATCTTTTTCTGTTGTTTGATAGGTACAACGTCGACCTTCATTACGGAGTCGACACGACAGCCAGCCAGGACTTTATCCACCTTTTATTATTCTCTCCCAGCACCATAACACACTGAATATACATTCCACACATGTAACCTATGGATTTTAATACTACTGTACAGAACCTAATACTACAATGTTTTTTTTAAAACAATCTTTAATTGTTGGGGAACACCTTTAATGGTGGAGTGTCTGCCCGCTTTATGTCCCAAGGCATCCTCATGTCTGTGTTACCTTCTGGCTCTCCCTTTTAGTTATGCTGTCATAGCTAGTCTGGCTGGAGTCCCTGCTTGCACTCACGCAAAGTACATTGACCTTAACCATTACAGGACAATAAGCATAACTAATAATCTCTTTCTCTCTCTCTTTCTATCGAGCTACACATGATACTCCTGAGATCCCAGCGATCCTGACCCCTTCTGCTCTCCAGACCTGCCTGGTCCATCCTGATGCCTGACTTCTGGTTGGAGTTCTCATCAATTGGAAGTCACATACTGCTTCTGAGGATGGTCCCCATGGTGCAGCCTAAAGATCACTGAGATTGCTGAGAATAGTACCACTTAAAAACCATAAAGATGGCTTTGAACCTCAATTCATACGAGTTATGCTATGATGGCTAGGACTACAAATGACACAAACAGATTTGCACTCAAGTGTCCATCAGTGAACAGTGGATAAGTTCAACAAAACAGACTTCATGTAAAAACTGTAATGAATTTTCCTGGTTACACAACTGCACTATTTGACTATGTACAGTAATATACAGTTATAGAAGGGATTTATTTATAATAGCACTATCCAGTGTCACTCAGATGAGGACGGGTTCCCTTTTGAGTCTGGTTCCTATCAAGGTTTCTTCCTCATGTCGTCTCAGGGAGTTTTTCCTCGCCACCGTTTCCTCTGGCTTGCTCATTAGGGATAAATTCATACATCTATATCCTGAATGTATTTATTTCTGTAAAGCTGCTTTGGGACAATGTCCATAGTTAAAAGCACTATACAAATCAAATTGAGTTGAATTGAACACCTGCATTATAAGTTAGTTCTTGTTATCGCTTACATTATAGCAGCTATAAACAGTTTTTCCCTCACCAGCCTATTTTGCTAGCTTTTGAAGTTAATAAGACAAAAAAAAATAAAAAAATACAGTTTCTCATGTTAGGGAGAAACTGGGAAGCACAATGACCACTGGTGAAAAATTTACTAACTGTTATAAATAGTTGACACTGGAGACTCCTTCCATAAAATGTTAAATAAACATCTCCTTACAGAAAGCCTTGCCATATCAATGACTATATTATTTTCTTCATTAAATAATTTATTTAAAAAAATCTGTTTATCATTAGCCTAAGATTATGTAGATCATCCACCATAAAAGTCACTGTAAATGACTCGACTATTTTTAGAGCTATTGCTATAAAAATTATAATGAGCACATTAACATAAATCTATCATTTGAATTAGACTTGGCACTAATGTCAGAGCTGCTAAAGTAATTTCTGAAATACTAACAATGCAATCTGTCGATCATTTACCTTAGAACAAATGTTGCTTTTAAACAGGAGTGCCCAGATACTTCGAGTAGCGTGCGATACAGATGTGGGGTTGCATTTGGTTATGTGCATCTTAAGGACCATCTGGTCTTGCTTCCTATCCTTTTCAGTGGCCAAACCAGTTACTGGCTCCTTGTCTGTTTATCTGTGCTTTCACTAAAGGGGAGTGTGACTGGTCATAGGCCATTGCACTGCTTCTCACTGTCATCAATCATTTCAAGGGGCTCTTGAACAGGAACAGGAACTTCAGAAACAGCAAACCACAGTTGGTACTGGGGTATTTAATGTTTCTCTCAGCTCAATCAAACTTTTCCACAGTATGAAACTCTCAGCTGTAGATGATAAAAGAAAAGATCAACAAATTCCTCTTCTTACATCTCAGAATAAACATGAACTTCAGAAGACAAGTTTGTGAATTAAGCCTATCCCAAGATTGAACTTGTAGAGAGTCACTGATTTATGGTTGGTATGAATAGGAGTGTTTTAATAACTTCAATCTACACTTTTCCCCCCCAATTTCTAATGCGCATGTCATAACTGTTATGGTCCGTGCACTTCCCTTTGTTTTAATTGTGCTCTCTCTCATAATTTGTTCCTTTTTAAATTTTTTTTAATGAATCCACTTAAAAAAAAAACTGTGTCATTTTGGAATTCAAATATTTATTGGTTTCAACGTGGGTGCATGGTGGCTTAATGGTTAGCATGTTCGCCTCACAGGGTTGGAGGTTCGCTGCCCTGTGTGTGCAGAGTTTGCATGTTCTCCCCGTGCTGCGGGGGTTTCCTCCGGGTGCTCTGGTTTCCTCCCCCAGTCCAAAGACATGCATGGTAGGCTGATTGGGATGTCCAAAGTGTCCGTAGTGTATGAATGGGTGTGTGAATGTGATTATGCCCTGTGATGGATTGGCACCCTGTCCAGGGTGTACCCCGCCTTGTGCCCGATGCTCCCTGAGATAGGCTCCAGGTTCCTCGCGACCCAGTAGGATAAGTGGTATAGAAGATGGATGGATGGTTTCAACATTACCACAATATATAAAGCTCACATTGTGGTCATGGGTCAAAGAGATGTAGCTGGTCATGTTTTGTGTTGTCATATTGATCAAAGTCAAATGTTCTTGGTCAGTGATGTATAATTTAACAGAGCCTTTGTTGAATTTTTGAGGGTGCTTTTTTTTTTAATTGCAGCTTTGACCGCTTTGCTTGCAGACGTACTGACCTACTGAGAAAAGGTTGCAATAAATCATTGTTTAATCCCCCCCCCCGACATAATCATATAAATTCCTCCTCTCATTCGTTATTTTTATTCATTTAGAACACAAACCTACATTCATAAGACACATTTATATATTTTGTCATTTATCCACGTGCCAACATTGCTCACAAGAAAATCCTGGCAGCCATCTAATCTAAATTGTACCACAAAAAAACCAAGACATGGGATGGCTCCATGCTAACAGTTTAAATGCTAAAATTGCTATAGAAATAAAATCGAATTGAATAAAGCATGTGTAGGTTTTGGGGCTTAGTGGCTTAGTGGTTAGCACATTTACCTCGCACATCTAGCCTCTACCCTATGTGTGCGGAGCCTGCATATTCTGCCTGTGTTTCAGGGGTTTCCTCCAGGTACTCCGGTTTCCTCCCCTAGTCCAATCACATGTGCCATAGGGTGATTGCCATTTCCAAATTGTCCATAGTGTGTGAATGTGTGTGCAACTATGTGTGCGACTGTGCCCTGTGATTGGTTGACATCTAATCCAGGGTGTCCCCCGCTTTGTGCCCTGTGTTCCCTGGGATAGGCTCCAGGCTACCCTGCAACCCTGTGTAGGATAAGCAGTACGGAATATGGATGTGTTGGTTGAAATGATATTTAACTGCAATCTACTGAATTATCTTTATAAGCAACAAGCTGAGCGTATAAGCTTACTTCATACAATTGTTACAAAATGTATGAGTATATATGTGCTGTATTCTCTAATGCCGTATTTGTCATTTGACTGAACTGACTTTGTCCAGTTATAAACTTTTATCTCAGTCTCATGAATCTTTAATACAGATTCAAGACTCCTGCTTCGGCAAACTTACATTTTGTAGAAGTAAATATCTCTAAATATAAGTAAAATAAGTTGGAGGCTGAATTTTGAAAACTTGCATTTCTATTCATTTCATTACCAAATTACCACAACCAGGAGGCCTCGATTGAGCATTTGCAGACAAGCCAAGGTTTTATTAGTTTTGTTGGGGTTCATTTTAACTCCATCTCTCATAAGACCGACAAAGATCAACCCTGAAATATTTACCAGTGGAGTGAAATATGATTCACTGCAGAATAATAATGCTTTTCACTCACTGGGGGAGGCCTGTTATTGTGGAGCTGAATTAATTGGCACGAAGATTACATTAATGCAAGCAGGCAAAAATGGGGGTTGCTCTCTGCTGTTCATTAGTTACTATGTAATAATAATTTAAAAAAAACAATATCGTAACTCTTACATATTTCTTATTAAGTAAATAAAATATATATGTTTTATATAAATGCACAGTTTAGCATTTCAAGTCTTTAATGAATAAGTCAAAACAAACTTTATTTCCCTGATGCGAGAACAACAGTAATCACAGAAATCCCTGCAGGTCTAAATGAAAGAAGTATTGTTCCCATTAGTTTAATCAAATCATTTATATAACATGTTTACTATATGAAGAAGTGCTACAGTATACTATAATATAGCCAAATAGCGATTCGGACATTACAAGAATACATCTATTGTATATTCTTGCAATATTATATATTCTATCTATTAATATATCTATTAATATAAATTACACACACATAAAAGCAGGGAAGCACTTTGAATCCAAGGCCTGTCAAAGCAATTTTCCAGCTGTGATCTACTTTCCTGGATCTGCAGCAGGTTGCCTAGCTTGACGCAGTTCATATATTTGATTATCGGTACATGGGGATTTACCAGACATTTGCCAGACCAGTGTTCGATTCTCAAAGTCAGATTTAGTAATTAAATTGTCTGAGGATGAATTTCGTTCCTAGGTTTAATTTCCATGTGGATTTTTTTTTTTGTTCTCCCCTCTCTCTCATTGAATAAGTTTAATCTGTTATCCAAAGATTTCTACGTGTGTGTGTGTGTGTGTGTGTGTGTGTACTGTCTTTAATTATATAAACAGTGCTAGTTTAATGATATTTGTGCCTATGCATTCATTTATACTGATTAACCCATTGAGCCCGGTCTGTAAAAGTTTCCCAACCAGAACCATTATGAAATCTGTATGTCTAGCAAAATAGGGTGAGATAATATTATAATATTTTTTCCAGAAGTTATATTTTAGCAAAAGGCTTTTGTTGTTACTAAAGCCTTTGTGACTGAGAAAGCTTGTGGCTAAGAATATTTTTCACATAGCTATCTACAGCATGCACATCACAGAGGTTGTTGTTTTTTTTTTTTTAGCCAGTCCTTTGCCCCTGTTTTAATACATCCAATAGGTCCCTCTGAGCCCTATGTCCTGATGAATTGCTCAGAGCATTCCTGAGCCAAGTGACGAATGACACGTTTATATTGTGGCTAGAGCATAACTCCCCAGCAGGAGAAAAATGAACTGAAACGTTGACTACCGGGAGTTGTAAAGACAATATTATTGTAACACTTACACCACACAAGCCTGTTTTGTTTCACTGTAGAAGAAATACTAGAACACAAGTAAGGATGTAGAATATGAACCTTTAGTTCTGAGCAAACTTATTAATGAGACATTTTTTTTAAAATTGTGAATATATTTAAGATAAAGTTGAAATCACACTAGTTTACGGTCATTTTGTGACTGCAGTCCTGGGTGTCCAATATTCAGGTGTGTTGGGAGACTATGTAGGACAACGGCTCCAGGATGTGAGAATAGAAAGCTGTATTGTATGTAACGTCTTCCCACATTCCCACATTGACATGAGGATGTGAGTGCGTAATAACATCATGGTAACAGAAATGAAAGGACGATACCACAGGTACACATCAATGTTAATGTTGTTGAAAATTAAATAATAACTAACTAGTAACTCAGCATTCTACTCAAAATATATGACAAAATATACTGACATTTTACTGAACAAATAAAAACAAATGAATATGTCTGAACTGTTTGATTGGAAGTAAAACTTTCCCCCTTTAGCTTTGCTATTACTAAGGAAATTATAAAGAATTTAACACAGATATTGGCACGCATGACTAGAAGACTGTGCTCAGCCTGTAGCTCTACAGTAACAGCGTGTGCTGTGGTGTTGGGTAAAATTTTAACTACAGTGCTGTGCAAATGCACATGATTTCTTCTGTTTTTGTGTATATCTCATACTAAATTCATACTAGTTCATGCATTCGTCACCTCTAGATTAGATTACTGTAATGCCTTACTGTCTGGATGTTCCAGTAGGAATATAAACAAACTCCAGTTAGTCCAGAATGCAGCTGCAAGAGTCCTAACTAGAACTAGAAGGTACGACCATATCACACCAATATTATCAACACTGCATTGGCTCCCAGTGGAATCCCGCATTAACTATAAAATACTTTTATTAGCCTATAAAGCACTAAACGGTCTCGCGGCACAATATCTAAGCGACCTTTTGGTTTTCTATAATCCGCCACGCCTACTTAGATCAAAAGGTGCAGGCTATTTGACGGTACCTCGAATAGTGAAGGCTACAGCAGGGGGAAGAGCTTTCTCTTATAGAGCCCCACAGTTATGGAACAGTCTTCCAATTAGTGTTCGGGACTCAGATACAGTCTCAGTGTTTAAATCTAGGCTTAAAACGTATTTGTTTACTCAAGCCTACCCTGACTAGATTCTGTTCTACTACTTCGCAGTCATAATAATCTTTTCTCCCTCTCTCCTTCTGCCGAGCCCCACACGAATTTATGGAGATACTAGAGATCCAGATCCTTTCTGACTCTGGATGGAGCTCAAATCTTCTCTAATTCCAGACTGCTGGGATTACGGCTGCTCCTAAGGCCATACAGACTTCATATAAGCCAATAATGAACTTTTTCAAATTATCTGTTGTTACCCAGATGAGGATGGGTTCCCTTCTGAGTCGGGTTCCTCTCAAGGCTTCTTCCTCTTAAAACATCTTAGGGAGTTTTTCCTTGCCACCATCGCCACTCAGTGGCTTGCTCAGTTGGGATAAATTCGCACCTTTAATATCTGTATACCGTGTTGATATTTCTGTAAAGCTACTTTGAGACAATGTCTATTGTAAAAAGCGCTATACAAATAAAACTGAATTGAATTAAATAGTTTTAGAACTTCAACGAATCTTCAACGAAATACAAGATAAAACAAAGGGAACCTGAGTAAACACACAATACAGTTTTTATAAAAATAAAAAAAATTCTATTGTAGCAAAAAATGTTATCCAACTCCTACAGTATCACCTATGTGAAAAACTAATTGCCCCCTTAAACTTAAAATCTGGTTGTGCGACCCTTAGCAGCAATAACTGCAACCAAACGCTTCAGATAACTGGAGATCGGTCTTTCACAGCGCTGTGGTGAAATTTTGGCCCACTCTTCTTTGCAGAACTGCTTTAGTTCAGCCACACTAGAGGGTTTTCGAGCATGAACTCCCGCTTAAGGTCCTGCCACAGCATCTCAATTGGTTCAAGTCAGGACCTTCACTAGGCCACTTCAAAACCACAGTTTCTGGTTTGCACATGTAGTGATGGTCTTGAAGGAATTTATATCATCTATGCACTTGCTCCTGTAGCCAGTCAGTGATGCAACATATTCAAGTCAAGTGGCTTTTATTGTCATTTCAACCATATACAGTTGGTACAGTACACAGTGAAACAAAACAATGTTCCTCCAGGACCATGGTGCTACATAAAACAACACACTTACTACATGAGACAGAACTAAATAAGATCTACACATGTCTACATAAAGTGTATGTGCAAACACCAAAAGACAGTACAGTAAATACTAAAACAGGACAATCGGCACAGTATGTGACAGTGTGGTGCCGATCAGTACACAGTTCTAGTGTGGAAGAGTCCGATATAACAGGTAGTGCAAAAAGAATAAAAACATAATAAAAAAATGCTGTAAATGTAAACATTACATACTATGACATTGTATACAGCTTATATGGACATTTAAGTTATTTCGATAGCGGGCAAGTAAAGAGGATAGTGGTGATAAGAAATTAAATATAAGTTAGCAGCAAAAGTACAGGTAGCCAGTACAGAAATGTACAAAAATTGCAGGGGGAGTGGGATAGTGTTCAGTTAAGTATATATGTGTGTGTGTGTGTGTGTGTGTGTGTGTGTGTTTGTGTGCGTGCGCATGTGTGTCTGATTGCGTGCGTGTGCACGTGCGTCTATTTATGCATGTGTGCGTGTGCATCTGTGTGTAGGTGTAAGTGTGTGTGTGTATATGTGCATGCGTCAGTCCAGTATTGCTGAGTCTGATGGCTTGGGGGAAGAAGCTGTTACACAGTCTAGCTGTGAGGGCCCGAATACTTCGGTACCTTTTTTCGAGATGGCATGAGGGTGAAGAGTTTGTGTGAGGGGTGTGTGGGGCCGTTCTTTCCTGAACTCAACAACCATCTCTTTCGTTTTTTCCACGTTCAGAGACCGTTAGCCACTGCATTGCCTCTCTGTATGCTGACTTGTCGTTCTTGCTTTGTGTCATTGGCGAACTTGATGACGTGATTCAAGCTGTGCATTGCTACACAGTCATGAGTCAGCAGAGTGAACAGCAGTGGACAGAGCACAAAGACCTGGGAGTCTCCCAGTCAGGAAGTCCAGGATCCAGTTGCAGAGGGAGGTGATAATGCCAGCAGGTTCCAATCAGGTGCTGAGGAATGATTGTGTTGAATGCTGAACTGAAGTCTATGAACAGCAGGTGTCCTTTTTGTCCAGGTGGGTGAGGGCCAGATGTAAAGTGGTGGCAATGGCATCATCTGTTGAGTAGTTGGGACGATATGCGAATTGCAGGGGGTCCAGTTAGGGGGGCAGCAGGGTCTTGATGTGCCTCATGACAAACCTTTCAAAGCACTTCATGATGATGGGTATGAGTGCAATGAGACGGTTGTCATTAAGCCAGGACACTCAAGACTTCTTCGGCATGGGGACAATGATGGTGGTCGTGAAGCACGTTGGAACGATGCCGCTGCACAGGGAGATGTTGAATATGTCAGTGAGAACATCTGCCAGCTGGTCTGCACATCCTCTGAGCACTCTGCCAGGAATGTTGTCTGGTCCTGTAGCTTTCTGTGGGTTTCTGACATCAGTCGTGGTTAGACACAGCATCTGGTCGTTAGTGGGAGGGATGGTCTTCATCGCCGCACATCATTCTGCACCTCAAACTCAGCATAGAAGTTGTTCAGTGCATCTGGACGGGAAGGATCACTGTCGCAGGCGGGTGGTGTTGTCTTGTAGTTGCTGATGGCTTGAATGCCCTGCCACATGCGCTATGTGTTTCTGCTATCTATAAAGTGATTGTGGATTTCTTGGGTGTATGCGCGCTTTGCCTCTCTGATGGACCGGGACAGTATGGATCTCGCTGTTCTTAGGGGTGCCTTGTCACCTACCCTGAATGCAGAGTCAAAGGGTAGGTGACTCTCACAAACTTCCGCAGTCATCCACAGCTTCTGGTTGGAGCGTGTGGTGATAGTCTTGGAGACAGTGCACTTGCTGATGTAGCTGGTCACTCATGCTGTGTATTCCTCCAAGTTAGAGGAGTTGTTGTCGGTTGCAGGCTCCCTGAACATGTGCCAGTCACTGTGCTCAAAACAGTCCTGAAGAGCAGAGATGGCTCCTGCTGGCCAGGTTTTCACCTGCTTCAAAACAGGCTTGGAACTTCTGAGGAGCGGTCTTTATGCTGGGATTAACATAACAGAGATGTGGTCTGAGAAGCTGAGGTGGGGACGGGGCTCTGCCCGGTATGAACTGGGTATGTTTGTGTAAACAATATCCAGCACGTTCGCCCCTCTCATTGCAAAGTTCACATGTTGGTGGAATTTAGGGAGCACTGATTTGAGATTTGCATGCTTGACATCTCCGGTGATGACAAATAGTCCATGTCCCCAAACAGTTCACAGAGTGCTTCACAGAGCGCTTTCTCCAAGTCTGTGGTGTTGTGGTATGTAGCAGCCACTCTGAACATATTCCAGTCTGTGTGCTCAAATCCTACTGTCCTGAAGTGCTGAGATGGCTCTGTCAGACCAAGTTCTCATCTGTTTCAGAATAGGTTTGGCACATGTCAGAAGTAGTCTGTATGCTGGAATTAGAGATGTGTAAAGATGTGGTCCAAGTAGCCGAGGTTGTGGGGGGTGAAGGAGGGGTGGAGTTCAGCCTTGTATGAATTTTGGTGTAAACAAGGTCTAAAGGGTTTGTATTACAGGTTTCAAAATCATGCTGCAATTTTGGCAGCACTGATTTCAGATTCTAGCACATAGCACATATGCCGGCTCGCTTTCCATGCCTTACACATCGTTTCCAGTTCCCCCTCTCTTACCGACAGTGGCATCAGGCAATACTACGGTCACAGGGCCTGGTTCACGTGGCAGCCAGAGGTTGCGTAGTTCTTCCTGCAGTCCATCATTTATTCCTCCTGATATTTGTCCTCTAATGTTCAGCAAACTTTACATGTAACATGCCCCGTATTAGTGGACCCAAAGTGGCCGCTGCATGATACCAGGCCACCACTTTGGATCATGTATATTTTCCTATAACAGCACGCCCTATCATGTTTTATTCCTTACATATACAGTGCATAATGCATGTTTATAATAAACTGGCAGTCAGAACATATATTTGCACATCATATTTACAAAACCATGCAAAAATGCACAGAAAGGAATGCACCACTTCTAACATACTTGACATGTTGATGTGCTGTAACCGGTGTACAATGAAAAGTGTTATGGAGTAGTTCTTAAGTGTCTGTGACAGAGCTCTCTATTGAAATGAACAGCATGTGGTGTGATGAAGTTGCAGGTGGATTGCATTTAGCCAATCACTCGTGGGCTTCACATAACCAAGTCAATGGCACAGAAACACTCAGATATGGTGAGAAGAGAGAGGCCATGTGGCAGCATGTGGCCATAAACTGTGGTAGTGGACACACAGTCATATTTGTTACATGTCTGCTCTCCGGAACAACAGGAACAACACAGCAATGAATATTGTGTTGTTATTCATGAACTTCATTAATTCTGGTTGGGGAGCATCACCTTGACTCAGGTTCAACTAACAGAAACTGCTTACTTGATTGATTAAGAAAAACTTTAAGATATATTTAAAATGTTATAGAAACAGTTTCTGCAGCATCTGTGCTTTAAACTAATGCCTGTGAGGGATTTGTTACCAATAAATGCAGAGGAGAAAATAAATATACCTTCATTTAAGGTGATTTCAGTGAGAAGATCTGAATCGGGTTTTAGTGGAATTACCTTGTCATATCACAGCAAACCAGCAACTCCATTTCCCAGAACGCACCACCAACTACAAACATGGCTGAAGAGGACTACCCCCCCCCCCCCACGTTCACCTTCTCCAGAGTTCTACTCAGAGACACCTGTTCCCATTTACACTCGCAAACACACCACACATAAAAAGAGACTGTTTGAACACAATGTTTTGCGACGTATACGCGCAGTTATTATTGTCACTGTCGTTACCAAACGTTTCAAAGTGCTGACATTCTGGTTCTGTTTACTCCATTGACCTCGATTCTTTGCCTTGCCTGTTTTGACCTTTTTGCCTGATCGTATGACCCTTGCCTGTTTAATGTTGTAGATTTTTGAATTACCCTTTGGACTTGGTTTTGGATTAAACTACATAACCTGCACTTGCTTCTGTCCGCGCCTCCTTTACGTGACATACCCGGTTGTTAAATTAAGGAAAAGGTGTTACAGAGCTCACTATTTTGAATATTGGAGTTTATAAAACCTGCCTCAATAATATACATTTGGCAAAACATGATTGTTACAGAAACTAAAACAATTACTGGAAGCAAATAATGGCATCAGTTTTTATGATGTGTCTTAGGCTAGTGTCCACAATTCAGACATAAAAAATTCTCAATAATGAAAATAAACATTTATGAACTTATCTGTAGCAAATTATATAGCTTTAATCATAGAACCCACATACTTGTTTCTTTTGTAAGGCTTTTATAAGTGACCTGAACAAATGCTTCATTGTATCCAGAAAATGTTAACCATGTTGACTGTATTCTGGCACTGTACAAGGTCAAATGATTAAATGAATTTTGGCAATCAGGAATATAATTTCCAACAGCATTCAGACCACAATAAAATAAATAAAACAATGGTGGTCATTTAACATTCAGGATGAAAGATTTGCTTTGTGTCTGACAGTATATGTGGCAACAAGAGGGTAGAAACAAGAAGGACCAGAAAAATAGCAGAAATTAAAGTAACAAAAACATAAGGAACACCACAACTCAATGTCAACTACGCCACCCTGGGGGCCTGCTACCGGGGAATAGACCTTAATCTAAGAGCCACAGAGCTCATAAGTTCGTTACAGTTGGAAACAGGTATGAAACATGTTGGACGGTCCAATTATAAGCTGCTGCTGGTGAAACAAACCAACACGGTTCAGTAGCACATGAAATGGTACAAAAATGAGTCGATGTAGCCAATCTGGCAGACCAATCAATCAGCCTGATACGGCAGCCCACCACAACGTCTGTGGGTGTATAAAAACACCTTTTTATAAGAAAGTAACCTACCTTAAACGGTAACTGGCATCACACGGGGATCCTCATGGTGGATGGAAAACACCCAGAAATGCGCTCTAATTAAATGGTACACTGTGAGGCTCCTCAGTCCACTAAAAAGAACAAATGAAGCCCATTTCACCCTGCTAAACATCAAAAATCAGCGTGCAATCCAGTCATCAGCTAGCAGCTCTTACTTCTCAGGCACTCGCACACCACTCCGGAAATGCAGTAGCACTTTCATATAACCCGCACACTACCTTCATAACCTATGTGAACAGGACTTAATAAACCGTGCCCCCACCCTCTGACTAAGTCTCAGCTAGGTCTTGTTTTTCTTAAAAAAAACTAGCAGGAGCAATAGTGCAGGAAAAAAGAAGAATAAAAATATCTAGTTTAATATAAAGCTAGATATACAGTGTATATCTGTAAGGCTGGAAAAGGTTACAAAACCATTTCTAAAGTGTTTGGACTCCACCAATCCACAGTCAGAGATAGTGTGTACAAATGGAGGAAATTCAAGACCATTTTTTACCCTCCCCAGGAGTAGTTGACTAACAATGATCACTCCAATAGACAGATGTATAATAGTCCACAAGGTCACAAAAGAACCCAGTATAACCTCTAACCAACTAAAGGCCTCTCTCATTGGATAATGTTAATGTTCATGAGTCCACTATGAGGAGAACACTGAACAACAATGGTGTGCATGGCAGGGTTGCAAGGGGAAAGACACTGCTCTCCAAAAAGAAGGTTGCTGACCATCTGCATGTGGACAAGCCAAAAGGCTATTAGAAGAATGTTTTGTGGATGGATGAAATCTACTTTTTTTTTGTCATTAAGCAAGACAACGACCCTAAGCACACAAGAATACACATTAAAATCCCTAGTGTTGAATTAACACCCAGAGTGTTTATTTGAGTACAGTGGACTTATATAAACACTGTAGGGTGTGAATTCAACACTGTGGGTGTTAAATCAACACTGGGGATTTTGCCGTGTAGTTAAAAAAAGAATAAAGTTAATGATTTGGAATGGCCAAGTCAAAGTCCTGACCTTAATCCAATAGAAATGTTGTGGAAGGACCTGAAGCAAGCAGTTCATGTGAGGAAACCCAGCAACATCCCATAGTTGAAGCTGTTCTGTACTGAGGAACGTCTAAAACTCCTCCAAGCCGATGTACAGGACCGATCAACAGTTACTGGAAACGTTTAGTTACAGTTATTGCTGCACAAGCGGGTCACACCAGATACTGGAAACAAAGGTTCACATACTTTTGCCACTCACAGATATGTTATAGTGGATCATTTTCCTCAATAAATAAATGACCAAGTATAATATTTTTGTCTCATTTGTTTAATTGGGTTCTCGTTATCTACTTTTAGGACTTCTGAAAATCTGATCATGTTTTAGGTCATATTTATGCAGAAATATAGACAATTCTAAAGGGTTCACAAACTTTCAAGCAGCACTGTAGATCTGTACTCTATTCTTTAGAATAAATTACTCATGTGAGAAGAACATTTACATGCTATGTGCATATTCCACTCTACTAGGATGCACAGGTCTAACAAGTGATAAAGGGAAAAAACAGCGTTGCTGGCATGATTTGGGATCACTTATCCCCTTAGAGAGAAGAATCACTGCTCATCAATAAACAATTATTCTGATTCACCTAAAGGTGAAACATTTCTGTTTATGGTAGTGGTCTCTTCCATCCACAGGACACAAGCACTCACTGAATGATTTGATAAGGATGAAAATGATGTAAATCAAAATGTTATAGCCTTCAAAGTCACCAAATCTCAACCCAGTTGAACATCTATGGAAAGTTTTAGAGCAACATGTCCACCCTGTACACCACTATGTTGAACCTTCCCATACAGTTCCAAGTAAGCCAACACCTTACTAAGACATGTTTTCCCCCTTTCCTTTTTCACCCATCTGTACATACAGTCTATTGGTACAACATGACATGATGGACATATGGATACAGGATTAGCAATTGTAGCCTTAATCATTGTGGTAGAATAATGGATAATCTTGATAAGATAAATCACTTTAAATAGCTTTATCTTACATATTATGGCATAGTGGTAGAGAGTATAGTGTTGTTGCATCACAACTCCAGGGCCCCATTTCTATTTGATCTCAGGTTATTGTACCTGGGTTTCCTCCAATACTCCAAATTGCCACTAGGGGCAAATGTGACTGGTGTCTCTTCCCGAATGCGTTCCCATGCCCAGTGTTCCTGGGATAGGCTCCACCAGAACGTATGAATGAATTAATGAGTTGTATTGCTTAATTAAGTTACCTTTATTTAATCAGGAAAGAAAATAACAAAAAACACACCAAGATTAAAAATATTTTACAGGAGTGCCCTGGCCAAGACAGGCAGCCAAGTTTGCATATACAATTACACAAAGTTGCAACATACAATACTAAATCTAACATGGAACAAACAACCAGTTAAAGACATTTATACACACCATTAATTTACTCTATAGGTTACATAGTAAAGTTTTAAAGTGACTAAGACACGAAGTTTTGCAGCTTCACCTCCATCCTGAGAAGATTCCAATCCAAAGTGACAGCATATTTGAAGGAAGTTTTTGAAGCTCAATTCTGACAAAGAGCACAAAGATTGTAACTTGATTGACAGAGACAGATGCAAGTGCAGATAAGTTTCATAAAGACCAAAACAAAAACACAAAAGACACTAAGCCCTTGTGGAAAAACACTATGCATCAGGCAAACCATCAGGCAAACCATCAGGCAAACCATCAGGCAAACCATCAGGCAAACCATCAGGCAAACCATCAGGCAAACCATCAGGCAAACCATCAGGCAAACCATCAGGCAAAGACCTAAACAGAGCATCATGAACAATGGCAAAGAAAGACAAGGAGTGCAGTGCAAACTGTGGCTATATACACATGAGTGCTCATTAACAAGAACATGATTCAGGTGCAGGTGGTCATGTGACTGTGATGTAGTGACGTTCAGTGGCTGCTGGGAACTGTAGTTCAGAGTTCCTTCTCTGATACATGACACAGGTGAAGGAATGACTGTTTAAAGCCACTATAATGTAAATGACTTGTCTCATGGATGTTCCATATCATTAAAAGTAACTATAAACAATTAAAAAGTGTGATGTGATGTTCACTAAAAAAAAACCTAACTTTGTCAGAATCATTGGAAGAACAGATGGAAAGAATCTTACTGTTATACAAAAAAAATCCACATTCGGGTGGTAATAGTGGTAATCACACCACCTCGGAATGGATTATTTTCATATAACAGGACAGTCTGTCATGTGTCATTCCTTACATAACAGTACACATCTGACAGCAGCTTGGCTGCAAGGCAAATCACAGATTTATATTAATGAGCTTATTCTAACACGGTCTATCCTGGTATCAAGTCTAAAACAGTGACTGAAATCAGGAAAGACCACATATCACAGAGAAGTATACTTAGTCTATTGTTATCTTTTACTAACATCCTTGTGTTACTGTTTAAATTAAATATATGTGTGCACAAGTATTAAAAAAATTGCCAGCCAGTGTAATCAGAATAAGTTTGTAGGCTGAAGTTGAATTCTGCCTGGGCTTGTGTGGCAGCTAGTGGCACAGGTAACATGGCATTGGTAGATGGAAGAATGGTTTCCAGTAAATATCAGCAAATTCTGGAAGCAAGTGTGACACGTTCAGTCAAGAACCTGAAAATGAAAAGAGAATGGCTTCTACAACAGGACAAGAATTCAAAACATACCTCAAACTCCACTATGAACTACATCAAGAAATGTAAGCTGAAGCTTTGAGAGTGGCCTTCACAGTCCCCTGAATTGAACATCCTTCAAAATATGTAGGTAGATCTTAAATATTCTGTGCATGCAAGATGATCCAAAAATATGATAATAGAATAATAAAATAATAAATAATAGAAATTATTTATACTCACACCATCTGGTGTCACCCAGATGAGTCTGGTTCCTCTCAAGGTTTCTTCCTCATGTTGTCTCAGGGAGTTCTTCCATGCCACCTTCGCCTCTGGCTTGCTCATTAGGCACACGCTTAAATTTAAATTTTATATCAGGATTTCTGTAAAGCTGCTTTGGGACAATGTCCATTTGGTATATAAATAAATTTGAATTGAATATTGAATTAAATATCTCAGAACTAGAAGCAGTATGTGAAGTGGGTGAAAATTCATTAAACAAGAATAATAAAAAAAGACTGCTGTTTGTCTACAAAAGGGTGTGTTACTAAGTACTGTCTCAATAGGGTGTCCAAACTTTTGCACATGCCACGATTACTATATATATATATATATATATATATATATATATATATATATATATATATATATTTTTTTTTTTTTTTCTAGTTTCGTCATATATAATGTAGCTCTGTGTTAACATTTGCAGAAGAATGTCTGCGAAATAGTTTGCTGCAGAGGCTGTGTTTATTCTTGTCACTTTTATTTGGTCAAGGGTGTAGGTCAACCATACAACTGTACACTACAATTTGAATCATGAGTCATTTCTATCCTAAACAAAGTAAAGACATACAGTAAATATACCTGTTTTGTTTTGTATCTTGGTGCTCTTGCTGAGGCGGGATGTGGGCAGTTCTTGTTCTTAATGGCCTCTTTAATGTTTGATGGTTGTGGGGCCCTGATCACCCCCGGGAACCTAGTTATTCTGTTGTGAAGGATTAATGGCTCACATCAATGCATAGACACAGCACAGGGGCTGGAACACGCCAATCCCATGTTATATATTTGACAAAATACTTATATCAGAGCTCTGAGCATCAGTTGATAATGAATGACATGCCACACTTTTTAATTGTTCATAATTACGATGAAATATGATTTTATTCCCAATTTGGCCTTCCCACAGTTCAAAAACAGATGTTAATTTCCAGGTTCAAGCTTGATCAGGACAAAATAATATTGTGTGTGAGTTTTCACATTTCAAATTGAGTGTGACAAATTTCCTTGTGCAGTGTAGCCCAGACTTAAAGAAATTTACATAATGAAATACTGAAACATGCCCACAGTTATTTCCCCGCCCCCCACTGGTCCTATAAAAACCCAAACTAAAACCTGTACACAGGGGTGACAAAGTGAGTGAAGAAAATGTGGAATCATTTACTTGTCTTACAGTAGATTCACAACATCCTGCAGCATGAAGCGGATCCTAGATGTAGTTTCCTCTCCTTTATGATTTGCTCCATCTGGTGGAAGTACAAGTGCTACATAAACAGACAAAAACATTGTTAACACACTGGACAAGCTGACATTGCACTGAAACACACAATATATACTACAGAGAACTGATGAAGCTCTAATGAGAGCAGAACGAGGGAAGATCCAAGTCTCCTACAGTTGCTACTACTCCACATTTAATAAATTCATTAGCAGATCTATGATTGAGTCTTCATGGGTAGGACTTAAACACTGCACACTTTTTTGTCTGCCATTCATTAGAAATGATATTATCTGCATAACAACTTCATCGAAAAGTAAAATCTTAGAAATATTCACATTAATTTTAGAATGTCTTAGTATTTGGTATGTCCCTGTGTTGATTCAATGACACAGTGCATTCGAGCTGGCATGGACTGCACAAGCTTGTAAAAATAAACCCCAGAAAACCTGATGATCTGTATTAAATTAAATCCAGCGGTGTGATGTCTGAACATGTGCTTCAATGGAATGCACAAATCTCAAGAAAAATCTGAACTTTTCTACAAAGGAGTTAATATGGTCAATATCACAGATTTGCTTAAACGAACATAGTGATATAGAAATAGTGCAGAATCTTGAATATCGAAGATACTGAATTAAATGTTAACATATAATGTCAGAATATGTATTATGAATAAATATCAACATGAATGTTTATATTTTTCATGAAGCCATTTTTGATCCATGTGGACATATCCTATAACAAACGAACCGAATGACTGTCAAGATTATGAACAAAGAGCACTGCCACGTTAATCCAGACACCTTCATTAGGTAAACACGGGAAACTCACTGTGGTCTCATGGAGGCATCTTTATCCTACTTCAACATTCCATCTTAAAACTTCACCCATGCTGCGTTTTTTTTTTTTTTTACTGCTAATGGACCTGCATTACTCAGTACTTATCTTATTACACACAGAAAAAGCACAAGGATTCCTGATTTTTTTTGTGAGGCCAAAATAAAATGTACTGAGACACTTTGCAGATGTATTTGTTTTATTGGCCTGTACATAATTTACACAAAATTTTATGATGGTCAACTGTGTGGAATGTTGAGACACTGTACGTAATACCTTTGCTACTATCTGGTTTGAATTTGAAACATTGTGGTTGCATTAAATTTTAAACAACAAACCATTGCTGAACTTCAGCAAGCAAGGTAGCTAGCTGGATTGTAATAACAGTGAATAGACACTGAAATCAGATGTACAGATGTGTGCTGTTGCTATGTGCTGTGTCAGTTCAGCAGGTAGCAGAGGTGCAGGAGGGAATGAAGGATAAAAGGGAAATCACATTCATTGCAGTTTGAAGTGGTTTTTGGTCACTGGGTGAATTCATCTTGACTTTGATAACTAATGTAAAATCAGTTACAATGGAAAAATGTTAAACTGTCAGGGGGCCTGTGGGTGGCCAGATGTCTTTAGGGAGGCACCATTGCATGAAATCCAGCTGCATGAAATTAAACAATCATTATCAAAGAGGTCTTAAGTAAGAGAAAGTGCATATTTAATTATCTATCTATCTGTTTATTTATAAAATGTTTTATATTGTTATGATAGAGTTTCAATTAAGAAAGTGGGAGGTACCACCTGTGGGTATGTAGACAATGACAAAAAATAAACATATATGATGACATGTTTGATTTTATACACAAGGGTGAGTCAAATGAAAACCTTAATTAAAAAATAAAAATTGCATTGTTAATTGCAAATAGGTGACACAAAAGTGTATCATTAAAAAAATGTCTCCATTTTGTTCAATGCAAGTGTTCCAGTACTTATTAACCGTCTAGATTCCTCTATAAAAAAAAAAAAAACTGATTCAATTCCAATTTATGAAGTAGTTTTTCATTTGGCTCAGCCATTTGGGTTGTATAAACAACAGAAATACAGACATACAATTTTTAAACTATGTACAACACTATCCAGTTTCTTAGCTCTTCAATTTTTCGAGTCATTCCCTCTATAAACTGCCTTTTCGCTCCCTGAAGAAATATATCAGGGCCCAGAAAGACACTCTATACAGGGAATGACCCACATAAGTATTTGAAGAACTAAGAAATTTTATTGTGTTAGACAATTTTTATGTTATTTTCAGACCAACTATTACAATACTTGATATCAATACTGATAACATGACTGTCATATTCCATTCAGCAATCAGATCAAGTAACTCTGACTAAATGGGACTGATTAACTTTTGGCCAACACACCCGTCTGTTTGTCAAACAGATTTGAACAGTGGGTCTTTTGTTTGCTTTGAGAATAGAGCGCTGTATGGGGTCTCCACAGGAAGCTGACCACAGACAGAAGGGAAGCCGTAAAGCGGCATTCCTTTTCTCCTATGAATATTTTATTAGCCAGGCAAATAGGTTTGCAGGGTCAGAACAACAACCTACCCTGCCACGAGGCACATAACTACACAATATTACAAGCTAGTATAAATGTGTCTAACAAGCTTGTGACTAGAGCGTCAAAAACTGATTATCAGCATTCTGTGCTTGCAGAAAAAAATGTGTTGCAAGCTGCAGAAATTTTGGAAAACCTTTGACATGACTATACAGATATAAAATAAAATGATCGAGCTTGCATGATAAATATTCATCCCCTCTATGACTACATTTACATGGACAGGAGTAATCTAATTATTGACCTTATTCTGAGTAAGAAAATTCAATTCAATTCAATTTTATTTTTTATAGCGCACTTTTTATAATGAACATTGTCTCAAAGCAGCTTTACAGAAATATATAAACACGGTATACAGATTTTAAATGTGCGAATTGAGCAAGTTGGTGGCGACGGTGGTGAGGAAAAACTCCCTAAGATGTTAAGAGGAAGAAACCTTGAGAGGAACCAGACTCAGAAGGGAACCCGTCCTCATCTGGGTAACAACAGATAGTGTGAAAAAGTCTGTTTGGCCTTAGAAGCAGCTGTAGTCCCTGCAGTCTGGAATTGGAGTAGATGAGAGCTCCATCCAGAGGTAGGACATCCGAAACGGATCAGGAGATGTCTGGAGAGCAGAGAAGATCAGGATCTCTAGTATCTCCATAAAATCGTGTGGGGCTCGACAGAAGGAGAGAGGGAGAGAAGAGATTATTAGGATCGTGCTTTGCGTAACAGAAAGTCTAGTCAGGGTAGGCTTGAGTAAACAAATACATTTTAAGCCTAGATTTAAACACTGAGACTGTGTCTGAGTCCTGAACACTAATTGGAAGACTGTTCCATAACTGTGGGGCTTTATAAGAGAAAGCTCTTCCCCCTGCTGTAGCCTTCACTATTCGAGGTACCGTCAAATAGCCTGCATCTTTTGATCTAAGTAGGCGTGGCGGATCATAGAAAACCAAAAGGTCGCTTAGATACTGTGGCGCGAGACCGTTTAGTGCTTTATAGGTTAATAATAGTATTTTATAATCAATGTGAGATTTCACTGGGAGCCAATGCAGTGTGGATAAGATCGGGGTGATGTGGTCGTATCTTCTGGTTCTAGTTAGGACTCTAGCAGCTGCATTCTGGACTAACTGGAGTTTGTTTATGCTCCTACTGGAACATCCAGACAGTAAGGCATTATAGTAATCTAGTCTAGAGGTGATGAAAGCATGAACTAATATTTCTGCATCATGTAGTGACATTATATTTCTTATTTTAGAAATATTTATGAAATGAAAGAAGGCTATCCTAGTAATATTATCTACATGAGCATCAAATGATAGATTGGAGTCAATAATCACTCCAAGGTCTTTTACTGCTGCACATGATGAAACAGAAAGTCCATCCAGAGTAATTATGTGATCAGAAAGCTTACTTCTAGCTACACGTAGTCCTAATACAAGTATTTCTGTCTTATCAGAATTAAGTAAAAGGAAGTTAATTAGCATCCAACGTCTAATGTCCTTTACACAATCCTCAACTTTACTAAGCTGCTGTCTGTCCTCTGGCTTCGCTGAAACATACAACTGTATATCATCAGCATAACAGTGGAATCTAATTCCATGTTTACGAATAATTTGTCCTAGAGGTAGCATATATAAAGTAAAAAGCAGTGGGCCTAAAATAGAACCTTGTGGAACACCAAATTTAACCTCAGTATGCGTGGAGAAGTCTCCATTTACATCTATGATACCGATCGGTCAAATAAGACCTGAGCCAGGAGAGGACCGTTCCCTTAATGCCAACAATGTTTTCTAATCTGTCAAGGAGAATAGTATGATCTATAGTATCAAAAGCTGCACTAAGGTCAAGTAACACAAGCAGCGAGACACAACCCTGATCAGAGGTCAGTAGTAGGTCATTTACTACTTTAGCTAACGCTGTCTCTGTGCTATGATGAGGTCTAAATCCTGACTGATACATTTCATGAATGTTATTCCTATGTAGGTACGAGCACAGCTGCTGTGTACAACCTTTCCTAATATCTTGGAGGTGAAGGGGAGATTTGATATAGGTCTATAGCTGGACAGTTGACAGGGGTCAAGGTCAAGTTTTTTAAACAGGGGTTTAATAACTGCTAATTTAAGTGATTTAGGTACATAGCCAGTGCTAAGGGAAGAATTTATTATATTTAGAAGTGGTTAAATTATTCCAGGACAAATCTGTTTAAAGACAATATTCTGATTGAAGTGTTTACATGAGTCACTTTTAGAATATTCCTTTCATGTTCCTGTTTTGCATGTTATAGAACATAGATCGATTAACGGCACACGTCATTACGTCCCTGTACCACAATGTCCGACCTTCCCTCCAGAATTTCACGTATCGGCATACAGTTGGTCTTCGTTATGGTACCGTATACAATTTTGGGTGTTTTTTATTTTTAATTTCACGAAAGATTCAAGTGCAGTTAATTATTAGTCAAGCTATACGTGCTAATAGACGACTGCTTGAAGCCGTGGGCTGCGTTCCAAACCATGTACTTAGCTACTATAGAGTGGCTCAGATACGTGTATTTCACTTCCTACTATATAGCAGGTAAGTACGCGGTTTGGGACGCAGCCGCGCTCTCTTGTTTGCCGTCAAACGGTTGAGCACTGTCGTGTGTGTACGTGTCCTGTCACAAAATGCGGTGAAAACTCCCACACGACGTTAATAATGTGATTAAGGTGTGTACACGTCTGTAATACACGTCGATAATGCGAATAAAACAGGAATACTCTACACGTCTTAATTCCATTTGTGTTCACTTCGAGTATGACTTTATTCGGATTAAGGTAATAAAGAATTGCTGTTTACATGCTAGTTTCTTAATCAGAGTATCGTCTTAAGCGGGTTAATTTTGGATTATTGTTGTCCATGTAAACGTACTGAATGTTGAGAACAGAGTTGTCTTGGATTTGTCTCTGGTGATTTTGGCATTTTCTTCCATTCCTCGATATTTTTTTTCTGCAGCTCTGTCAAATTAGATGGAGAAAGTTGATGCACAGCAATTTTCTGGTCATTCCACAGATTTTCAATTGGATTTAAGTCTTGGCTTTGAATCGGTCATTCCAAAACACAAACTTTTTCTTTTTCAAGCGAGTCCCCTTTGTAGCTTTTCTCCTGTGCTTTGGCTCAGTGTCCTGCTGGAAAATATATTTTCACCCTAATTGCAGATGCAGGCTGACTGGAACAGGTTCACCTGAACAAATTGCTTATATTTAGCTTCATCCATTTTGTCTGTGATGGCAACAAGCTTTCCAGTTCCTCCTGCTGAAAAACAACACTAGAGCATAATGCTATCACCACTGTGCTTGATCACAGGAATTGTATTACCTTCCTGTTGTGCTGTATATGGTTTGTGAGAAACATTATGCTTTGCCTTTATTCCATATAGCTCAACTTTAGTCTCATCAGACCACAAAATAATTTTACCAAAGCTTTCAGATTTTCTAACATAGACTTCTCAGAAGTAGCTTCTTACTGGCCATTCTCCCATAGCGGTTTGATCTGTAAAGGGCTCCTGGTATTGTTGAGGTCTGCACAGGTTCTCCTGCTTCAGCCAGTGAGCTCTGTAACTTCTTCAGTGTTGTAGCTGGACTCTTGGACACTTGCCTGACAATTGCCATTCTTGCCTGAGCACTCAGTTTGGCCTGATCTTGGTAGTGACTGGACTGTGTAAACAGATCTACCCTGTTTAACAATATTTAATGTGAGCTCTTGAAAATTAAACACTAGTACTAATTTAGATCGCTAAATACATTATTTAATTTTATTTCTGTACAGAGTCACTTTAAAATGAGAAGAAAAAAACTAATATACATCAATTTGACATTGCAGTACAAGAAAAGAAATAATCATGGAGGTGTGTGTGTGTGTGTGTGTGTGTGTGTGTGTGAGAGAGAGAGAGAGAGAGAGAGAGAGAGAGAGAGAGAGAGAGAGAGAAAGAAAGAGAGAGAGAGAGAGAAAGAGAGAGAGAATACTTTTTGGAGGCACTGTAGATGTTGTGTCATAGGGTTTTTGTATTGCAAGTGGTCAGGGGTGGCCTGTACATGAAGCATCGCCCCTCTGGCCACTCCAGTAAGACATGATGATGATGATGATGATGATGATGATTATTATTATTATTATTATTATTATTATTATTATTATTATTATTATCAGTGCAGTTACCAGTGTCATATGATGTGAAAGTGAAGGATCTGGTCAATTTAGATGTGATAAGCTACACTGTGAAATAACAGAAAACTCACAATCTCTGGGAAAGTTCATCATTGTCTGGCAGCAAGGATTGTCAACGAATGTAATGTCATGCAGGCACAACAAACTTTAGCTAGCTAACGCAGATGCTAATTATTCCCTGGCCCCACTAACCACAAAAAACAAACTGATTTATATTATTAATTATTATGGAGGTATAATATGGGATTTCTTCAGTTCCTTTTTTGCTACTGTTAGGTAATGATATTAAATTTGCAAATGCTAGTGTACATCATAAAATGTAGCCTAATGTTATGTTAGCTATGACTACAATACTAGATGACAAAAACATTTTGCTTAGGCATGTGCCTTTTAAGTCTGATGAGGATCCCACTTAGGCGATACACAAATAGGTGTAGCCACATTATGTAATTTTGCCCAATCTAGACTGTCACTGAAGTCAATGGGTCTAACCTGGCCACCCCATTGATTAAGGTCTGGCTACGCCCCTCTTTGGAGCCTCTCTTAGGTTAATTTTCACCAGACTGCAGTGGTGCCTCATCCAACATGCTGTCACATTAATGAAAGCGGCTTTTACAGCAGACACTGGCAGCAAGCAGAACGGCTATTTAAAATATAAATATGCATAGTTTAGTGTGGTATGGACCTGGTTTTTAGCTAGAAACACTACAAAATACAACATTCATAATCTATATAATCTAAGCAGTAAATAGGTCCCATTTCAATCTGTAGTCTACTGCAGCAGTGCACATGGACATCTGTTAAATTCCAAACTTTGTGAAAGTAAAAATGCCACAGAGCTAAGAAGTTTTATGCTTTATGTGATCATTTGTTATTGTAATGTATGTTTATATTTACAGATATTAGCACATTATAAAGTATTTATTCAACCAGTGCAAGAAAGTACAGAAATCAATGCTCCGTGCCCAGATGTATACAGGCCATATTGCTTTTGGTGTACAATTACATAGTTGTGGGGTCTTACATATTTCACTGGAATCTCTAGACGGAGATTCACTTACGTGCCTTCGTCTATCCTTTAAGCTAGAGCATTCGAAGCTAAGACCACCAGGTTGAGAGACAGTAATCAGAGCCAACTGTGAAATACTCGTGAGGATGCCTTCCAGAAAGTTCTGGCCCCAGTTTCAGCTCACTACCTTGACTGTTTTACACCTAATCCAAACCCATTTTCTATAGAGTCGTCTTCCTTGTTCATGTTTATTTTGATCTTTGTGCTTGCTGTTTTCAGTCTGCTTACAAAGTATAACACTAGTCACAACCTCTTCTCCTTTAATGTTCTTTTCTTTTCTGTATGCACAAAAAGTCAGTGGTGCTGGGTCTGTGAGTTGTCTATCATCTTATGCATGTCATGACATTTCTTTTAATAGATTGCTAGAGAATAAAAAAAAAAAACATAGCATGATAAATAGCTTTTGTGACAGATGAGGCCTTCAGACTATGGCCTCACAGTGAGGTTCATGCAGTGGATTTTTTAGTAGTCTTTGAAAGCAGTAACAAACTGTTGCATGACTAAAACAGACCACAACACTCCTGATCTGCTATGACTACATCAGTCAAGATACTCAAAGCCAAGAGCTTTTGGAAACCATTTGCTTGCCACATAGGAATGATCAAATGATGATGTGCCTTTTACATGCGCATTATTGATTTAGTCCTCCATTTCATAAAATATGTAACTCGAGGTTCTTGAGCTCAGCTCTGTGTGTGCTTCTGGGATGTTTCTCCAGTTTGTTTGGAGAGCAAGGCTATTGGGACAGTAAGATCTCTGTTGCCTAGACAAAGCCAGTGTTTGCCTGCTGAGAAGTTGTCTTGGCAAGAGCAGGATTTGTCCCCAATCGCTATGTCATGCTGTCACTTTTTTAGCCCATTATTAGAAAGAAAGCAACATGGTAACTGCACTTAATGGCGTATCCACAAAACCACAACATCTAGATGACCTTCCAGCATGCTGATCAATGGCAATCATCTGACTTGTTCAGGCCAGATAGATTTGGATGGATGCCAGGAAATACTTTTGATACAAAGAATGAAATAAACAGCACATTAAGAAAAAAGCAGAGGCAGCAAACTGTGATTTTTTTGTTGTTGTTGCTATTATAGAACCTATAGATCCTTTTAATATATGACATTATACATGCTTTTAAGATGACTCTGATTATTCAGCTACCATGTCAGGCTTTTGTTTTGCAGTGTTTCACTCAACGTTCTAGCCATTGAATGTAGAACGTTGCGGTCTCTCATTCAAGTTGTTTTGCCTGCTATTAAACCTCATCTTGTGTGCTCTCAGTTGTTTTGAATGACCTCTGCAACACCCCATGTTGTAATGTCTTCCCCTTACATTTTCAGCTATTGAAAGTTGGAGAAGGTCTGATGACTTATCAAGATTACAGACTACAGGTGCCATTAAGCTGATGAGAATAAATTAGCAAAGCAAAGCTGGTCGGCTTCGTTTTACAGCGACATTGTGCAGAGTGTTTTGACCTTGGCGCTCCCAGAGGTGTTCTTTTTGAGACAGTCTTGCAAATGTAAGGTTTCGGAATTATCTACTGTGTCATGCGATACAGAGAGTTATTTGCAATTCTAAGTATGCAGACAACAAATTCAGTAGAAACAGAGGGTGAACATTTTGCTTATGTGCCTAAACATGATGCCGTTTTGTGTACATAATTAGAAATCATTTTTTATAATAATGTTATAATGCTAAAACCCTAAAGTGTGATGTAAGAAAGTTGTAAGAAAGTTCAGAACCCTAGCGTATCCATCATTCTGCTAGTGAGGCATATACAAATGTACATGCACTTTTTTCCTTTGAATTATTTAAGTCACTATAATGACCACTAATGACCATTTATTGGAAACTACCATTTGATATCAAACACTACAATGCTTTATTTTTGAAATGCAGTTGCATGCTGAGTTACTAATATTGTTTTGACTCAAGAGAAAGGAAAAGAATAATCATGATTTGTGCAATTTTGTGGATTTCTATAACTAGACACTGGCCCAGAACCATTTTGATATCAAGCTACTGTCTGTGACAAGTACACTTTTTTCTTCCCACAAGTGCTGTTTCATGTTAGCTGCCAATAACCCAATATCTGAATGTCAAATAAGTGACAAAATTGATATTTGTGCAGAACAACCAAGCAAGAACAAAAACAATTTCTACCTTAACAAAACACACAGCATGTCTCACACATGTCAGAATCCATATTTTTGTTACCAAGCCACCATCGCTGAGCTTTCCAGAATGGGGGAGCGTGTAATTGAGAAAACAAAGTGCATTTTAGAGCATTTTGTTTTTGGGAAACAGCAGGGGTCTGTGTGTGTGGGTTGGGAGGTTTGCCAGGGTGGAGGCCTGCAGTTATTCACCCATGCTGAAAAGCTTTATTTTTCAACAATGTTCCCCGATAACCCAGGCCCACCACAGATCTTGCTTCTGCTCACACTCACTGGCCTATAGGAGCAAAATGACAGTTCTGTTACACATTACAAATATATCATTGGAAACATGAAGATTCAATTAAGTCTCACATATTCTCAAAGTTTACAAAACAAACATTTTAAATATCGTTCAATATAACCTTTCTGTCAGTAAATAGCACACATTTATAGGAATGCTTCACAGAGAATACACTACACTGAAAGTCTGATATTTAAAGCATTCCTAGCTGAATGTTTTACACACAGTACCCTGTGAAAGTATTGGAACAGCAAGGCAGGTTCGTTTGGGACATTTGGGTTTGAGAGGAATAGGAGACGATAGATCAGAATTTCAGATTTCATTTCATCATTTATATCTAGGTGTGTTAAACAGCTTAGAACATGGCACCTTTTTTGGCAAGACACCCAATTTTTGGGTGACCAAAAGTATTGGAGCAGATAGTCTTACAGTAAATAGCACTTAACATTTGATTGTGTATCTCTTCCTTGCAAAAACTGCAATTACTTTTTTGTGATGCTTTTCCAGGCTTTTGCAGTGACTTGTTTCGGTTGTTGTTTGTTTTGTGGAGTTTCTCCATTCGGTCTCCTCTTCAGGAAGTGAAATGGCTGCTCGATTGGGTTAAGGTCTGGTGAATGACTTGGCCAGACTAAATGCTTCAAGTTTTCCCCTCTGATGAAGTCCTTTGATGACTTAGAAGTGTGTTTTGGATCATTGTCTTGCTGCATGAGAAATTCCTCCCAATTAGATTGTATGCATTTCTCTATAAATTGGCAGACAGAATATTTTTGTAGATTTCTGAATTCGTTGTGCTGCTACCATCAGGAGTTACAACATTTATGAAGATAGTGAGCCTGTTCCAGAAGCAGTCGTGCAAGCCCAAGCCATGACACTACCTCCACCATGCTTGACTGAAGTTTTAGATCATGAGCAGATCCTTTCTTTCTTCACACTTTGGCCTTTCCTTCACTTTGGTAGAGGTTAATCTTGGCTCTAGAAATTTTGTGGCTCATCTCTGTATTTCTTTGCAAATTCCTATTTGGCTTTCTGATTCTTACTGCTGATGAGTGGTTTGCATCTTGTGGTATAGCCTCTGTATTTCTGCTCCTAAAATTCTTCTTTGAACGGTGGATTGTGATACTCCTGCCCGGTGGAAGTTGTTGGTGATGTCACTGACTGTTGTTTTTATGCTTTTCTTCTCTGCTCTCACAGTGTTTCTGTCAACTGCTGTTCTTTTCCTTGGTCGACCTGTTTGAGATCTGGTTGTCAGTAATCTAGTGGTTTATATATTTTTCAGGACATTCTAAATTGTTGCCCAATGTGTGTGCAGTGGCTCTGATTTTTTCCTCGTTTCTCAGCTTCAAAATGGTTTGTTTTTCCTCCTATAGACAGCTCTCTGGTCTTCATGTTGGTTTATCCTTTTTTAACAAAAAAAAAAATTAACGCAGTCTTCAAAGGCAAAACCTAGGGCTCAAAACAAGTGTAGAGATTCAGAGCTATTAATTATTTAAACAATCAATTAACAGGGAACACCTAGTCAACAATAAACATCTGTCAGTCATGTGTTTTTATTTTTGATCACTTGAAAATTGAATCATATGGAGTGAATGTGACCAATGCACGTAGTATTAATGGGATCCAATTACATTTTAAAATCTTGATGTTGGTGCTGACAGGAAGCCTGTCATGCTATGCTAGACTCTATTAGATGTCTATATGTTTATCATCTTTGTATTAGTATATATGATTGCATTAGTATTTCGTTCTTATTTTTAATTTTCTCTTTGCTTTATGTTAAATCATATTGCAGCTGACAGCAAAGAAAAAACACACTTAAAGGCAAGGTCTTGTGTTTAAAGGTGGTGGTCTAGATGACATTGAAAAACATTTCTACTCAAGGAAAATCTGTCAACCTCGGCGGTATGAACTAGTCATAAAACAGGGCATTTTAATAATCTGAATGGGCCTCTCAGAAAATCACTCTGAATACAGAGAGCTTTCCCTGAATCAATACTGACATACCTTTTGAACTTTTGAAACAAATTTACAACTCCAATTCTGAAAAAGTTGAGACAGTATGGAAAATGCAAAAAAACAAACAAACAAAAAGAGTAATATGAAAATTCAATTCACTCTGTACTATATTGAAAACACATTATTAACACATTATTTCATGTTTTACTTTGTGAATTTAATTTATTTTTGAAACTATACACTCATTTCAAATCTGATGGCTGCAACACAGTCCAAAAAAGATGGGACAGGCGACTGTTTACCACTGTGTAACATCACCTTTTCTTTTAAGGTGTTATTAACCTTATTAAGACACTGAAGACACCAGTTGGTTAAGTTTTGCAAGCGGAATTTTCTCCCATTCATCCATTCATCCATTTATTCAGCTGTGCAACTGTACAGGGCCGTCATTGCCTTATTTTGCACTTCATAATGCGCCACACATTCTCAATCGGAAACAGGTCAGGACTGCAGGCAGGCCATGCTAGCACCCGCACTCTCTGCTTATGCAACCATGCGCTTGTAATCCAAGCAGAATGTGGTTTGCTGTTGTTCTGCTCTGGATGGCGGCATATGTTGCTCCAAAATGTGTACATATCTTTCTGCATTAATAATGCCCTCACAGATGTGCAAGTTACCCATGCCATGGGCACTGACACACCCCCATACCATGAGAGATGCTGGCTTTTGGACCTGACTGATAACAACTTGGATGGTCCTTTTCCTCTTTGGTCCAGAGAACACGGCGGCTGTTTTGAAAAAACTATTTGAAATGTTGACTCGTCGGACCACAAAACACGATTCCACTGTGCTCCTGTCCATCTCAGATGACACCGAGCCCAGAGAAGTCAGCGGCACTTCTGAACAGTGTTGATATACGGCTTCTGCTTTGCATAGTAAAGCCTTAACTTGCATCTGTGGATGCAGTGGCGAATGGTGTTGTCTGACAAAGGTTTATCAAAGTATTCCCAAGCCCATATCCATTACAGAGCCCATATCCATTACAGACTCATGACGGTTTTTAAGACAGTGACATCTGAGGGATTGGAGATCACATGCATTCAGAAGTGCTTTTCAGCCTTGCCCTTTAGGCACCGAGATTTCTCACTGGATTCCTTGAATCTTTTAACTATATTGTGCACTGTAGAAGGTGAAATACCCAAAATCCTACCGATTTCTCTTTTGGGAATGATTGGGGAGCCGTCCTTGCTCTTGAAGGACTAGGCCTTTTTTGAAGGCTCTTTATATACTATGATTAGATGATTGCCTCACCTGTTTCACATCACCTTCTTATTTCAACTTGTCACATCGCTATTAGTCCTAAATTGCCCTGTCCCAAACTTTTTGGAACATGCTGCATGCATAAATTTCAAAGTAAACGTTTACCTTCAAAAAACTATGTAGTTGATTAGGTAAAACATCAAATACCTTGTGTTTATATGTTTTTTTTTTTGTTGTTGTTTGTTTAAATTCAAGTCCAAGTACATTTACAAATCACTCCTCTTTGTTTTTATTTTCCATACTGTCCCAAGTTTTTCGGAATCGGGGTTGTATATTCTTGATTCTGTGTGTTTTGGCAAATATTATGTAATCTGGTAAAACTGTTATAGAGGAAAAATAAATTTGATCAAATGCAGATTAAGTGTTTTGATGTCTCATATTTACTTTTCACAATCAGGGTAGAGGTTTAAAAAAAACAGTGTCATGGAGAAAACAACACAGCTCGTAAAAATCCACATAACTATCTTTACGATATGGTTAATAGATCCTCTATGAAGGATCTGGAAAAGGTACAAAATCGTTCAAGCGTTTAGTCTAGAAAGTGTTTTTCTTCGTCTGGCCTCACACACAGCCTAAGCAGAGCTCGAACCATCAACAGCAGAGATCGAATCGCGTGGCAGTGCAGAAGAAGGTGGTTGTTATTTCAGTGATGTAATGATGGAATTATACCTGAAGCTTTATGAAGAGTGAAGTGGAGGATAACTAAACCACAGGATAAGCCAAACGTATTGCTTTTTTATGCTCCTTCCTGGAAAAGTTGTAGTTTGAAGTTAAAGCCTGCTATATGTGATGACCATCGTCTGAACATCACTCTTTCACCGGTTTGAATCCTTTTAAATCTTTATTTGTGTTTTGGATGTATGAGATGAACATTCTGGAAAAGGCTTAAGATAAATTACTGTACTGGAAGAAAAATGAGGCAATCTGATGCATAAAATGAGGCATAAAATGTCCACTCGTCTAATTTGTTAAAGCTGCCATAACAAAAAAAAATCTCCTAAATACATAATTATAACACTAGAGAACAGTTTATTTGACATCTTCATTATATAAAAACATGATCTAAAATGTGCAATCGGTCTCAAGATTAAAAACTATTATTTTGACATTTACATTGAAGTGAAAAGACCTCATGGTTGAACATCCATGGCCAAGGAAAAGGCAACTTTAGCTCAGTCATCATCTATTTCTATCCAGTCTACCCGTGTCAAGCTACAGCGTGGGTGGAAGAAACTCAGAAATGTCACTGTGGTTCACAGTTCAAGCTGATGATGACTTTGTGACCTAGCGGGAAGCCAAAACATCCACTTGCAAAATCTATGCTCCAGCCACTGCCTCTGGAACAACATACCGGTTAATTTGCACCATCTGCTGGTGTTTGACTTGTGTGATAAACATATCCTGTTGTGGTAGCTGAGAAGTGGAAGTACTCCACTTTTTAACAGATGTGAGAGTCTTTAGAGCTACTAGCTACACTGCCTCAATAAATTACATTTTTGTGGCTTTCCAAGACCACACAAATATTGAAATAATCAAGCCCTTCACAGAAACATTCAAATGTATACATTCTGAGTTGGCTCTTCATAGGTGCAATGGACCTCAATTATGGCTCAGTTATGTGAAGCCAGAACACAGAGGAATCTCAAACATCTCTCAAGAATTAACCAGACGGAAATGCTCTCTCACAGTAACATCCTCCTGGTGAAGTGCTACAAAGTAGCTGGCATGTCACTGAGTGGATGTGTACCTGATGTGCAATTCTATCTTCAGTCTTGATGCCATAATAGTAACCAATTAACATCTGCAATAAATCATTACAATGAGTTACTTGTGATAATACTGATAACACGGAGGTACCGTATACAGCTGCTTTGTTTGAAACGAACATAAATGTTGTTGTTTACGAAAAATAAGAACATCGTTTTATGAGAAACATTTCAGATTTCAGGTATTCACTGTTTATTAATGAAATAATAATTAACGGGCATGACGAGTGTCGTTTATTTTGTTGATTTGTTAAACAAACACATTAGTGACATCTGGTGGAATGCTTTTCTAGTGAACATGCGTTAAGACTTTTCCATTTTAAATAAACGAGCTTGTGTCAGATTTGTCACAAGAAAAAATATGAAGGTACAACTCCTTTTGAATTACAGTATAAAAGTGTACCTAATGACCCTTCGTCTTGCTTTCAAGCTGTATGTGTACTACTGCTATGGCTCATCTCACCCTACTGACCTGCCTGATTCATCCTGATACTTCTGCTTGGTTCCATATGGATACTCTAAAAATATGCACACCAAAAACTGTTTGTGCCCAAGATGCACCCTCGCCTCAGCAGGTCATCTCACCTGAATACTGTAGTTCTGTACCCTGGAACTACTGCTTGTGCTTATCCCTGGACTCACAATATGCTCATCCTGAACATATGCAACACACTCAGTACTGTTTGACTTTACTGTTCTACACCTGTAAAGTGTAATGATTTAGAATCTCACTAGCCTCTGTCACCCAGAGGAGGATGCGTTTGAGTCTGGTTCCTTTCATATTGTTGAGTATATATTGAGTTTTTCCTCAACATGTGTTCCTTTGGCTTGCTCAATACGGATTGAAATCTATATCCATGTTTCTGTAAAGCTACTTTGTGATAATCTATTGCGAAAAGGTCTATACAAATATAATTCAATAGCCTCTCATAGATGGTCAAAGCTCTGGTTTACGTTCACTCTAATTGGTTTTGCTTCCTCTGAACCATTCTTTAAAAAGAGGCTTTGTTGGCTGGCCCAAGGAAAAGTCCATGTACAATAAAATGGCCATCACTAATACAAGATCCTGCAAAACCAGCTGCAGTTGAAATGTGAACATTTATTAGTCCTTTTTTTGGAGAATGATTGACGTATATAGAGTGTGAGTCACTTTTCTGTAGTATTACAGAACACAGAGCCATATTGAATCTAAAATATACTGACACTGGGTCACTGCCACTTACATCAAACTGCCCAGATAATAGCGACACAGCACCATGAACTCCTTCCAAGGGATCATCTAACATTTATGAATGATGAGTCTTTAAATCAGACTTTCATTGTTTGAGTTGCTATGGCGTGTGTTGAGGAATGAAAAGGCTGTAGAGAGCGTAAGCTTCTATGTGAGCTCCCATCCCATAAGATATACCGTAAATCATAACGTATTCCTTTGGGAGCACTCGACATCAGAAATCAGACCATGTTACCAAAGTGTGAAGCATACAAACATAGATCTATGCATCTATATGTCTTTATCAGAGTTGGTTTCAGTTTTCAACCATTTAGTTACATCAGTAAAGTCAGGGTATGGAACTCACTCACACAGGGTATAACAAAGTAATTTGGAATAACAAAAATAATTTAAAACATCCCTTTATTCAATGCCAATGTAATCATGTTACAATGTTTTATAAATAATTCTCAAAAATCTCTTGTTTAAGTTTCTGTTGTGGTGCCTCAATCATTTCTGCAGCACACAAAGGAACTCACATTTGTTATGTTCTAATCGGAAAGGCTATGTGAGAGTCTCGCACCATATGGAAGCAATGGACTGTGCTTTGTATAACTGCTGGGTCTGCTTCATTAAATGTAGTATTTTAAGGTCCCCACAGCTCTGTTTGCCATTTCCCGTGGCCATTCAGCCTGAACTCACATCGTGTTTGATACAGAGATTTTTGTGTTTTAAAATGAAAATCATTTTATTATTATCATGTTGTAATCTACTCGTTTATCAGCAATCTATTCTTAGGCAACAGTGGTGCAAGGACAGTAAAATGTATTATGAAAAGATTTTATGCCTATGAAATTATGACTATAACAATAATAAAAACAAGCCAATGGATTGCAAATAAAATATAATTTTCTTATTTTCTTCATAGAAGTACAAAAGGTAAAATGAGCTTTGAAGGTTTTCCTCTCAGCTGTTTTCTTTTCCTGAAGCAGAAAGGCTTATGATGTGGATTTCCGCTCAAACCACACTGAAATTGGCCTCTGGACACTGGACAGGACCGCACACAACAGTGTCAACACATTTAGGTCTTGTGCCAGCTGTGTACACACTCATTCATTACATCCATATAAGCTACTCTACTGAAACCTACACACAGACAAATACACATACAATGTGCCTGTTCTGCATACTAGCATTGAAAAGAAATCTGCAATGCATAGATCCCCTCTCTTTCATTTTTTTCCTTCACATTGCACTCTTCAGAACTTTCTTCCAGCTCCCTGCTCGTGTGCCCAAAGGCACTGATTATAGGGACGCATGTCTTTGAAGAATTTCCTAGAGAAACACTGCCTCTGACTACTTTAATCATGGCAGTCCAATTAAACCATTAACAAGATGACTGTAATAGACTGTTGGCTTGACTGAAAGGATATCACAGGCAGAATACCCATAAAAGCATACAAACCTGTCTGGAGGGCATATTATACAGTGGAAAATGTGAAAACTTACTCTCTTAGCATTATAACTTCAAATATTTATAGCCCCTGCCCCATTCCAAAGATTTTATAATATATTCATGGGGAAAAAAGGATATACTGCATATACATTTCTGAAAAAGTTAATGCTGGCTATGATAGAAAGGTGTCAGAACACACAGTGCATCACAGTTTGCTGTGTGTGGGGCTGTGTAGCTGCAGACTGGTCAGAGTACCCATACTGACCCCCTGTCCACCACCGGAAGAGCCTACAATGGGCACATGTGCATCAGAATTAGACCATGGAGAAATGGAAGAAGGTGGCTTGGTCTGTTGAATCACATTTTCTTTTACATCATGTGCATGTGTGTCATATGTGTCATTTACTTGGGGAAGAGATGGCACCAGGATGCATTATGGGAAGAAGGCAAGCCAGTAGAGGCAATGTGATGCTCTAGGCAATGTTCTGCCGGGAGACCTTGGGTCCTGGCATTCATGTGGATGTTACTTTGACACGTATCACCTACTTAAACATTGTTGCAGACCAAGTACCCCTTCATGGCCACGGTATTCTCTAATGACAGTGGCCTCTTTCAGCAGGATAATGCGGCCTGCACACTGCAAAAATTGTTCAGGAATGGTTTGAGGAACATGACAAAGAGTTCAAGGTGTTGATTTGGCCTCCAAATTCCCAAGATCTGAAACCGATTGAGCATCTGTGGGATGTTCTGGACAAACAAGTATGATCCATGGAGGCCCCACCTTACAGCAACTTACAGGACATAAAGGATCTGCTGCTAATGTCATAGTGCCAGATACCACAGCACACCTTCAGAGTTCTTCTGGAGTCCGTGCCTTGATGGGTCAGAGCTGTTTTGCCAGCACAATATTAGGTAGGTGATTTTAATGTTATGGCTGAGTTACTGAGTTGCCTGCTCATTTATGCAATTATCCAATCAGCCAATCATGTGGCAGCAGCACAATGCATAAAATCATGCATATACAGGTCAAGAGCTTCAGTTAATGTTCAGATCGAACATCAGAATTGGGAAAAAGTATGATCTCTGTGACTTTAACTGTGGCATGGTTGTTTGTGCCAGATGTGTGTGTGTTTTCACACACAGCAGTCTCTAGAGTTTACTCAGAATGGTGTAAAAAAAACAAACATTGAGTGAACAACAGTTCTGTGGGTCTTCTTGATAAAAGAGGTTAAAGCCAAATGACCAGACGGATTTGAGATGCCAGGAAGGATATACTAATTCATATAATCACTCTTTACAACTGAGGTGAGTAGAAAAGCATCTCAGCATGCACAAAATAATGAACCTTGTGGTGGATGAGCTACAACAGGAGAAGACCACATGAGGTTCCACTCAGAATCTGGGGATATCACAGGCACAGGCTCACCCAAACTGGACAGGTAAAGATTAAATAATAATAATAATAATAATAATAATAATAATAATAAAATATATATACATACATATATTTCACCTGGAATTTTTCCAGTGTTCCACTGTTCAGTTTCAATGAGTCTGTGCCCATGATAGCCTCAAATTTCTGGTCTTGGCTGACAGGAGTGGAACCTGATGAGATCAGCAATTTCTGAAATAATCAAACCAGTCCATCTGGCACAAACAACCATGCCACAGTTAAAGTCACAGAGATCACACTTTTTCCCCATGCTGATGTTTGATGTGAACATTAACTGAAGCTCTTGACCTGTAGCTGCTCCCACACTGCCACGCTGCCATGCTGATAACTGCATGAATGTTCAGTTAGACAGGTGTTCCTAATATAATGGACAGTGAGCTTGTCCAAGAAAGGAAAACAACAGCAGTTGATGGCAGAAACATTGTGAGAGCTGTGAAAAAAAGCCAAAAACAACAGTCAGAGACATGACCAATAACTCTGACAGGGCAGGGGTGAAGGTCTCACAATCCACTGTTCAAAGAACACTTCAAGAGCAGAAATATTGAGACCATACCAGAAGATGCAACCACTCATGAGCAGTAAGAATCAGAAAGCCAAATTGGAATTTGCAAAGAAATATAGAGATGAGCCACAAAAGTTCTGGAACCAAGATTAACCTCTACCAAAGTGAGGGAAAGGTCAAAGTGTGGAGAAAGAAAAGACCTGCTCATGATCCAAAACAGACGAGCTCATCAGTCAAGCATGGTGGAGGTAGTGTAATGGCTTGGGCTTGCATGGCTGCTTCTGGAACAGCCTCACTAACCTTTATTGATGATGTAACTCATGATGGTAGCAGCAGAATGAATTCAGAAGTCTACAGAAACATTATGTCTGTCGATTTACAGAGAAATACATCCAATCTAATTTGGAAAAATTTCATCATGCAACAAGACAATGATCCAAAACACACTACCAACACAACAAAGGACTTCATCAGGGGAAAAACATTGAGGGTTTTAGACTGGCCAAGTCAATCACCAGACCTTAACCCAGTTGAACAGAATTTTACCTCCTGAAGAGGAGACTGAAGGGAGCAACCCCACAAAACAAATATCAACTGAATGAAGCTGCAGTACAAGCCTGGAAAAGCATCACAAAAGAAAAATGCAACAGTTGGTGATCAACGGATTGCTGGCTTGATGCAGTTATTGCAAGCAAGAGATACGCAACTTACAAACATGGCACCATTGGAGGCAGACCAACCAATTTTTTGGTTAGCAAATATACTGGAACAGATAGTTTTAAATGACTATACTTTAAAAATATCTGTTCCAGTATATTTGCTCACTGAATAACACCAAAGGTGCCATTTTTGTAAGTTGTTTAACACATCTAGAAATTCATCTCATTCATCTTTTGATCCCAAACCCAAATGTCTACAGTGTCTAGCAAAAACTAAATAATTGGCCTTGCCATTCTAAAGTGTACATGTACAGTCATGTGAAAAAAAAATAAGTACATCCGATGGAAACTGTTGCCTTTTTTTTTTTTTTTTTTTTTTTTTTAAATATTAGGACAAGCAAACATTTGATCATCTTTGAAACAGATTTTTCAATCATTTATTCAACAGAAATATCAATAGATGTGATATTCTTCTGTGAAAAAACTAAGTATACCTTGGCCTCAGAAGCTAGTATTGCCTCCTTTAGTAGAAATACATTCTTGTAGGCATTTTGCATAATTGTCCATTAGTCTCTGACATCGGTTTGGTGGAATTTTTGACCACTATTTGACCATGTAATATTCTTTCAGCTGCAAGATGTTTGAAGGTTTTCTTGCATGTATTGCCCATTTCAAATCCCCCCACAACATTTCAATGGGATTCAAATCCAGGCTTTGACTAGGCCATTTCATAACCCTCCACATCTTTTTTTTGAGCCATTCCTTGTTGGATTTGCTAGTGTGCTTAGGATCATTATCCTGTTCAACGTTTGGACAGATGGCCTCACATTATCTTCAAGTACCTTTTGATATGATGCAGAATTCATGGTTGAATAAATGAATGCAAGCTGTCCAGTCCCTGAGGCTGAATTTGCAGTCCTGGACAAATTGGCAGTCGTTTGAAATCTGCACCATTTGTTGATGATTTTCCTTACAGTGGAGTGATGTATTTCAAATAATTTGGAGATCTTTTTAAATCCCTTGCCAAACTCACAGTCATCCACAACCTCTCTTTAGAGCTTGGCATGACACCACATGCCTCAATAACAAAGGGAACACCAGATACTAGATATAAGAGGGGTATAAATAAGACAGGTTCCACCAGCACTCCCTAAGCAGGTTCTAATCACTGGAACCCAATCTTGTCCATTTTTTGTTAATTTAAATTGTGAAAATTACTACACAATGTAAATTTTATGTGTCATTTGATAGAGTGTGTCACCTTTATTAATAGGCACTATTAACGAGGGTCAAATGTTTCAACGAGGGTCAAATGTTTGCTTGTCCAAACATGAAAAAAACCCCAAAAACAATTTCCATGGGGTGTATGTATTTTTTTGTACATGACTGTACAAATAGATGACAAAAGAAAAAACAAAAAGTTATATTAAAAAGTAAAGGTGTTGGGCCACCACAAGCCACCAGATCAGCTTCACTGCACATTGGCATCAATTTCACAAGTCTTTGGAACTGTGTTGGAGCATTGAACACCATTCATCCAAAAGATATTCCCTTGGTTGGTGTTTTGATGATGACGGTGGGGAGCTCTTTCTAACCCGCTGCTCCAAAATCTACCAGAAGTATGCGGTTGGGTTGAGATCACAGCCGTTTCTTGTTAGAAGCAGGGTAAGCATTCGCTCAGGGCCCCAAAAACCACCAGGGGGCCCCGTAATTTTTAAAAGAGATATGCAAAAAAGCAACAGTTGTCATTTGGCGAAAAGGTTTATGTAACAGAAAGTCACAGGGGTTTTCCTTTTGGTATGAGAAAAATAGAAACTGCAATTTATATAACTAAATTTGACAACTAATATAACTAAAGTCAGAAGATCACGAAGAAGCAATGATCATAAGAAGAGGAGAGAAATGAAGAGGAGAAATTAAGCCACAATGCTGGTAAGCAATATATATCTTATGTATGACGTACAAGGCAATTATGTTATACCTGAGGTAGAGCACACAAATTGAATCAATCAACAATCAACTGAATGTTGGTACCCCTTATAAATACATTACTATTTTCAGCCATTGTAATTAGCATTGTTATAGTGTGTGTGATGCACACCAGTCGGTTATTGAAGGAGAGTGTCGAAGAGTTAGGAATATGATTGATGGTATGTGTGTTTGTCAAGCTTTTTAGTTTGCATGGTTTGGGATGGAGTGACGTGGTCGTGGTGTGAATTTGGTCCCAGGTTAGCTCTAACTGATAACCCTTGCTCAGGGACCTAAATCATCCCAGCAAAATGACCCCACACCATAAGACAGCCATTAGCGTTTACTTTGTCACACACCTGTATGAATATATTTTCATTTTTCATTTCTAGGGCCCTGATTTAGATCTTTCTTGTCTAAATCTGCACTGATCACATGTATTACATTCCAGAGTAACAAAGTAGAAATGTAGACAAACAAAATACCTTTTAAAAAATAGGTACATTCATTACATGTACTGTACCATTCCTTCTTATTACCTTCGCTTTCATGGTCAGAATAACCATCCATAACCTGGAGACAAACAGGAACTTTACAGGCAGTCATTCATTATACGAATTGCTCACCTGACCCCGACATTTTAAAAATATAGTTCCAGATCTAGGCTGCTTAATGCCAAAAGTAGGGAGAGCCAATCATGCTACTAATGTGCTTGCTTAACTGAAACCATCCAGGATCATTTACAGCATTTACAAGGTAACATGCTCACAAATGGGATCCAGATGCACACTTGGGGTCTCAACACACAGAAACCTTTTATTTATGAGTGGAGGTGAGGGGTTACTTGCGCACCAGTGAAGTAGTCATCTCCATGCAGAACCCCAAAAGACAACGGGTCTGCACTATGACCCTGGGGAACGCGGCTGCCATTTATGGGGTCAAATCGTGTTTCAGGGTAGTATGAACTTGTCACAGTCACTTCTGTATATTATTTATAGAAAGTTTAACACATGTTGCCTACAGTTAACACGTTCACTTGTTGGGATTTCAGATGCTGTTTTGCTTAATGTCCTAAGGCTGTAAGGCTTATTGTACTGTTTATTTCTGGCATGCTATATTTATTAAGTTATAAATATCAATCGAAATGACCATGGATTTGATCAAAGAATGATTTTTGCTTGAAGGCACATCACAAATAAAGACATGTGAGATAGCACAGAAGGTGGTCATTAAAGTGCTGGGTATGATAGCGAGCAGTAAAAATGGTAGCAAAGTAGTATTATATAGAAGTATGAAACAGTATTTCAATCTGTTAAACAAAAACAAACCATCAATGATGCATTATTAAGAACAGAAGGTTATGCATGCAACCGTACAGGGGTGACTTTTATCTCTATAATCTTCAAGTCCTCATTAGAACTCCAAGAACTCCATATATTTTATGTTGAAATGCAAATTACCTCTTTCGTGTGATCAACAACATAAAAATGTTGCTATTTGACAGATGTTTCTTTGATTTGCTCACTTTTCTAAATGTTGCACAGCACTCACTGCACCATTTAGCTCAATAAAGTATTGCACCTAGTAGTCAAACATGGGAACAAGTGGTATGTACAGAGTTCCTCTGGGGAAGGAATCCCACTACCACATGCTCAGGGGAAGAACAGTGGACAGAGTAAATGGCAGGGTTGCCAGGTTAGGCCAGTTTAAAATACTCCAAGGCCACCAAGATCTAAGGCTCTAAAACAAAAAAAGCCCATAAAGCTTTACGGACATGGGTAAAGAATTCCAGCAAAAAATGTCAAAATGGTCCATACAGCAAACTAAAAATGGTGCATACAGCAAAAAATATTGGATTTTAGTTTTGTCCTGGGACAGCCAAGAGTCCCTGGTTTGAATCCTTGCATTTTTGTAGGGGACAACAACTCTAAAATATACCCAGTGGCCTCAGCATCCAATACTTGACAGGTGATCATTAAAATATTAAATTAAAATTACAATAGAAACATTTCTAACAAGTAGAAGTCAATGCTAATGGCATTAGAGGAGATGCATCTTCTGCCACCAAGTCTAGTCCTTCTTGTTACTAAGGGTGTATTCACACTAGGCGATCTGTACCGTGCCTGAGCACGTTTGACCACCAAAGTCCGGTTAGTTTGTCTATCGCTTCTGTTCAGTTCTGGTTCAGATTGCTTGGGCACGGTTTAGTTGGACTCAGACATGGTATGCATCTAGTGTTATCGTTATCCGTGGCCGAGCACAAAACTCGTAACATGATGTCAATGATGCGACTGTCAGCTGCCTCCGTAAAAATCTTATGATCCACGAGTCCCTTGTTTGCCCTGAGCAGGTAAACTGTCAACAGTTCTTCAGAAAAATCCTCCAGGTCCTGCACATTATTTGCTTTTCCAGCATATTCTGGGATATTGGTGGTTAAGGCTCTGGGTTACTGATCGGAAGATCGTGGGTTCAAGCCCCAGCACTGCCATGCTGCCACTGTTGGGCCCTTGAGCAAGGCTCTTAACTCTCTCTGCTCCAGGGGCGCTGTGTCATGGCTGACCTTGTGCTCTGACCCCAGTTTCCTCACATGCTGGGGTATGCGAAGAAAAAGAATTTATTTTTTATTTTTTATATAAATTCAGCTGTTATCTTGTCTTGTGGACTATATGTTAACATCTGTTATGTGAAATAGCTCATTCAGGACAGTACTAAATAATAGCAACATGGGATTTTTAGGATCTCTCTTATTTTGTTAAGAGTATAAAGATTTACTAGATTCTGCAAGGCGTATGCAAACTTTTGGGCACAACTGTATACCAACAATCAAAAAAAATAAATCAAAAGTCAAGTAAAAGCTAACCTAAAACAGTATGTTTTGTTTCTTCAAAACAAAAAGCCACATTGTAATGATGCAAGTGTGCTTGCAGGCCCGGAACAATGTGATTGCAGGTCAGGGGAGTAGTGGGGAGGGGGGACCATTGTGCTTGGGCACGGTACAAGGCAACTGGGCCTAGTGTAAGTACACCCTAATTTGTATGCCTTTAACCATCATTCAACCATCTCAGGCAGACAGACAAGCCAAAAACCTACTGCTGGAAACATTAAAATCATTGATAACTAATGAAGTGAGGCCAGTACTGGATTAATACGTTCCCTGTGTTAAGTGTGAGAAGATGAGCTGCAATATTTTGAACACGCTGAAGGTGAGCCATGTCTGTATGAATAAGCTATGACTAAGCTAGGTAAACAGGGCTTTACAGTAGCCCAACTTTAACAGTATGAACACACGAGTTATTTTTTTCAATGTCCTGAAATGGCAAGCTGCTTTTTACCCAACTGTTATTTGTTTAATGAATAAAAAGGACTGAGCAAGTTTTTCAACGTGCATAGAGGGGTCAAAGATAACACCTTCATTTCTAGAAAAAGGTTTAAGCAGCTAGACAGCAGCTAGACAGCAGCTAGACAGCAGCTAGACAGCAGCTAGACAGCAGCTAGACAGCAGCTAGACAGCAGCTAGACAGCAGCTAGACAGCAGCTAGACAGCAGCTAGACAGCAGCTAGACAGCAGCTAGAGATGTCCTCAGGACCCACAGAAAGGATATCTGTTTTTTCCCCCCCTCATTCAATTTATGAGACATCCAATCATTAATGGCTGCCAGGGCAATTTCTTTTGCAACCAGATAACACATAATGTTGTCTTGAGTGTTCATAACACATCCTGATAGTGCAAAATCCATAACAAACTCATAAACTGTGCTGACATTGATGATAAGAGGATCACCGAGGATGAGTATGACTCAACATTCTGATACTGCTTGTTGAGGACTGATCAAAGTTCACACTGTGCACTCCACGCTGAATGACATTTAATGGATCTCTTGACCTGTGTTGAGTGTGCCCATGGAGTCACTTCCTTTACATAAATGAACTAACCTGTCTTTAGAGAATGTCACTCCTTAATGGTGGTCTCCACAGCACACACAGTTGAACAGTGACTCACTGGACACATGGTTGGGTTGGGGACATTTTCCTCTGCAAAAGCAGATAGACTGATAGCTTTATTAATATGCTTTAAGTTTGAAAACAGTGTCGACATCAGTTCCCAACACAGATATGGTGTGTTAATAACACGTATAACACGTGCAATTCACAGACTCAAAGTACAAAGGGAAAGCAACTTTATATCCACATCATCTATGAGTTTAAATGGTTAGCACTGCTTAGCACCAAGTCCTGATCCAAGAATTTGCTTGGAGTTTGGAGATGTTATGCGCCCTTCAGAAAATGTATGTGCCCCTACCCACAAACTGTCAATTGTGCAGACAATGGATTAGGGTTAGCCTAGGGTTATGGGCAATCCTAACCCTTCCACATAGCCTTTAGAGTAGCCCCAGAAAGAAACGCCTCTAGGTAACTCTGCAAAAATGTGCTTGCATGCAATTATTGCATACATATAGCATGCAGTCTTAAAATTGTGCCTAACCCCTTGCGAACATGCCAGTATACTGAGGTCGCTGCAAAGGGCCAGACCTTAAGGTGTGTGGACTGCTGTGCCACAGTCAATGACCCATTTATATAGGGTGCATGCACTGAGGGCCCATTAACAACAGATGGAAACAATGGGCCTCATTTATCAATCTTTACTAAAAGATGTGTGTAAATTTTTTGTGTAAACCAAACTGAACAAAAATTTCTACATAAGTTCAGAGACACTGATTTTCTTTGTACTTGCATGTGTATGTTGATGAATGCCAATTATCTGTAAATGACAAAATGAGTGTAGGGCACAGCTGTTTTACATGTAGTAGATTGTAGCCAACAAAACTCCATAACAGTTTAACTGCACAGACAGCTGTGAGCACGAAACAGTAGATCAGGGTAAAGCCTAAAAAAAAAACAAAACAAAAAAACAAACAAAAAACAAGAGTGTTTTTTTTTGGACTCAAAATGTATGATCAAAGTAAAGCCTGAAAAACAGAAATGGAAATTATTTTTGAATGATTACCATGTCAATAAAAATATATTCATTAATATTATGTATTATTAAATACATATTAAGTGAGCTGAATCTAGCTAAAGTTCATGGCAGCTGAGGCATTTGTTTACATCTAGTGATCTAGCATGAGGATGGGTATCGCTCTGGATAAGGGTGTCTGCTAAACGCTGTAAATGTAATAAAAATAAGCCATTTAAACTCGACAGTATATTCCAGATATATTCCAATGATATGATTTTAAGTTGATCAAGTCGAGGTTTACATTAGTTAGTCTTCTTATGCATAAATGACACACACCCAGGAGCAGGAGACAAACATTTTTCTGAATTTATGGGATTTTCAGGAATACCAAATTTCTTGTGTAAATGTTCGTACTAATGATTTACAAAAATATCCGTTCATATCCAGCTTGATACGTGAGACCCGATGTCTGTTTGTTCAGAATGGGGCCAACAACAATACTCATTACATCATCTGTTGGATGCACTATAGTGCCATCCATAGTAGCAGTGGAAAACCATACAGCTGTAGATTTGTCCAGTTAGGAATTACAATGGACAGTGAATATTCTCTGTGTTTTCAACAGACCAACTTTCGCTATGCCGTAAGTGTTCCAAATTCCAAGGCAATTCCAATTCCAAGACGAGAAAGGGGAAAGAGTACAGTGGACATAAAAGGTCTACACACCCCTGTTAAAATGGCAAGTTTTTGTGAAGTAAAAATTTAAACTAAGACCATAACACAATTTTACCAGATGGTTTGGGGTGATTTAGTTGAGCTTGGATGTTTTTTGTAAGAAAGGGCTTCTGTCTAGCCACCCTACCCCATAACCCAGACATGTAAAGAATATGAGAGATTGTTGTCAGATGCACAGAGTAATCAGTACTTATCAGCTTTTCCTGCAGATCCTTTAATGTTGCCGTAAGATCTCTTGGCAGCCTCCCTGGTAAGTTTTTGCTTTTTCCTTTTGTAAATTTTGGAGGAACGTTCTGTTCTTGGTGATGTCACTGTGGTGCTCCATTTTTTCTATTTGTTGATGATGGCCTTCATGGTGTTCCATGATGCACCTAATGTTTTGGAAATTCTTTTATACTCCACTCCTGATCCATTCCTTTCAACACTGAGATACGGTACATGCTTTGTAAGCTCTTTGCAGACCCTGGTTTTATCAGATGAAACCAAGAAGATGTGAAGAAAATCCTGCAGAAACAGCTGGTTTTTATTTGGGGTTAATCAGAAATAATTCATTGATGACAGCTGTATGATAATTACTTTTGAACATGAGATTGAATGTAATTGGTTTATTCTGAACATAGCCACATCGCTAATTATAAAAGGGTGTGCACACTTAGGCAACCAGGTTATTGTAACTTTTCTATTTTTCCTTTTTTTCCCCCCTAAAATGTTTCTGATTGTATTTCACTTAATTTTTAGAGATTGTAATTTCATATTAGCACGTTCGCCTCACACCTCCAGGGTCGGGGGTTCGATTCCCACCGTGGCCCTGTGTGTGCGCGGAGTTTGCATGTTCTCCCTGTGCTGCGGGGGTTTCCTCCCTCAGTCCAAAGACATGCATGGTAGGCTGATTGGCATGTCCAAAGTGTCTGTAGTGTATGAATGGGTGTGTGAGTGTGTGTGAGTGTGCCCTGTGATGGATTGCCACCCTTTCCAGGGTGTACCCCGCCTTGTGCCCGATGCTCCCTGGTATAGGCTCCAGGTTTCCCCGTGACCCTGAAAAGGATAAAGCGATATAGAAGATGGATGGATGGATGGATGGATGGTAATTTCATATTTAGGGTGGATAAAGTTCTGACATCATTTATCTTAGTTAATTTTTTTTTCTATCACAAAAACTTGGCATTTTAATAGGGGTGTGTAGATATTTTTATATCCACTGTAGGGTAACGGTTAAAATGATAATCATGATTGTTGTTGCTCAAAATTTTAATTACGATTATTCTGTTAAGAATTTTTTATTATTATTATTTCACTTCAGCATATTTATTGCACTTTTCTTTCTTTCTTTCTTTTTTTTTACAGCCAAATCAATAAAACATGTTATAAACAGAACAGAAATAAAATAGGTCACATTTGCTCTTCATTTCAAACTCGCGGTCAATATAATGAATAGTCAGGCTCAGGTGTGGTTCTGCGGTTCTCCTTGTCCACAAGTCGGTTGTGGCAGCAAAATATTCAACGGTGCAAATTTCTCTCTCTATTTCCAGTCTACATTTTGCATACGACTTCAGCAAATAGTTGTGTGAGGGTATCTTATATATTTTGTCAAGTGTCAATATGAACTAATCAAATATTGGGCTTATAATTTAAATGTGTAGAATATTCTACGGCGTTTGATTTTATTCCTGAACTTTCAGGTCCAAGTGGACATTATTTATAGGCTGACTTGTTTTTCAGTTTCTAAGGTTTGGATTAAACCCATTTAATTCAAGTGTCCAGTTAAACAGGCTAATAACTAGGCCTATAAGAATTCATAATAAATACAAATTTGTACTAGTGGATTGTGATCCCACCCCAATTAATGGAAATGAGTTGTATTATTTTACACACAGCAGAAAATGTTGGAATAAAGAAGGAGTTTAACTTTTCTCACTCACCAGCCAGGGCTTCCTGTAATTATTCAACTCAATTCAATTCAATTCAATTTGATTTGTATAGTGCTTTTTTACAATGGACATTGTCTCAAAGCAGCTTTACAGTGTTATGTATCAGGAAACTCTGGACTCCAGTTCCCATCAGCCACTGCACTGCACTACATGTCACATGACCACGTGCACCTGATTCACGTTCTGTTAATGAGCACTCTTGTGTATATAGTATATATAATCATTGTCTGCACTGTTTCTCTGTCTTTCATTGTCTTAGACTTCTGTCTTCTATGTCACGGTGTTATGCCAAGTTGTCTTTGTTTTGTTTTGTTGTACGGTTGTAAAATAAACTGTTATTATATCTGCGCTTGCTTCTGCCTCAACCTCGGTACGTGACATACAGAAACATATAAACACAGGATACAGATTTTAAGTGTGTGAATTAATCCCTATTCAGCGAGCCGGTGGCGAGGAAAAACTCTCTAATATGATATGAGGAAGAAACCTTGAGAGGAACCAGACTCAGAAAGTAACCCGTCCTCATCTGGGTAACAACGGATAGTGTGAAAGTAAAAGAAAGTTCATTATGGTTTTTATATGAAGTCTTTGTTGAACTAGTCCACTGTTCACCAAATGAGACCTGAGTGCAAAATTGTATGTGGTAATTGCAGTTCCAAAGGCCATCGCAGAAACCGTAGTCCCAGCAACCACAGTGAGACTGTCCATGTGGAATTGAGGTCCAAAACTATTTCATGGTACTTCAAGCAGAACCATCCCAAGCAATCTCCAGGCTGTAGCCTCCAGTTGATGAGAGCTCCATCCAGAGGTAGGGCATCCATATACTTAAACACTGAGACTGTGTCTGAGTCCCGAACACTAATTGGAAGACTGTTCCTTAACTGTGGGGCTTTGTAAGAGAAAGCTCTTCCCCCTGCTGTAGCCTTCATTATTCAAGCTACCAACAAATAGCCTGCACTTTTTGATCTAAGTAGGCAGATTATAGAAGACCAAAAGTTTGCTTAGGTACTGGCATGAGACCGTTTAGTGCTTTATAGATTAGTAGTAGTATTTTATAATCAATGTGAGATTTCACTGGAAGCCAGTGCAGTGTTGTTGAGATTGGGCTGATGTGGTCATATTTTCTGGTTCTAGTTAGGACTCTTGCAGCTGCATTTGGACTAACTGGAGCTTGTTGATGCTCCTACTGGAACATCCAGACAGCAAGGCATTACAATAATCTAGCCTAGAGGTGATGAAAGTATGAACTAATATTTCTGCATCATGTAGTGACATTATATTTCTTATCTTAGCAATATTTCTGTGATGAAAGAAGGCTATCGTAGTAATATTATCTACATGAGTGTCAAATGAAAGACTGGGGCAATAACCACACAAAGGTCTTTTACTGCTGCACATGAAGAAACGGAAAGACCATCCAGAGTAACTATGTTGTGTCACTATGCTGTGTCAAAGCAGCGCATCTCTAATTGGATAGTGGAAGCAATCTCTATCTCTTATGAGACATGCGGTCTCACTATGCCTTTGGGCATAAGGGCTCATTCCACTAGGGGGGGTCGCCTCCTTGAAGGCTTTGTCCAACGGGGTATCCTTACAGGATGTGTGTGCTGCTGCAGGGTGGTCTACACCACACACATTCATTCGATATTACAGCCTGGATATTCATTCTATCCCGGGCTCGAGTGTCTTGCAGTGACGCTCGGGCTTGGGTCTTTTTGAACAAGTCGTACTCTCAGTACGACAGAGTGAGTATTCTCGTTCCCATAGTGTTATGCTAAACGCAAGGTGAAGTCCCCTTTGAAAGGGAACGTCTGGGTTACGCATGTAACCCTTTTCCCTGAGAAGGGAATGAGACATTGCATAGCTTTGTCATACCGGGTTAGGCCTGTGAATTGCGTCTTCGCTTCAGATAATAGAGGCTGACGGCACGGTTCACAGGTGCCATATATAAATCACGCGACACGCTTAATTGCCATGTCAACTGATCATGGCAGGCCTATAAATAGAGGTATGATTTTACACAAGCTTCAGATGCCGGTCGTGCGCGAGGGGCGCTCCCATAGTGTTATGCTAAACGCAATGTCTCGTTCCCTTCTCGGAACAGGGTTACATGCATAACCCAGACTTTTTTTTTTTTTTTTTGCGAAATCCGGTATGGGCTTTCTGTAGCTTTAGTAAACATGGAATCATCTCTTACCTTCCAGTATTTTTTTTTTTTAAGTAAGCAACATTTTGAGAACACATTTATTTATATAAATCTCTAACTAACTGAATGAATGTCTGTCAGTTCCTAATACTGTGGTGTGCTGTGTAGTTATAGTACAGTTCATATAGGTTTGTTATAAATATTAGTGTCCCCTTAAACTACCTCTGCATTTATCAAGACAAAAAATGTCCTGGAGTTGATAATCTATACATCATAATCTTTAATTATAAGGCTCTTTCTGCCTGTTTATCTTCATAACCAGTGTTGGGTAAATTACTAAAAAAAAGTAATCCATTAGATTACTAATTACTACTTTAAAATTGTAATATGATTACTTTATTGATTACTGCATGTAAAAGTAATCAGATTACTAATTACTTTACTTTCACGTTACTTTCAAAACACATCAAACCTACAAAAATACACTACAAAGTGAAACTCATAGTTCTTTAAGTAATGTTAGCACGTGTCAATGTATGACATGATCAGAAACTTGCCTCAGGTGGTGTTACTGTTTGTAGGACTAGCAGACTAGCAAAACTTTTCTAACTAGGCTAGTATGGTGTCGCTAGCCAAGTGGAGGCACAGCTAAGCTATCATTGTATGGGTTTAGCTGCTACAGTGCCTGCTAAAGTACATTATCTTTCCTTATGCTCTGCTCATATTATGTTCACGTAAATTGGAACTCATATAAACGTTTACACACCTTGTTTTCCTGCTCAGCATCAGGGGATGTTAGTATTTCAGTTTCCCCTTTACTGGTTAAAAAAAAAATCGGCATATATAAATTTTTCCTCACACTGACTGTGAGCTAGCGTTTGGCAGAATTGAGAGCTGTCAGCCAATACAAGGCTCGAAATTGTGACCATTTTGGTTGCATAGGCTCCCAGAATGTAATCTGCATGACTTCAAAATATATTTGGGACCAGGACTTGAATTTCGGTGCGGGATTGCACCTAATTTACATTTATGGCATTTAGCAAGCGCCCTTATCCAGAGCAACTTACATTTGTCATTTTTTTTTATACAACTGAGCAATTGAGGGTTAAGGACCTTGCTTAAGGGCCCAGCAGTTGCAGGTTGGTGCTGGGACTCAAAGTCACAACCTCCCGATCAAGAGTCCACTGTCTTAACCACTGAGCTACCACTGCAGAGCTTGGCTTTATAATGCAGGAAATTCCCGCACAAATGTACTGTATTTGCTTCATCTCGGATCAAATTATTAAATTAATCCACAGATGCAAACAAATAAAATCAATGTGTCAAGCAGTCTGTCTTTCTTTTAGAATTTAATTCCACAATCACCGCCCTTCTGTCTCCGGCTCTGTATCATGATCCTGATGAGGGCAGCATCGGCCCGCTTCATATTCTCAATGCCGTGGTCTGCGCTCTACCATTTAAAGTCGGAATTCATAATCAGCTGTTTGTTAAGAAAGTCTCAGCTTCCAAATGATGTATTTTTTTTAATCATGAAATTCAACCATTAAATGTAGCTTTGATGTTTTTATGGTGCGTGAGTGTGGTAGAGCGCATGCTGCAGAGTAAATGGATTATCTCCTTGTCTTAAATACACATTTTATTGAAAAATAAATATGAATGAACATCAGACGGTATGTTAAAAAAATAGAGTACTGCAGGCTGAAATTCATCATCTCTCATGTAATGACCCAATTCATGTTTTAACAGCAGGAAGAAAAAAGTCACAAGAAATGTGAAAAAAAAAAAAATGACTGAAATTGAACTCCTAAAAGACACAAATGTAAGACATTCATATATAGTTTAAACAGAGTTCTTAATATCAGTTTGGAGGAGAGCATGGCAAATACTGTATAAAGTTTTGACAAAAGCAAAGAAAATATACAGGTCATACATAAACATCCCATCGACATTAATAAATGAAAATGATTAATTGTAGTGCTCCTTACTTTTTCGGTGGGTGCCTCTAAATTTTTAAAGTTGGGAGCACCAGTGCTACCAAGTAACCCTGCAATAAGACATGAGTGTTTCCATGTATTTTTCTGTAAACCCTGTCTGAGTGGATTCGCCTCTGTTCACTGAAGATATAAAATTACAGGTGGTGTTCTTTACTGACATTCAGTTACGCAGTGACAAACTGCTCCAAGTGGAGAATTATTCAGGGCTAAACAAAAAAAAATCTTTGGGGCTAAACGTGATTTATTTTTAAAACACATTTTACTTAATATTGTTTTCTTAACAATAAATTTTGTAACGCAAATAATGCAATTTTATTGACATCAGAAACTGTAATCAAATTACATACATTTAAAATGTAATGTGTTACATTACTGTGTTATCAGAAAAAGTAAGTAGATTACAGTAACCAGTTACTTTGTAATGCGTTATACTTAACTCTGTTCATAATCCTACTGTAAAATCCTACTTTTGTCTAAAGAGACAACATGTCTAGTGTAAGCAGTTCCTGTTAATATCGTTGTTGTTTTACTATAAATAGTCTTAGGCTCTTGTGCCACCTACTGGTCTACTATAAAATTAAGAAAGTCCATGTTTCATGCATTTCTAACACCCAGAAAAGTATACTGACTTTGGATATTCATTCAACCAACAGATATAGTTTTCTCAAAATGAGGTACACTACCAGTCAAAGGTTTATTTTGACCATTGTGATAATTATCATGTAATTAAATATGTTGTGATAAAAAAAAAATCCAAAATAAATAAAAAATAATTTTGTATTTTAGCATCTTCAAAGACACCATATTTGCATAGAATTTCCAGAAATGTATTTGTGGCATTTTCTCAACCAATTTCTTGAAGAATCCCCCTGAGATGCTTTTTAAACAGTATTAAAGGAGTTCCCACCTATGCTGGACTCTTATTGGCTGCTTTTTGGAATATTTCACTCCAAGTCATCCATTTAAAAAAAACAACAAAAAAAAAACTTGTTAATAAAATGTTAGTTTTCTAATGAAAGAAATTAATATGTTGGCACAATTATATTTTTGAATATATGTCATATATACAAAAATATAATTGTTATTGTAAGCTAGTAACATTCACATATACACCTCTTTCAAATACAAATACAGTTTAATAAGTTTTAATGCAATATATTACAGAAGTATTGTATACAGTAGGCCTAATGAATTAAGTGAAAAACAAACAAACAAATAAACCCAACTTGTGACTACATTTTGTGTTTGTTATTGTGACAAACTAACAGATTTATTGGTTTTATTTATTTGTATGCCTGTTTGTGCAATTCTCCAGCTAGTTCATTACATCCAAACTCCCTTATACGTTCTCATTACATATCAAACTAAAACAAATTAAAAATTAAAACAGAAAATCATATACCTACTGTATATTTTGTTCAAAAATGATATTTTCTGTAATTATGGTCAACCACATATAATATTTTAGACCTGAAACTTATAATTTTTTTCAGGTATAATATTTTATCCTTCTTTTACTCATGTAATCATACACATTGACAATCCATTTCCTTTAAACATATAAGATATGTTTACAAAAGTGTAAAATTCATTTATGTCATATCACAGCAAACCATCCTGCACTGTGGCCTACAAACATGGCCACCATGGGCCGCAATTCCCAGAACACTCACTTTCATTCTAATCATGCACACCTGCATCCAATCTCACACACAATCACACCACACGTAAAAGAGACTGCTTTTTAAAAACAATAAAAGAGACACTAGTCTTTACAAAATATTACATGTGTCTTCTGTATACCAAGTCATTGTTCATTGTGTTTTCTGTCCTAGTTTTGATCTTTTCTAGCCCTCATTTATGCCCGTTTGCTGATCGCCTGACCTATTGTCTATTTATGACCACGTCTGTGTTTCACGATTTGGATTTGTCTGTCTCTCATATAAAAAAGCTCTTATCTGCGTTTGCAGCCGTCCTCAACTCAATTATGTGACAGAATACTTCGCCTGCAACATGGAAGCAGCAGGAGAGCAAGGAGAATATCACGCCAGAATACATGGGGATGTCTGGCCCCCCCTTCATGTCAGTCCAGTTTCCCCAGTGGACTGGCAGACATCCCGGATACGAATTACGGAACCCGAAGCAGTTAATGTTCCACTGCCAAATGTACTTTTCAAGCCTAGCGAACCCCAAGCCGGACAAAGGGCAGTGGCTTGGGTTCATTGTGTCCTGGCTTTGTGGCCCAGCCTACCAATGGGCACAGCATCTGGTCAGTACAGGTTCCAGTGCCCTCACCCAAGTAACTCAGTTTGCGGAGCTATTTTTAAAGCAGTTTGGGAATCCAGGGCAGAACTGCAACCTGGATGAACTCGAGAGGAGTCAGCACAGTGGGCCAGCATGATCTGCCGTTCCACACTTACTATGAGTGGATCGACAGGGCAGGGTCCACAGCTCAGCTTCAGCCTCCGGCCGACAGGGCAGTGGTGGGGGTGATGCAGAACTGCAAGAAAGCTGCTGTAAAGAAGCCTAGCTACAATGTCCCACCTGTAGTAAACTTGGGATACCTGGATCAAATTTCTGCTCTCAGCAATGTTTCAAGGGCAGCTGGTGCACCCACAAACAGCTCCACAAGAAAGCAAGAGCAGAGCTCTTGCCTGACACCCACGAGGTGGTCTCACCTGTCACACTCCAGCCGGAGGTCAGTGTGGCAACCTCGGCCCCAGAGCTCCAGCTCGAGACCCACAAGGTGATCTCACATACCAAGCTCCAGCTGGAAGTCAATGTGGCGACCTCCTCCCCAGAGCTACAACCTGAGACCCAGGAGGTGGTCTCACCTGCCGAGCTCCAGCTGGAGGTCAACGTGGCAACCTCCTCTCCAGAGCTCCAAGCTGACACCAGTGAGGTGGTCTCACCTGCTGAGCTCCAGTCCGAGGTCAACGTGGCGACCTCCTCCCCAGAGTTCCAGCAAGAGACCTATGAGGTGATCTCACCGGCTGAACATGCGTCTGAGGTCAGTGTGGTGAACTCAGCTCCAGAACCCCAGTTGGAGGTCAACACGGCGACCTCCTCCTCAGAGCTCCAGCATGACCCATGAAGTCGTCTCATCTCCAGAGCTCCAGCATAAAGTCAAGTTCCTGTCCGAGGTCGAAGAGACGGCCTCGCAAGGCATGTTCCTGTCCGAGGTCGAAGAGACGGCCTCCCAAGCCACGTTCCTGACCGAGCTCGAAGAGACGGCCTCCCAAGTCAAGTTCCTGTCCGAGGTCGAAGAGACGGACTCTCAAGGCATGTTCCTGTACGAGGTCGAAGAGACGGCCTCCCAAGTCAAGTTCCTGTCCGAGGTTGAAGAGACGGCCTCTCAAGGCACATTCCTGTCCGAGGTCAAAGAGACAGCCTCTCAAGCCACGTTTCTTTCAAGACCTTGCCTAATGACCCCGGCGAACCAGTCCCAGCCTCATGTCTGCTCCTCGGCTCCTCAAGGAACCTGCTACTTGTCGGACAATGCCTGCATTGGAACTTGAGGGGCTGTGAAGACATTTTGCCCAGAGGGCCAGTACTGCTGGGGGATGGAGTGTATTTTGGCACTTTGGGAGAAGCACCCTGGGGGGGGGGGGGGGGGGGGGGTTCGGTCATATTACAGCAAACCAGTGACTACATTTCCCATCCTGCACTGTGGCCTGCATACATGGCCGCCATGAACCACAATTCCCAGAACTCTCACATTCATTCTAATCACACACACCTGCATCCAATCTCACACATAATCACACCACACATAAAAGAGACTGTTTGAACACCAGTCTCTGCAAAATATTACGTGTGTCTTCCATATACCAAGCTGTTGTTCATTGTGTTTTGTGTCCTAGTTTTGATCTTGTTCTAGCCCTCGTTTTCAATTCTTGTTTTGCCTCATTTATGCCCGTTTGCTGATCGCCTGACTTATTGCCTGTTATTGACCACGTCTATGTTTCACGATTTGGATTTGTTTGCCTGTCTCTCATATAATAAAGCTCTTATCTGCATTTGCATCCATCCTCAACTCCATTATGTGACAATTTGACATGCAATTTTAAGGAATACAAACATCTAAAGAATCTGAATGTTTTTAGATAATTATGTATAAAAGGGTAATGTCAATTTTAGCTTTATCATTCAAGAGATCCTTGCTTTTTTGTTTTTTCCCCCTAAACCTTAAACTATATAAGTAGAACCTCCATATTACCTGATATGGTAGCCCGTAAGTGATCCTCCATTAAGAACCAGGATCACATCTCCCTCCTTGATGAGGCCACTCTCTTCTGCTGCTTAGCCTGGAAACAGCATTACAGTTCCACAGTCCAGGCATGTGTTCAACTCTGAGAGCAAGTGAAGCCAATGCCATTTTCACCTTTAGTTAAGTTCATCATAGTATTGCTTATAGGTTAGGATATCAAAAGGGTCAATTGTGTAAATTTTGCTAACAAAGCTTTTGGTAACATCTGGCTGATATTACATATTACAAATGCTTGTGACCGTCTGAATACAAGAATTCTTACTAAATCAAAACAAACAAACAGACAAAACAGTCAAAACTAGCTATCTTTACTTTTAGAAGCAAAACTGTCATCATGGGGTCTAACAGTGATGGGCGTTGTCATGGTAATGGAAGGATTGTGTTGGTAGTGCCACTGCTTTCTGGACAGTGAGCATATCCTAAGTATTGGGATTCAGAACACTGCATGACATCATGGGAGTGCCGTACCTCTCAAGTATCAGATTCGCCACCTGAAATTTTTTTTTTTTCAGCAACCACAAATCCCTTTGTCCAATGTGAAAATAACAGTTTGGTACTAACACACAGATTATCAACGATAAAATAGATAAAATGATACAAACATTATTGGGGACTACAAGCCTGCATGTAGTTGCAGAAAATTTATGGAATTAGTGTTTTAAGAAATTTGGTAATACGTTATGATATAAAAATGGGTTTGGAAGACTCTGGTGGGCTTCTGGTGTACTACTGCAGACGACACAAAAATATGTTATTGTGTCTATCAAACAAAATGCACACATGCTACATCACTCTTTACAAAAATTAACACTGTTCATTCCATCACAATCTTCAAGAAATGCATGAAGCTCCTGCAACTCATCCAAGAGCATTTAAATACTGATACAAAAACACCTTTTTAGGTACTGTGATGGCAGGCCTGCAGCCCATGCCCACAATGCACATCAAACTCCTCGCACAGCTGCCGGCGGGGTGCTGAACGGACAGTGCCATTTCACCACACCGGTTGTTTTGGACAGCAAAAGCGCACATGGTTGTAAGGCGGGGTGCCAGAAACACACATGGCAGGGTGATTTCGTTCTACCAGCATGCACCTAGAGACTTGTCTCTCTCTCTCTCTCTCTCTGTGTTTTTAGATGCAGACGATGACAACAAAGCCGGAGAAGAGGAAGAGGAGAAACTCCCCGGCTGCACTGCAGCCTCCTGGGTTCCGCCTGCAGGCCACTCAAGCCTGTCCGCAGCACCTCACACTGGGAAGACAGTGACCTTCATCCACACACCCAGCACCTCTTCACTTCCTCACCTGCACCAGCATATAAATAAAAATCTCAACTTTTTGCACCACCTCTGTCTCCTGAGTGCCTGTGTTCTGCCAGTCACGGCCCTGAGCGGCTACACTGGTGGAGAATGAGGGTATAAAGAACACAGGCCCAACCCCTCCCAGATGACATGGACCCTATCCTGCAACATCTGCTGGAGACCTCCAACAACGGGTGGTGACCCAGGAGCTGGCCCAAAGCCTGTGCGCTGGAACCCAGGAGCTGTTGGAGCTGAAGAAGAAGCACTGCTCCGCTGCCTCCATCCCTCTCCCAGACCTCTTCCAGGAGGCTCCAGGCATCTTAACCAAACTCACCAGCAAAGATGATGTTGAAGCCTTCCTCCTGACTTTCGGTCAGGTCTCCCGACATGAACAATGTGAAGAAGAGCGTTGGGCTGACATCCTTGCCCCTTTCCTGTCAGGGGAAGCACAGCATGCCTACTAAGCCCTCCCACATGACCAGCCTGCCTTCTATCCTGCTCTGAAGGCCAAGATCTTGAGCCACTGTGGCTTATCCCCCATCAATGCGGTGACTGAGTTCCACAGCTGGTCCTACCAGCCAGGGGAAAACCCACAGACCAAGATTGACTCCCTGCTTTGGATCACCAGAAGGTGGCTCCAACCTGAACAGCACACCGCTGCTGAAGTAGTGTAGAAAGTCATCAGGGACTGCTCTCTACGAGCTCTGCCACCTGAAGAACGGAAAGCGGTGGGGATGAAAGCTACCAGGTCCCAAAGGAGATGGTGGAGGCCATCCAATGTGCCCTAGGCACACTGAGCATCGGCAGAGGTGAGAGAAGAGACCATCCGCTGGGGTTCTGCTAAGGTCCAGCACCCCGGTGGCCAGAGCCAAGCCTACATTGGGAGATAAGACCACAGGAAAGCCAACCTGCCTATGGGACATCTAAGGATGAACCCATGCCCACCAAGCCAGATACAGCCTCCCCATAGCGTGTCGTAAAACCCTGGCTGGCTGGCTGTGTGCTCCATTCTGCTTCTCCCCCAGATCCCCCAACCACAGCCGTAAGGGTGAACGGCCGGCCCATCACCGCCCTCCTAGATCCAGGGAGCACTGTCACCCTGGCCAAACCAACAGCCCTAGGCCCATTGCCCGAACCTATGGATGTCCTCCCGGTATCTTGCATTCACAGAAACATCTGGGAGGTCCCTGCCATAGAAGTCCTGGTCTTCTCACTGATTGGCAACTGGCCGCTCCTCGTTGGCCTCATTCTGGAGCTCCCATTGTCATTACTGCTAGGTTTCCCCAAGCCGTCAGCCATGAGAAGCCACCACTGCTAATGGCAGAAGAAGAGGCCAGCCACCAGAAACCATGTCTAGCTGCCCTGCATGGCCCAGGAATATGCGGACGCCTTGGGATGTGCCTCCTCAGGTGAGATACCCATACCCTCGAACCCTGTCTCCTCTGTGTTTCAACAGGTTGCTTGGGAGGGGAACCTATGGCATGAACAGAAGGAGGATGACTGAGGCAGTGGTGGGGCGTCTGTCAGCAGTACCCCCAGCGCCAGTGTGCCTCAGAAGCACCCCTCCCCCACCTCTCATCCCCATCCCCATTTTTGGCATCCCCATTATTATTATTATTATTAAGGGTGGGCATGGATCTGGTAGGGTGACTTACGATGTCTGCCTGGGGTCACAAATACATCCTGGTGACCTTCAACTATGCGACCAAGTACCCCAAAGCATTTCCAAAGAGAAACTCCCCGGCTGCACTGCACCTCTCGCCGGCACCCTCAGCCTCTGCCAAGCCTACTGGGTCCGCCTGTCTGCCGCACCCCACACTGGGAAGACGCCGACCTTCATCCACACACCCAGCAACTCTTCACTTCCTCACCTACACCAGCATAAATAAAAATCTCACCGTTTTGCACCACCTCTGCCTCCTGAGTGTCTGTGTTCTGCCTCTCCCAGCCCTGAGAGGCTACAGTACATAAAACTGGAATATGTTGTAGTGAGGGATGTCACTAGAGATTTATGAATTTTTAAAGCCACCAAAACATCTTTCTAGTCATGTATATTTTAGAGTAACTATGGGTGTAAAATCTATAGATTAATGTCATTCTTGTTCAAGGTATACCTGTCTCATGATTTGTGCTAGAGACTGATCTAATATGACTTATTTAAATTATATTAAAATAAAGACATTAAAGTCCATTTTGTCCCCATCCATCCAACACCAACAAAAGGCAAAAATGGCTGTACTATGTACCCAAAATAGTTTTTGGATTTTATTTAGAGAGAGAGTTAGTGAGTGAGTGAGACAGCAATCAACATTACGTTACTGCACATTGTGTTTGTTAATTACATTAACTATGTTTAAATGGACAGTTATAATCAAGCTACTGTGTATTCGAGCTACAGTCTTATCTGTCTGTCTGTGTATACATGGCATGACGCGTAATCGAATGATTGATATGATTTGGTGCAATCCCTTGTGTTGCACGTTACCTCTTGTAATGATTTGGGAGTATTTCCCTTTAAGACCAGGCGCGCGACTGCCTCTCGCTGCCTGTATGTGAGTCTTCAGCAAGTGTGTGAGTAAGCAGCCGAACTGTAACCGTGATAATGGTTAGCATAATTAATAAAACCAACGTAAAATATTTAAACAGTAAAATGTGTCGTGTGGATCACTCCCCCAGGTCCTAATGCCCACCTGGTTTAAGATGCGATGGAATTGAACCATTGATGGAAAAAAAAAAGAAATGAAAAAGAAAATATATTGGCTGATTATTTTGATTTGCTTGCGGGTTAATGAAAATAGGCCTAGCGACATCCCTGGTTGTAGTTAAAATATTGGTTTGTTAGAGAAAGTAGTGTCTATTATTAGGTATCATGATTACATTTGTAGTTTGAACTGCTATATGACTAATGCTTTTAGCACATCTGTGTACCAGAATTAAACAAGGTCCCTCTGTTCAATCTACTAATTACATGATTCAGCTAATCAGCTAATTACAGCCTTTGCAAGTCCCCTGCACATCCCAGAGATCTCACAGAGGTATTTACTCAGATCATAGCTATCTGCCTCTCTCCTCAGATTCCACAAAAAAGAACGTATCTTTTTTTTGCCAGTGCTTTTCTTCCATAAAATTAGATTTATAAAACCCTAGTTTGACATTCAGACATCATAAACTATTGGAATACACACAAGGTGACTGCTTACAGTAGTAAAGATGCTTATAGTAGTGAGAAAGTCATAGAGCACAGAATTCAACTCACCTTCTTGGTTTTGGCCAGGAGCTCACCAGCATGATGTTCTCTGTAACCTTGCAGTCTGGTTCCATTCACCTCTAAGACACTATCTCCCATTAGACACACAAAGATGTGCTAAGAGTCACTCGATAACCGACTCAGTTATGGCAGCCACAAGGGGCAAACAGTCTGATTCTGATTTATATAAACAGGCATTGGTCTCAAGAACAACCAATAAGGACCTACATTTTATAATTGAATCACTTTAATAATAGAATGTAATAATTACATCAACATAATCATTAGAAACAGTTCCAAGAACAGTGACCCTACAACACACACATGGACAAATATGTCAAAACCTACCAGATTGTATGCGGCAATCTTGGTCTGCTGCTTCCCCAGGCAACAGGCTCTCTGAAATTCCTTCAGATTGGAGACCTGTGTTCAGCCCTCTTGTCAATATTCATCAACCATGTTCAGCACTCAAAATAATTCTGTACTGTGATAATTTGTCATCTACAGTAAATAAAATGTAGCACTGTCAGGTTTCATCTAATTTGTAAAATGTTACCTTATCAATTTTTATTTGGATCACTATCTTCTGCAATCCTGTACAATAGCCTCCACTAATATTGGCACCCTTGGTAAATATGAGCAAAGGAGGCTGTGAAAAACTGTCTAAATTGTTTAACCTTTTGACTTATTTGATATTCCTATTGATATTTTACATTTTGTAATACACCTGGGTGACTAGGAACAGGAAATTGTTGAACCATGACTTCCTGGTTCACAGGGGTATGAATATGAGGTAACAGATAGGCCAAATTCCCTTAGTCATTCATGATAATGGGTAAGACCAAGGAATATAGCTGTGATGTGCAGCAGAAGGTTGTAAGAAACTAGCACAAGCATTGAAATATCCATTTCCAACATCAGGGCAATAATTAAGAAGTTCCAGTCAACTGGAAATGTTATGAATCAACCTGGAATTGGACGCATGTCTATATTGTCTCAATACACTGTGAAGAGGATGGTGTGAGTGGCCAAAAAATCTCCAAGGATCACAGCTTGGAGAATTGCAGAAGTCTTGGGGTCAGAAAGTCTCCAAAACTACAATCCGAAGTCACCTACATCACCAGGAGTTGTTTGGAAGGGTTTCAAGAAAAAAGCCTCTACTCTCATCCAAAAACAAACTCAAGCATCTTCAGTTTGCCAGACGCTACTGGAACTTCAAATGGGATCGGGTTCTATGGTCAGCTTTTTGGCAATAAACACCAGAGGTGATTTTGGCGAGCACAGAGAGGTATCCATATGGAAAAGTACCTCATGCCTAGGGTTAAATATTGTAGTGGCTCTTTAATGTTTTGGGTCAGTTTTTCTGACAGAGGTCCTGGACATTTCGTTAGGATACATGCCATCATGGACAAATATCAACAGATATAAAAATGAAAACCTGACTGCCTCTGCCAGAAAGCTTAAAATGGGCTATGGTCGGATCGTCCAGCAGGACAATAATACAAAACATACATCAAAATCAATACAAAAATGGTTTACTAACCACAAAATCAAGGTCTTGCCATGGCCGTCCCAGTCCCCTGACTTGAAACGCATAGAAAACATGTGGAGTGAACTGAAGAGAAGAGTCCAGACCTCAAAATTTGAAGTATTTGGAGAGATTCTGTATGGAGGAATGGTCTCAGATACCTTGCCATATATTCTCCAACCTCATCAGGCATTATAGGAAAAGACTTAGAGCTGTTATCTTGGCAAAAGGAGGTAGCACAAAGTATGAACTAAAAGGGTGCCAATAACTGTTGCACATCTATATTTAATAAATATATATATTTTTTGAAAAACCTGTGTTTTGTTTGCAATTGTTTGATATCCATGACAGCAGAGCATTTTTGTGAATTTTTTGTATAAAAGATCAAAAGGTTAAACAATAAAGACAAATTTTCACAGCCATCTTTGCTCATATTTACCAAGGGTGCCAATTTCAGTGGAGGGCACAGTATCTGTATGCACAGTTAGAGTTATGTCTGTCTTCCTGGCAGTAAGTCAGAATTGTTTAAGGTGGGTGTCATGAGTGTGTCTTCATGGTCACAATATCAAGGCACAGCCAAGGTCGAAGAGGTGTCCAGAATGAGGGTTAGAAGTAACATCCTTGTTATTTGCAAATGATGATGATCTCTTGGCACCACCTGAAGTGTATTTCCAACACTTGCTTGAATGTTATCGATGAGTGTGAAAAAGCTGTGATGAAAAGCAGAACCCCATTTTGAGAATAGGGTCTTTACTGGAAATGAGTTGGATGCTCCTTTCAAATAGACCTTGCCCCTGGTGGATGACTAAGGATACTTGGATCTTATTTATAGATGATGTTTGGCACTCTCTGTTTAGCAGTCTATGGCCCTAGCCTCACCTTGAATTTACTCTCTGTGATTGGGTGAGGAGCTTGGCAATGTGGGAGAGCCTTGGGGTAGAGCCACTGCTCCTCCGACTTGAGAGGAGCCAGTTGAGGTGGGTCAAACACCTTAGAAGTATGCCCCTTGGCTGGTTACTAGCATGTCCCACTAGATGGAGACCCCGAGTCTGCCCCAGGTTCCACTGGACAGATGATTTTTACAGTTGACTTGGGAATGTCAAGGGATCCTCCAGTAGGAGCCAAAATCTGTGACCGGGGGTAGAGATGTCTGAGCTGACCTTCTCAGATGGTAGCCAAATGATCTCTCCGAATTAGATCAGTCTGTAAAACATATGATGGTGAACTTACAGCAATGCTAACGCCCACACTGCCAGATACTTTTTTCAACTGCACTGTGAACTCCACTGGTCTCAGACTAATCGTAGATTATTAACATATAAAACTTTGACATATATGAAACAATATAGGTATGCAATTGTTTCTTGAATTTGCTTGCTGTTGTTTGTGACATACCTGGACATTGAGGACGTGCACTTCAGGCACATGGAGCCTACGCCCAGTTTTTGGCGTCATCATCACTGTCACCAACTCGTCAAGACCATCTTCTGCTTGACTGTCTACAAAAAAGAGATACATAAACACATCATGCTGGTCTGAGGGTTGTAGTATCTTTCAGCAAAGCACTTCCTGTTAATTGAAATTTTGAATATTGGTAGAAGTATTTTATACCTATTTCTCAAAACAACTAGATGTGTCTTATTCTACGTAACTGTAAAATGTTAAAGATACAGTGGCGCTTGAAAGTTTGTGAACCTTTAGAATTTTCAGTATATCTGCATAAATATGACCTAAAATGTGACAAAAATATTATACTTGTTCATTTATTTATTGAGGAAAATTATCCTATATTACACAGCTGTACATGGCAAAATAATGTGAACCTTTGCTTTCAGTATCTGGTGTGACCCCCCTGTGTAGCAATAACTGCAACAAAACATTTATGGTAACTGTTGATCAGTCCTGCACATCAGCTTGGAGGAATTTTAGCTCATTCCTCAGAACAGCTTCAACTCTGGGATGTTGGTGGGTTTCCTCACATGAACTGCTTGCTTCAGGTTCTTCCACAACATTTCTATTGGATTAAGGTCAAGACTTTGCCATTCCAAAACATTAAGTTTATTCTTCTTTAAACATTCTTTGGTAGAATGACTTGTGCACTTAGGGTCGTTGTCTTGCTGCATGACCCACTTTCTCTTGAAATTCAGATCACAGACAGATGTCCTGACATTTTCCTTTAGAATTTGCTGGTATAATTCATAATTCATTGTTCCAGCAATGATGGCAAGCCATTCTGGCTTAGATGCAGCAAAACAGGCCCAAACCATGATACTACCACCATCATATTTCACAGATGGGATAAGGATCTTATGCTGGAATACAGTGGTTTTTCTTTCTCCAAACATAATGCTTCTCATTTAAACCAAAAAGTTCTACTTTGGTCATCCTGCCACAAAACATTTTTTCAAATAGCCTTCTGGCTTGTTCACATGATCTTTAGCAAACTGCAAAAGGGCAGCAATGTTCTTTTTGGAAAGTAAAAATTATTTTATAGAACATACAAGCAAGTGGGTTTCCTTGATTACATTTTACAATGATTTCACAGCAACGCTCACTTACAGTGTATGTTTGTGACTATGTCTGTTTGTGTTTCCTCTGTTTCCTGCTTACCGGTGTCTGCTCCAGAGTTATCTACTTTTGACATGCTTATCTGAATCTTCACATAAACCAAAAGCGGACGTCTTATGTTTTGGAGTACTTGGCCTTATAACCCACTGCACTTTGGATGTTCTCACCAGCCAAACGTGAGCCCTCCCAGCTTCAGTCCCCCCCAATGCTGGTGCAGCTACCTTGCTTAGTGGCCATGATGCCAGGATCAATTTTGGTGAGGTACAACTGCCTTGCTGTACTAGACACTGGTTTAATGCCGAGAGTCGACTCGTTGCTTCTGGCTAACGCAGTATTTAAACTGGCTGGTCATCTCTGTCAGAAATTTGATGGGTTGCCATAAAGGAATTGAATTTCTAGCCTTGAAATTTTTTAATATTGTCCCTACACTTATGATTTTGATTTACTGACCACCTAAGCCTGTACAAAAGTTTCTGTCTGAGGTTAATGAACTGCTCACTTTTGCATCCTCTGCTTGCTCTTCTGCTTGTGGGAGACATTAATTTAGATTCGCCTTCTTGTACTTTGACCTCTGAATTTTTGTCGGTCCTTGATTGTTTTGAATTTAGGCAACATGTAGACTTCCCTACTCACACAAAGGGTCACATTTTAGATTCTGTTTTCACTACTTTCTTAGACATCTCTCACCTCTGTGGCACTCTTTTAGGTATCTTTGATCACAAGCTTATTGAGTTCAGCCTTCTAACCCCTACATGCAAACATAACGAAATGACTGTTATATGTTATCGCAAATGGAACTCCATTAACCCACTCTATTTTTCTAATGCACTTGACATATCCTCTCTTCTTAAGTCTTCTTGCTCATGTAACGACCCAAAATAAGCCCCCCCCCCCCAGAGCCACTTAGAGCCATGAAAGTTGTGGGACTGCTTCACAAGAAAACTGGCCTCACTGTTCATTCCCTAGCATACACTGAACACATGAAACAGTACAGAGATGCTCTCAACATCACTAAATCAGCCTACCTGTCTTCTGTCATTAATGCAGGCAGTAGTAAACCAAACTGCCTCTTCAAAATTGTAAATAAAATACTTCGGCCACCCTCCTATACTCTTACTGGCTTGGTTACACTTTGCAATGATTTTCTTAACTTCTTCCAGAATAGAATTGATAACATTTATGAACTTTCCCCTCACCCCTCAACTGAGAGTCAACTTACCTGCTGCTCCCTCCCTCATCTTAGTCCTTTTCATTGTTTCACCCCAATTGATCCTTCAGACATAAGAGATCTTTTCGCTAAATCCAGCACCTCTACTTGCTCTCTTGACCCCTCAAAAACTCCTCTTTGGACCCAGAAGTCCTTAGCAACTTCAGACCCATTTCCAACCTTCCATTTTTATCTAAGCTCCTGGAGAAAGTTTTGCATCACAACTTCAGACTCATCTATCCAGTAATAGTCTATATGAACCTTTCCAATCTGGCTTCTACTCTCAACACAATACAGAAACTGCCCTCCTTAGGGTAGTTAATGATCTACTTCATTCAGCTGACTCTAGTTCCATTAACATTCTTGTACTTCTGGACCTTGCCGCCACTTTTGATACTGTTGATCACACCATACTACTTTCCCGTCTTCAGTCTCAAGTAGGCATTTATGATACAGCTTTGGCCTGGTTAACATTATATCTCACAAATAGACAACATTTCATCTCTATTGGCAAATTCAAATCTCAGACTATTACTGTCTCTTAGGGAGTTCCCCAAGGTTCCATTCTAGGTCCACTCTTATTTATTATCTATATGCTTCCACTCACCTCCATTCTTTGTCTCCACCGCCTACAATTTCATTTTTATGCAGACGTCACCCAGATCTATCTCAGCTCCAAACCCTCTATTCCACTTCCTCCCTCTTCCATAATAAACTGCCTTGGTGATATTAAACACTGGATGTCAGGTAAGTTTCTAAAACTAAACAGTACAAAGGCTACTCTCAGTAAGGTTAATGACCTCTGTCTGACCACTGACGGCACTGACTTACAGTTGCAAACAAAATTATTTGGTTTATTTAGGTTTATTGTCAAAATGTACAGACTTTCAGCTGTTTGCAATGAACAAAGCAAACAAAAGCAATTGAAGTAGTTCAACACAGCGAGTGCTTCAAGTGGTTTCCCCAAATTCAACTGAAAATGCAACTTTTACGTTTCGTTTGATTTGTTCATTGTAAACAGCTGAAAGTTGATGCATTTTGACAATAAACCTGATTTGCAATGGGGGTTGAATAATTTTGATTGCAGCTGTATTTCCATCTGACACTGTTCGCAACCTTGGCATTATTATGGACTCATCACTGAACTTCAGTTCTCATATTTCATCTGTAACCAAAACTGCGTTCTTTCACCTCCATAATATTGCTCGCCTCCGTTCTTCCATTAGCTCTTGTACTGCTGAAACCCTGGTACATCCTTTCATTACCTCATGTTTAGATTACTGCAATTCTTTGTTCATTGGTCTTTCATAAATTTCCTTAAATAAGAAACTCAATAAGCTACAATATGTGCAAAAAAGCCTGGTTACTGACTCACACTAACAAATCTGCTCACATAACCCCAGTTCTGTAGCATTTGCACCGGCTTCCCATATCTGCCCGCATTCAGTATAACTCCCCATTTTAACATGAGTAAACCTAACGTAAAGCTTTAACGTAAAGCGACATTCCCATATATGCCCGCAAAGGCGCTATATAAAATAAATGTATTATTATTATTATTATTATTATTATTTCAGAATTCAATGACAGCCATGTGACCTTCATGAATTTCATGACACAATAGATGTGAATCATACAGAGAGCTTTAAATTCCGGTGGGGTATTTGCTTGGCAACAAGTCCAGATGACTACTACTGGTTACTACCAGACTTACTTTTACCTTTGGACTGGGAGATGATGAGCTCCACCTGGTTGGGGCTACTTTGTATTATTTCCGCTGCTTCATTGAAGGGCACTCCCTCCAGACTGGTCTGATTCAGTGAGATCAAGCGGCTACCTGAGGGAGGACAAGACAACTGCAGGCTGTTATTTCTACTGCCACTTAAACTGCACATCTGAATTCTGTAATGTTATTAACTCTCATTATTATTTACTGAACAGACCATGGATACTGTTGCAAAATATTTCATATAGATAATTTCTTTGTACATAGACCTGGTCTGATTCGTCCATCCCTACTAGCCGGTCCTCCCGGCACAACAGATGCAATAAAGATACCTAGATCCAGACCACTGGCACTGTCTTCTCCAACAATTACAATACCTTGCATTAAAACAAACAAAAGAAAAGGACTATTGGGACAAGAAAAACATTGTTTCCTTAAAAAAGTAATAAGGTTACTGTATTCATTTATGGATAGCATGCATTTAAAGTAATGTTTAAAATTCAGCATCCTTACCAAGGCCAAATTTCATATCTTTCTTCAAAGTTACACAGAGAATTTCTCTCACAGGAGCTCGGGGACTTGTTGGAGTGTCTCCAAGTTGGAAGGACAGAAAAAGGAATTATAAGATCTGCTTTTTGTACCGGAAAATAACAAAAGTTCCAAGTAGCAAACATTCCTACTTTTTCAGTGGATGTGCAAATTGCAAAATGAATGTTATAACTTCAGTAATGGGGCATCACTGCTCTGTAATGTTTAAAGCTTACCTACTCTAAATACCCTTCATCAAATTGACTAGTTACTTATTAAG